>NC_056524.1:6542256-6604056 GCF_019175285.1 Sceloporus undulatus
ACTGAAAGAAGAATAATTACAGTCGACGGCTTTCATGGCAGGCCATCCATAGTTTTTTGTGGGGTTTTTGGGCTATGTGGCCATGTTCTAGCAAGTTTCTTTCTGCGTTTGCCAGCATCTGTGGCTGGCATCCAGCCACAGATGCTGCTGAAATGTCAGAAAGAAACTCTGCTAGAACATGGCCACATAGCCCAAAAACCCCACAAAAAACTATGAAAGAAAGAAGTTTGGTAGCATGAGCTTTCGTAGACTTCAGTCTACTTCCTCAGATGCACATAAAATTATATGCATCTGAGGAAGTAGACTGAAGTCTATGAAAGCTCATGCTGCCAATTCTTTTGTCTGAAGGGATATGGGGAAATTCCAAATACTGGTATGGACTTTGTTGCTGCATCACAGTGGCACGCTATACCAGTATAGGCAATGCACTAGGAGGGGGAAACCTGTATATGCATCTTACACTACAGTGCAAGCTGGTTAGTATTTTGTGGGTTTCTGGGCTAGAACTGTCTTCCCCTTTGCTTCATGGAAGTTTACTCCGACAAAGTAACTTTACAAGTACTTTTCCACAACTGCAGATGCTCTGTCTTTAAAGACTTTGTTAAGGGGTGGAATTAGATGGAGAGGAAGCAATTAAAGATTAAAAGCATTGCTGATAGAGATGTAGCTGGGGAAATTTTTGTCTCCCCCCCCAATGAAATTTTCCTTCAGACCCCAAATTTCTAACATTGCGGCAACTTAAACGTCAGGCAAGCATGTGAAATAGAGGCAAGAAGGCTGCATCTACACTGCCAAATTAATGCAGTCTGACACCACTTGCTATGGAATTCTGGGATTTGTAGTTTGTGAGCTATTTAGCCTTCTCTGTCAGCAAGCTCTGGGGCCACAACAAACTACAGATCCCCAATTCCATAGGATGGAGCCATGACAGTTAAAGCAATGTCCAGTGCATAAATCTGCGGTGGAGCAGTCCAAATGGCCAAAGAATGTGAATTCAGTCAATATCAGGGTGCTTGGCATGAATGTTTTTAGAATCTCATTCCTTGCATGCTGAATTTAGGGACTGAAAGAAAATTCTATTGGGGGGAAGTATTCCTGTTTGGAGTGTGTGCCTTATTTTGCTTCCCCTCATAGCTACATCCTGATTGCTAAAAAGAAAGAAAGAAAGAAAATTATATTCCCTTTATGAAGGAGTGATATCTTTCTCTGGAGACTGAGTCCACTGCATTACAACAGAGAAACAAGTGTTATCTCTACAGCTTCCATGCATTCTTTATCCCAACCTCCCACAACAAAAAATCCCCCTTTGCCATCCCCACCCATAGCACACCAAGGCACTCAGTAGCCGATAACAAACAGAAAGCAAATGCCATTGACTATTGAAAAAGTGTGTCCAGGCTTCAATCTCAGTGAAGGCTTTTCATTTTTGCAACAGAACTCTCATCAGATGAAACTGCACTTTTTTATGAGTCTCTTGTTTCCTCCAAAGTTTGTGGGAGAGAATTTTCCGCATGTGCCCCAAAAGTGACAGTTTTTAAATATCATCATTCAAGGCCACAGTAACTTTCACCAAATATCTTCGTTTCCCCCTTCTCATTCATGAAACAAATGTGATCTGTGTGAGGAGCTGTTCTCCATTGTCTGAGAGCACTTGGAAAAAGGGAGGCCTGGGCTTCTCTGTCCATGAGCCCCTTGGTGGCAAGGGCCTCATTTGCACACATATCTCTCAACAGTCCTCTCCACTTTTTGCAAGTGACGTAACAGCACCAGTGGTATTTGCAGTGCACCGCTCCACCACTTTGTCCATTAGGGGTTGTAGCCACGGCCGCAACACATGGGTCACAGCTATCACTCCCATTGGAATGTTTGTTGCATTGCCTGGAAGAAAAAAAGGACAAGTGAGGACACAACAATGGGCATAGTGTCCTCAAACATCTATCTATTGTTATCTCTTATCTATCTATCTATCTATCTATCTATCTATTATCTATCTATCTATCTATCTATCTGTTTAAGGGTGGGTATAAATGTGGCACTCAGGTCATTTTGTGGTCCCCCCAGATCATAAAATAAATTCAAGCCCCACAGTGTCCTCTAGCTGTGTGGATGACATTTCCACTTTGCATGCCCTGATAAACTTGCAAAATTTTCCAGAGTTTTTGCAAGAAAAAAATCCTTGGTTTGGCCTCAAATGCTTCTGAAGATAAGGGTATATTTTGACCTACGGGTCAAAAAAGTTTGGCAAATTTTCAAAGTTTTGCAAGTTTTTCAGATTTTATCCAAAATTTTTCTAATTGGTTTAGCCCCAAATGCCCTCCAGGTGATGGTGGAGGATTTCCACCACATTCTGGGCACAGGGCCCATTTAGGCCAACAATAACAGAGATGTGACTCCGACTCACTCCATTTGTTTTTTTAAAAAGCCTCTCTCAGGTCTAACGGGCTCAGGAAGGCTCAAAACCGAGGGAAATGCTCCCCATAATCCCCAAAGGACTTTGGGAGGCATTGTTTTTGTGGGAGTGGATGTCGTTGTGGTGTGCGGACTTCCAAGCTCTCTTGCGGAGCTAATGCAACCCTCTAGCCTTCCATGTTACCCACCCCTGGAATTAATTTATACCCTAATTTTCTCTTATGGGAGCCAAAGCGGCCTTACCATATAAGTTAAAATAAAATAGCTAAAGCAAGACCTAGTACAATGTTTACAAAGCTAAAGACCAATGCAATTAAACAGTTTTTTAAACTATTTGTTTAAAAACACACAGACAGCCCATATTACACCCCACACACACAAATACACACATACACACAAAGCAATATTGCTGTTGAACATCCTTCCACCAATCAGTTAATATGAAATGACAGAGATATCAAGAGCTGAGGCACATCCTGTTTTACTGTCTTTATCGCGTCTGCATTCGTCCTTCTCCCGCGTGGCACCGTCATTGTATAATGCAGTTTCGTTACTACAGATATGGGGCCAGCCACTCGGGGACAGAAGACAAAAGATCACACGGACGTCTTTACCTCTCGACCGTCCACAACCACAATGACAAATTAAACAACTTAGTAATCCAGACAGCAAAAGACCACATAGGTACATAAGCAGCCATAATGCCCTGAACATATACACCAATCACACTAAACGAAATACTACTGAAACTAATCAAATTCCTATCCATTCAAATAAAGCCATTTAAAAGGTGGAATAAGGTCTATCCTTTATTTGGCAAGGAACAACAGAATATAAAACTATTGGTGATGCAAGACTGAAAGAAAAGCGCGGATTGGGTCTTCCAAATTTAGAAGATATTTAATGCATGTGCTTTAACATATAATAAATAATAATAATAATAATAATAATTATTTTATTATTATTATTTATGTTTCCCCACCTCTCCAGTGGATTGAACGCATGGTTCAGACTAACTATGGATTAAGGACTGGATATCTTTAGAAAAATTTAACATTTCTGGAGTTAGAAGGCACACAAAATCAATTATGGCTGGCATGCATAATGTGTTATGAGAAAACAAAGATCAATAAAGACATCTCTATCTCATTGTTACGGAAGTTGTATCAGTCTGGAACGATAATAAGACACTTCTATACTTAAATCCCTCAATGGCTTTCCATACAGGAAGCATTAATAAAAAGAACAAATTGATAAAATATAAAGAACTTTCATTAAACAACATCAGGATTATAAATTAAACGATGGACGAAATTCAGAAACAAAGACCAGAATTACACTGTTTACATACTATCAATATTAGAAGACTATAAGAAAGACCTAGAGACACAAGGATTTTAACACGAAAATAAAGAATTTGACAAAATATTAAATGCTTGGAGAGAAACATTTGATAAAGAAGCTCTACAAACTTCTAATACGTATTAGAATTGCCGGAAGAAACAGTCACAAACTAATATGATAAAATGATTGCTGCAACATTGGAGAAGAAATACATTTAGCAAATAGGGAGTGAGTATGGGAAAAATAACCTAAGATTTACTAAATGTAACAATTGAAAATACTTTTTTAATAAATTTTCTTTAGAAGGTACATGACCCGGCTGGCGATTCAAATATTCCAGAAAGGAGATAATGCTAACTGTTGGAAATGCAATGACAAACCAGGCACATTGTTTCAGCAATGGTGGCAGTGTAGTAAAGCCAAAACTTTCTGGAAGCTACTACAGAAGACTATTCCCTTAAAACCACCAATTGTTCTTACTGAACATCACTGATGTAATTAATGACATATCAATACAGAGGATACTAGCCTATATATTGTACACGATTAACGCTGCAATTACTTCATGCCAAAACACTGGAAAACTAATATAATACCCCAAAGATGAATGGATACTTAAAACAAATGATTTGGCAACAATGATATTTTATCCATGGTATTAATGGAAAGACAAAACAACATATGAGAGAAAGTGGAAGAACTTGCCAAATATGGAAATAGGAAACAAATAAATAAATAAATGAAGGGAAAAATAGAACAAAATATAAATATTGTTCATTATTATAGGGATACGAGTAAATAGTGTTTATAAGATTATTATAAAATGTACAATTAGGACTTTCCCTGGCTCAGACAAGTTGTTTTATTTTTTGATATTCAGAATAACCGATGTTGAAGATAACAAATCATGACTGGTTAAGGGGGGAAATGCCATGAATTAACTCTTAGAAACAGTTTAATACGAAAGGATGCTGCAGATTTGCAATGTTTCATATTTCTATTTTACCTGTTTCTTTTTACCCACCAACTCTTCTCTTTCTTGCTATCTTATATTTCCACATACTTTTCTCTTCCCTTTCTTTTCTTCCTCCCTCGTTTCGCCCTATAATTCTTTTTTTTCTTTTCTCATCATTTATCTTTATGTATATGTATAATAGTAAAAATCTTTTAAAAACTATAAAAATATTATTTTAAAAAGTCAGCGCGATTGCACAGGATAAACAGGGAAGGGATGGAACAAGGATGTCCTGCCTCCGTTTGATTAATCTCCTCTAATGGATGCTTCTCCATCTCCCCAGCACAGAATAA
Organism: Sceloporus undulatus; assembly: GCF_019175285.1. Lineage (NCBI taxonomy): Eukaryota > Metazoa > Chordata > Lepidosauria > Squamata > Phrynosomatidae > Sceloporus > Sceloporus undulatus. The sequence continues at coordinate 6,547,318 of NC_056524.1, forward strand.
ACCATTCTGGGGGATATTCTAGCAAAACTGGGGATTGGGGTGCTTTGGTCATTGTGTCGGGGTGAACAGAGATACCAACCCTGTCAATGACCAGAAAAAAGGTATAAGGTGGGACTTACACGTGTGTCAGCATGATCGTAGCATGGATTTGAATTCTAGAGGACCAGGCTTCCATTCCCTGATGACCATGGAAACCACTGGGTGGATATGGGATCTTGTTACCTTTAAAGTCGCCATAAGTTGGAAACTACATGGAGGCTCTCAAATGTATGCACCTAATGCACCAATCCCACCTGGTCCTGGAAAGCTAGCCGGGTCAGCCCTGTTTAGTACGCTGGCCTTCGGTTACCCATGATTCTTTACCCCCAAGTCAACATCGACAGCTTGGAAAATATTATAACATTTATAAATACCAACAATCTAAACTTAATTTTGCAATTTTATATAAGGGACACCATTTTACTTGAAATTGTATTATTGGGGTGTGAAGTTGCATGGGTTTGGTATCCATGGACTCAGGACACCAAGCCCCAACAGATATTTGGATGGAGACCATCAACAATACTAGTGGACTGTAGGCTATATTTCACAGGAAGGATTGGCAAATCCACCTTCCAAATATTCCTTACCTAAGCAGCCAATGAAATCATGGGGTCATCATATATTGACAGGGGATTTGAAGCACACACAGAGACACCGACATATCACTCAAGGATGCTAACAGACCCCTTCAAAAATTCTGTATTGGAGGGTGGAGGGGGGCAATGCCAAAGGTGGACAAGCACATCCGGTGGCCAGGGAGATGGGGAGGTGTTGTAGCCAGGCGGCCGAACCGGGTAGAGCAGGAAAGGCCGGGGGGAACCGAGAGCTGCGCGACAGGCAGCGAAGAGGGCGGGGGATGGCGCGGAAGAGGGGGGACGGGGGGGGGTGGGCGAGCACTAAATGAACGGTGTGCGCACAGATGGGAATCGGCAACGTGTTTAAAAAACACAGACAGCCCATATTACACACACACACACACAAATACACACACACACACAAAGCAATATTGCTGTTGAACATCCTTCCATGCCAATCAGTTAATTATGAAGATTATGGCATCATAGAAGAGTATCACATGGAGCATGAGGCATCATTCCTGTCTTTACCTGTCTTTATCGCGTCTGCACTTATCCCGTCCTTCTCCCGTCAGTGGCACCCGTCATTGTATTAATGCAAGTTTCCGTTAATACAGACTGATGGGGCCATGCCACTTCGGGGACAGGAGAAAGACAGAATAAGTGTGATGGCGTCTGAAAATCTTATCACAATTGCACAATAAGAACGGGCTAAGAACCGGGTAATGACAACGTTGTCTGAAAATCTCAGCGCTCTATCTATTTCAAACAATTCCTATCATATCAAATAACTAGCCATTTAAAAGGTGGAAATAAGGTCTATCCAACTTTATTTGGCAAGGGAAAAACCAAGAATAAAACTATTGGTGATGCAAGACCTGAAAGAAAAGCGCGGATTGGGTCTTCCAAATTTAGAAAGATATTATAATGCATGTGCTTTAACATATAATAATAATAATAATAATAATAATAATAATAATAATAATAATAATAATTATTATTATTATTTATGTTTCCCCACCTCTCCCAGTGGATTGAAGCATGGTTACAGACTAAACATGGATTAAGGACTGGATATCTTTAGAAAATTTAAAATTTCTGGAGTTAGAAGGCACAAAAATCAATTATGGCTGGCACGCATAATTGTGTTATGAGAAAACAAAGATCAATAAAGACATCTATACTCATTGTATACGGAAGTTGTATCCAGTCTGGAAGAAATATAAAAGACACTTCTATACTAAAATCCCTCAATGGCTTTCCATACAGGAAGCATTACATAAAAAAGAACAAATTGATAAAATATAAAGAACTTCTCATTAAAACAAATCAAGGATATAAAATTAAAACGATGGAAGAAATTCAGAAACAAAGACCAGAAATACACTGGTTTACATACTATCAAATATTAGAAGACTATAAGAAAGACCTAGAGACACAAGGATTTGAACACGAAAATAAAGAATTTGACAAAATATTAAATGCTGGAGAGAAACATTTGATAAAGAAGCTCTACAAACTTCTAATACGTATAGAATTGCCGGAAGAAACAGTCAAAACTAATATGATAAAATGGATGCAGAACATTGGAGAAGAAATACATTTAGCAAATAGGGAGTGAGTATGGGAAAATAACCTAAGATTTACTAAATGTAACAATTGAAAATAATTTTTTAATAAGATTTTCTTTAGAAGGTACATGACCCCGGCCGGCGATCAAAGATTCAGAAAGGAGATAATGCTAACTGTTGGAAATGCTATGACAAACCAGGCACATTGTTTCAGCAATGGTGGCAGTGTAGTAAAGCCAAAACTTTCTGGAAAGCTACTACAGAAGACTATTCCCTTCAAACCACAATTGTTCTTACTAAACATCACTGATGTAATTAATGACACATCAATACAGGAGGATACTAGCATAATATTGTACACGATTACTGCTGCACAATTTCATGCAAAACACTGGAAAACTAATATAATACCCACCAAAGATGAATGGATACTTAAACTAAATGATTTGGCAACAATGGATATTTTATCCATGGATATTAATGGAAAGACAAAACAACAATATGAAGAAAAGTGGAAGAACATTGCCAAAATATGGAAATAAGGAAACAGAATAAATAAATAAATGAATGGGAAAAATAGAACAAAATATAAATATTGTTCATTATTATAGGATACGGTAAATAGTGTTTATAAGATTATTATAAAATGTACAAATAGGAAATTTCCCTGGCTCAGACAAGTTGTTTATATTTTTTGATATTCAGAATAACCGATGTTGAAGATAACAAATCATGACTGGTTTAAGGGGGGGGGGAATGCATGAATTAACTCTTAGAAACAGTTATAATACGAAAGGATGCATGCAGATTTGAAGATGTTTCACATTTCTATTTTACCTGTTTCTTTTTTACCCACCAACTCTTCTCTTTCTTGCTACTCTATATATTTCCACATAATTTTCTCTTCCCTTTCTTTTCTTCTTCCCTCTTTTCGCCCTATAATTCTTTTTTTCCTTTTCTCATCATTTATCTTTATGTATATGTATATATGTAAAATCTTTTAAAAACTAATAAAAATATTATTTTAAAAAACCTCAGTGCGATTGCACAGGAATAACAGGGAAGGGATGGAACAAGGATGTCCTGCCCTCTGTGTGATAATCTCCATAATCGGATGCTTCTCTGATCCCCCTCCATCTCCACCAGCCACAGAATAACCATTCTGGGGGGATATTCTAGCAAAACTGGGGATGGGGAGGCTTTGGTCATTGTGTCGGGTGAACAGAGAATACCAACCCTGTCAATGACCAGAAAAAAAGGTATAAGGTGGACTTACACATGTGTTCAGCATGATCTGAGCATTGGATTATGAATCTAGAGACCAGGCTTCCATTCCATGCTTGACCATGGAAACCCACTGGGTGATCTTGGGATCTTGTTACCTTAAAGTCGCCATAAGTTGGAAACTACATGGAGGCTCTCAAATGTATGCACCTAAATGCACCAGATCCCACCTGGTCCTGGAAGCTAAGCAGGGTCAGCCCTTGTTAGTACAGCTGGCCTTCGGTATCCATTGATTCTTTATCCACCAAGTCAACCATCGACAGCTTGAAAATATTATAACATTTATAAATACCAAAAATCTAATACTTAATTTTGCAATTTTATATAAGGGACACCATTTTACTATGAAATTGTATTTATTGGGTGTTGAAGTTGCATGGGTTTTGGTATCCATGGACATCCAGGAACCAAGCCCCAACAGATATTTGGATGGAGACCATCAACAATCCTAGGTACTGTAGGCTATATTTCACAGGAAGGGATTGGCAAATCCACTTCCAAATATTCCTTACCTAAGAAAGCCAATGAAATTCATGGGGTCATCATATATTGACAGGGGATTTGAAGGCACACACAGAGACACAGACATATCACTAACAGGATGCTAACAGACCCCCTCAAAAATTCTGTATTGGAGGTTGGATGTTTGCACTGCCAAAGGCTTGACAAGACACATCCTTGGTCTCAGGGAGAGGTTTTGTAGCCATGCTGCCTAACCTTTCTAGCAGGAAGTCCCAGGTTTGAACCTAGAGCTGCTCTACATGCAGAGTAAGATCTTCTTGGAGGCTGAAGCTTGTGTAACTGGGTTTTATGCTAGCACAAGAACTTTTTGCGCACAGAGGTATCTAGCACCTCCTTGAACAATGGTTTTTTTTCTCCAAGCTGCACAAAAGTAGTTGTTTGGCTGCTGGGTGAAGATATATCTTCAACCTAAATGGTCACCCACTGACCATGGATATGTCATGATAGCACATATTGCACAGACATCTGCATGTTACTCAGACCCCTGCTAGGACATGCTAGGAGAATTTTAGGCTCCACAGGCTTCAGCGAGGATCTGAGCCAGAAACCTCTGCTATGCTATAGCCTCTCCCAGAGCAAATAAATACAGTGGGAGTTCCACATTTGCTAAGGTTAGGGGCACAAGACCCCTATGAAAGTGGAAAACCCACAAATAAAAACACTGTTGTTGTTTGTTTTTTATCTGAAAGAACACATCTCTAGGAATCTCTGTGTCTTCCAGTGCAACTCTATGTCAGCATCATTTGGAAGCTGACCATAGCATCGTACTGGAGGACCTACAAATACTTAGAGAGGTCAAAGGCTTTCATGGCTGGCATCCATAGTTTTTTGTGGGTTTTTCGGGCTATATGGTCATATTCTAGGAGAGTTTATTCCTGATGTTTTGCCTGCATCTCTGAAGATGCCAGCCACAGATGCAGGCAAAACATCAGGAATAAATTTCTAGAGCATGGCCGCATAGCCCGAAAACCCACAAAAAATCGAGAGGTGTTTGTTCTTGGAATCTCTAGGTCCTCGAGGGTGACTCTATGGTCAACATCCAGCAGCATCATGCTAGAGAACCTAGAGAATCCTAGAGAGAACATATTAATTAAATCTGATAATAATCAAAGCTGCAAAAACCAAAGCCGCAAATGCAGAGCGCCAATGGTAAATCCCTTGAAAACCTGAGGCCAAGTCTTCAAATTAGCCCCCTAATACCACATGCAGACACATATTGTCCATGCTTAGCCACAGCTGAGATCGGAGTCTAGCTGGTTGCAGTTCCTTGTTGCAGTCTTGGGCAACAGTGATCAAATATTATAACCAGTGGATTCTGGAAAAGCTACATATTTCTTTGACAGACAGCCTGAACCTGTTTCTTAAAATTGCCTGGCCTGACGTTGTGTTGGACAGAGCAATAATTTAACATCTGATCAAGCTGGCAAGGATGAGGAGAGGGGAATGTGCAGGACGGGGGTGGAGAAAACAAGGAGAACTGTACCGCACCGCGAGCTCTTCTGTTCATGGATGGAAAGGAATCCAAAGAGATTTATATGAAATTCCTCATGAGGTAATGCTTTATGAGAAGTTATGGGATTAATGAAGTGCTGAGATCTTGTTCTCAGTCTGTCCTTTTATTTATTTCTGACTCACCCTGGCCTCCTGTTTGTTATTGCAGATTTGAGGTCCTATCCAGATTCAACTCCTCGCTCCTCACCTTCAACTTATTCTTTCTCATGACCAAGTTTTCTTTTTGGTGGAGTGAGTGTGTGTGTGTGTGTGTGTGTGTGTGTGTGTGTGGGGAGACCGATGTGTGTAAATATTTACACATCTTTGGAAGCCTTTGGAAGGCATTCTTTGCAAAATAGCTCTGCATCTCCGAGCCAAAATCTATGACTTGCGGCCACATGCTGAATGTTTGCCTAGTGCTGGACTGAAGGCGTTGTTATATACACACACCTCTGCAAGCCAGAAGGACGCCTCCAGAAACACGGAGGGAGGGGGGAGAAAAATCTATGCAGAGACCTCCAACACAAATCAGTAGAGAACACAAATATTTGGAGCAAAGGTTTAGAGGCTTAAATGAGTACATGGGGAGAAACAGATGCCCTGGAGTTCAGATGTGGAATGCATGGTTTGTATGCAGATAGTCACAGGTAGGACTAATGAAGAATCCTGCCTGAAACTCTAGAGAGTTTCTTCCAGACAGTGTTGACAATATTGGGTTAGTTGAATGCACAGGATGAGATCGAAGACTTGTTTAGTCTAACATTCTAGTCACACTGCAGCCAACCAGCAAGGAAACAGAATAATTGTTTTAAAAAATAAAGTTACAAGATATAACTGGATAAAAATGAATGCAGGAATCCTTTTGGTGACTTATGATGGCATAACCTAACTGTTTTTTTGATCTCACATAAGGTGGTATAGAGTACTTCTTTACATGATGATTTTGCCAGTTTGTGCCATGGCTGCTGGATGATGTCGGGGATCTGTGCTCCTAACATAATTGGCACTGATATCCCAAAAGAGATCCCTTACCCTACCACCCATCTTCCTCCTCTCTTTCCTCTAGCTTCCTTTGCCCTCTGTTTTCAATGGCATCCTTTGCATTTGTCTTTCCTGACTTCTGTATAGATGTGCTGGTTGAACTTTGCACTCTGCCAGTTTCAGGTAAGATCTTGGACTAATTTGTTGATGTTGTGTGCCTTCAGGTTGTTTCTGACTTATGTTGACCCTAAGGCAAATATATCATGGGGTTTCCTTGGCTTGTTTCTTCAAAAGGGGTTTGCCATTGCCCTCCTCTGAGAGCCTGTGACTTGTCCAAGGATAATTGTAATTTGTTTAATCCTGTTTTAAGGGGGGAATTTGGGACATAAATTTGTAAATGTGGATTTTAACATATTGTAGCCGCTTTGATTGTCTTCTCACAGAAAAGTGGGATATAAATAAAAGTTTTATTTATTTATTTACTCAGTGGGTTAACATGGCTGAACCAGGATTCAAACCCACATCGCCAGAGTCCTCATCCAACACTCAAACCAATACACCACACTGGCCCTCTAATTTCTTAAACCAATCCATTTACTATTTGAAATGTTAATATTTTAAAATTATTAAAGACCAACAGGGTGAAGTAATGGTTCAAGATTCAGAGGACTTTTAGGCCCTGTCTGCACAGGCCAAATAAAGCATCCTCCCATGTCCTCTTGGCAGGAAGTCCAGATGATCCACAGCCCAAACCCCAGTTCTAGTGTGAAGACACCAGATAATCTCTGGCCCCATTATGCACCAGAACAGGGGTAAAAAAGGGGGAAAAGCCTATACTGGAGTAAAAGCTTACTATTTGCTTTGGAGCTTCCAGGAAGATGTGGAGCTCTCTGTTCCGATGCCAGGCGGCTGCTTAAAACTCATCCTGCTGAGCTACCCAGCACTGCTGTCACTGCCACCAGTCACTCGCTCTGAGGTCAGAATAAAGGCCTAGCCAAAGTATCATTACTGGGCACCTTGTTCTGGCCTCAGAGTAAAGCAACCAACTGCAGTGTAGGATGCACTGGGCAGCAGAGCTGGACATGTGTCCAAACAGCTGTCCAGCATTGGAATGGAGTCATTGTAACAGGAGAGGTCAAAAAAGCCCCAGGGCCAGGATACTTCAGGCTGACCCCCAGAGTATCCTGACCAGTGAAGACAGGACCACAATCTTTCCATTTTGCAGAGTAGCTTTGGGAGGGTTAACCATTTTCATGGAACCCTGATGTCACAAGGGATTATTATTATTATTATTATTATTATTTATTTAACGCTGTATATTTGCACAGCGCTGTACATAAAAACAATAAATATAAAAGAGTAAACCTGTCTATGGCGTACAATCTAAGAAATAATAGGATAATACATATAAAATACATAGCAATACAGGAAATGGTTCAATAAAACAGGCAACAAAAAGAACATCAAATAGCAAGTGACAATTATGCAATGCCTGGGAACGCTTCTCTGAACAGGATGATCTTCAACTCCATTTTGAAGCTGGTTAAAGAAGTGGTGGCTCTTGTTCATGGGGGAAGAAGCTTCCAGGAGTGAGGGGCAGCAAGTGAAAGGGGGCAAATCCGAGATGGGGCAGAGGAAATCCTGGGCTGGGACAGGAGGCCTTGACTACCAGAACGGAGGGCCCAAGAGGGAAGGCGAGGAGAAATAAGGTCTGATAAGTAAGGAGGGGACAGTCCATGGAGGGCTTTAAACGTGGACAGCAGGAGCTTATACTGAATGCGGAAAGGGAGGGGGAGCCAGTGAAGGGATGCCAACACAGGAGAGATGTGGTCAGAGCGGTGGGTGGAAGTGATAATGCGTGCAGCTGAATGCTGGACAGAGATTAAAGGACGGAGGTGAGAAAGAGGAAGCCCAGCCAGGAGGACGTTACAGTAATCAAGTTGTGAGACCACTAGGGCATGGACCAGGATCTTGGCAGTAGAGGCGGAGAGATATGGTCGGATTTTGGCAATATTGTATAATAAGAATCTACAAGCCTTGGCTGTGGTCTGGATCTGAGGGATACATGACAGAGAAGAATCAAAGATAAAACCAAGACTGCGGGCTTGCTGAACTGGTTGAATAGAAATGTTGTCCACAGAGACAGAAAAGGAGTGTGGAAGGGTGGACTTAGGAGGAAGGACAAGAAGCTCCATCTTGGACATGTTGATCTTCAAACGCCGATGGTGCATCCACTGAGAGACAGCTGTGAGACAAGACGAAACTTGCCGTTCAAGCCTTGGAAAGATGTTAGGGGTGGAAAGATACAACTGGGTGTCATCGGCATACAGATGGTAGGAAAAAGCAAAAGAGCTAAGTGTCAATCGGTTAAGTGCCGATACTGCCGCCACAAGTTTGTGCATTCAATTCCAGGGCTTGAAGGTTGACTCAATCTTCCATCCTTTTGTCGGTCAGTAAAATGAGTACCCAGCTTTTGGGGGGCAATTGGCTTACAGATTGTAAACCACTTAGAGAGTGCTGAGTTCACTATGAAGTGGTATAGACTCCCCCACATAAAGCAAATACCACCTATGCTCAAGCCCCATTTAAATGAATGGGGCTTTTGAACGCGGCGGCATGGCGGTACAACAGTGCACACACACCATGGGTGCACACCCCATTAGTCTCTATGGGACGTGCCGCCCCATCTCCCTGCATGGCTTTCAGCATATGCTGAAAGCTGCGTAAAGCTTGCCCGTGTGTGACACAGGCGCACTTTAAATACTATTAATGCTATTGCTATTTTTAGTCATTTCAGTTGATTTTTAAAACACTATTCAGCTTAACATGTTGTTGTTCTCTACCTTCAAACTTCTCCTAGGGTTTTCTTGGTAAGGTATGTTCAGGGGCAGGTGTGCCATTGCCTTCCTCTGAGGCTGAGAGTTTGACTTGCCCATGGTCACCCAGTGGGGTTCTGCAGCCAAATGGGACTGGAACACTGGTCTCCAGAGTTGTAGTCCAACTCTCAAACCACTACACTGTGCTGGCTCTTATGTTACTAATACATTATTAACACTTAGCATAATAATGATTAATAGGAGCAAAGCAAATTGAGATTAAACATTCATTTGAACACTAATTCAAAAGTTAACATAATTCAAAAAAGGATGTTGACAAGCTGGAGAATGTCGAGAGGAAGGCCACAAAAATGGTGAAGTGTCTGGAAGCCATGTTTTATGAGGAGCGACTTAGGGAGCTGGGTATGTTTAGCCTGGAGAAGATTAGGTTAAGCAGTGACATAAATGTCAATACTGCAGCCACAAAGTTGTGAGTTCAGTCCCAGGGGCTCCAAGGTCCACTCAGCTTTCTATCCTTCCATAGGTCACTAACATGAGTACCCAGTTTGTTGGGGGCAATTAGCTTACACATTATAAACCGCCCAGGGAGTGCTTAGTTCACTGATAAGTGGTACAGAAATGTACTTGCTATTGCAACTGGAAAGGATTGGAAAGGATGTCATATTGATGTCATACTGAAGACGGAGGAAGTTTGGTTTTTGCAGCTCCAGAGAATAGGGCCCATAGTAATGGATTCAAACTACAGGATAAGAGATTCCACCTAAACATTCGGAATAACCTCATGACACTAGGAGCAGTTGGACTGTGGAAGATGCTGCCTAGGAGTGTAGTGGTCTCTCCTTCTTTGGAGGTTTTTAAACAGAGGCTGAATGGCCATCTGTGTTCTTTGTATCCCTGCATGGCAGGAGGTTTGACTAGGTGCCCCTTGTGGTCTCTTCCAACTCTATGATTCTATAATTATATGACTAATGTTTTCAAATTCCAAGGTCACAGGAGTTAAGGGTGTCCATATTTCTCCTGAGTAAACATAACATTCTTCTTGAACAATCCCAAAGTTATGAGTTGCTTCATGAATCGCTTCTGGCCAGAATTAATTTTCCTCTCCAAATTATTTTCCTTTTGTTCAGCCCACACCAAGCTCCCCAAAATTGTAAGATGCAGTGGACGCCAGTCTTTTTACTAGTGCATGACCCTCCACAAATCTGATTCTTAATGGCAGAGACTCTGCATTCTGGACCCATTCTCTGCAATTGGACCCGTTGCTTTCCATTAAGGCCTTAGTGAGCTTGTGCATTAACACAATGTAGGAGTAATTGTTTCTGTCCAAGGGGGCAAGGACGTTTAACAAGAACACAGATTCCAGATTCAGAAGTTGAGTGCTCCCTAAAGCTTGGGTGTGTTGAGATTTCAGGACTATAGTTTAGGCTTGCTTCCAGTTTGGACGTCATTTAAAGGATGAAGAAGGAGAAAGAAGAGGAGGAGGCCGAAATAAAGCATATAAGCGAAATCAGGTTCCTTTTCCAACATGGGCCCCAGGATCACTGAGAACGGGTCCCTGGTTTCGCTCTAAACTTTTCCAACCGTCCCATGCCCATGTTTCGGGAAAATATTTTATATTGCTCTCTTCAGTCGCTTGCTTTTCCAGACACTTCCCCCTAGAATTAACGCATAGGAAAAGAAATAGAAGGAATCTATTTGGAAACTGATAGTGGGATAAAGTGGAAGATTGCAGACTAGTGAACCAATCCACCCACCTGCTTATGTGAAATTGTTCCCTCTGGTGTATGATGCAACCCTATCCATGAAAGCAGACAATAGAACACTCTCAGCATTTTCTCCGTCAACACTTTAAGCGACCAAATGTTTATTTGAATTGAGGTGCTCCATGTTTATCCCTTCTTCCCTTCTTTCCAACCATCTTTTCTTTTTTCCTCCCCATCCAAGCCTGGGAAAGTAGTTGAGTGGCCCCAAAGAATTTAAGATACAATGGATTCAACAGAAATTCTGGCTTCCCAACTGAATATTCAGGCTTCCTAACCTAGCACTTTTTGGACCACAGCTCCCAGAATTTCCTAGCTGAAGGAATCTTGAAGCTATAGGCTGCATCAACAATGCATAATTAATGCTGTTTGACACCGCTTTGACAGCCATGGAATTCTGGGATGTGTTGTTTTGTGAGATATTGAGGAGATTATTGCATGCAAAATCCGTGCCAAATTTTCCCATTCATGAAAAGCTGTGGGAGAAGCCCAGGTTGGATATGGGTTGCCTACTGCCTGGTCGTGGGAAATGTGATAAGATCCCCCGCTGATGGTTACAACCCAGATGTAACCCAGCACGGATCTGGCACGGATTTCATGTGTGATAATCTCCTTAGCCTTCTCTGTCAGAGAGTTGTAGTGCCATAAGGAACTACATATCCCAGAATTCCATAGCACTGAGCCATGGCACTTAAACTGGTGTCAAACTGCATTATTTCTGAAGTGTGGAAGCAGCCATTGTCTAAGAAAAAAAATTATTGCAAAGATCTTTAAAAGTCATCTGAAGCTCCTGTATACTGAATAGGCCATAGCTTGGAATTACAGAAACCTAGGGTTCAATGGTTCCCCAAGAGGTCACCAGTCCAACCTCATTCTGCCATACAGGAATACACAGTCAAAGCACCCGCAACAGATGGCCACCCATCCTCTATTTAAAAACCTCCAAAGAAGGAGACTCTGTCGCACTCTGAGGGAGTGTCTTCCACTGTCAAACATTGCTTACTGTCAGGAAGTTCTTCCTAATGTTTAGGTGATCTTGGGCAAGTCACATGTTCTCAGCCTCAGATGATGGCAGTGGCAAATCCCCTCTCAAGAAACTTGCAAAGAAAACCCCAAGAGTGGTTCACCTTGTCGTTGTTGTTGTGTGTCTTCAAGTTGTTTCTGACTTATGGTGACCCTAACATTGGGTTTTCTTGGCAAAATTTCTTCAGTGGAAGTTTTCTCATCTGAGGATGATAGAATGTGACTTGCCCAAGGTCATCCAGTGGGTTTCTTGGCCAAGCTGGGAATCGAACCCTGGTCTCCAGAGTTGTAGTCTCTTAAACTACTACATCATGCTAGTTCACCTTAGGGTCACCATAATTCAGAAATGACTTGAAGGAACACAACAGCAACAACACTGCCATGTGTATGCATCAGTGTAATCATTGATACACATGCATCTCCATGTATAATGGCACCTCATGCACAGCTCTCTTTCCACAACCATCAGCTGAATATAAGCATTCCACATCAGACAAAAATATTCAGCCACTTCTGTAGGGGAACTTATGCACACATTAGACACCAACAGGATCTCTGCCTGCCTGCCTGCCTGCCTGCCTGCCTGCCTGCCTGCCTGCCTGCCTGCCTGCCTGCCTGCCTGCCTATCTATCTATCTATCTATCTATCTATCTATCTATCTATCTGAATGGCATCTTGTCAGTGTCACTCACACATACACATACAATGGTTGGCATTGTGTTGGTGTCTTACATATGGTTGAAGTTTAGCTGTTGTTGAAGTTTTACATCTCATGCTTAATGGCATCTTCAAGAGCTGCCCCTTGTAACATCATACTTGTAGCTGCCCCAGAGGTACAATCATAGAATCATACAGCTGGAGAGACCCCAAGGGCCATCCAGTCCAACCCCATCCATCCATTTTATCCATTGTTCTGTGACCTATTATCTATAATTCTCTGGAACACCAGAAAACCTTCTTTTCTCCAGGTTAAACATACCCAAATCCCTAAGTTGTTCCTCATAGGCCTTTTGGTTTCCAGATCTTTCATCCTTTTGGTTGCCCTCCCTTGGACATGCTCCAGTTTGTCCACATCCTTCTTGAATTGTGGCCCCTAGAACTGGACATAGTATTCAAGGTGAGGTCTGACCAAAGCAGAATAGAGTGGTACTATCACCTTCCAAAGTCTCAAGATTTAGTTCTAAAATCTGAGAGTTTTGTATAATCTTCCCCAGACAGCCATAGCTACCAGTCCTTTCTCTGCAGGAATCATTTCAGCTTTACTCCTTTCTTGATCTGTTTTACAAAATTCTCCAAGGATACCAATATGCAGGAGGAAGGGGCCAGGTGAGCAGGGGCAGGAACAGAAAAGGTGAGAGATAACACCAATGGGAAAGGATTATGCTGGACTCAACAGCTGTGACGAAAATAGGATTCCATCAGCTGAGAATCCTGAGATTCGTCTTGAGAAAATGTGCACCTTTGCCGTGAGCACTCACATCTTTGCAAAACTTGTAGGGAATTTCTCAGAAGTAAAATACCACCCCACCCCACCCCACCCCAAAAAAAGCAACAGGCACCACAGCCATCACAAGGTACAAGTGTCACTATCTCAGTCACCCATGAAAAAAGTTATTGTATTTTGGAAGATTTCAGATTTTGGAATTCCGTATAAGGAAGCTCAACTTATATATTAAAAGAGCAGATGAAAATGGTGCATAGGGCATGGACTATTCCAATGCATTACAACACTATTTAAAGTCTGCACTCAGACCATAAATCCATTAATAGCACCCGTTAATCCATTAATGTTCACAGAGGGGGTGGAAGGGGAAGATGACGGGAGGGGGAGGAACATGTCCTGGCTGTATCATGGTTCTGACACCTCCTTTTTTGCCCCTTTGGTCCCCAGAATGTCACTTACAAGCAACATGAAAGGCAAAACCTTCCTCCTCTTCTCTTGCCAGCCCAAAGCAAGCAAGTGGGAGTGGGAGACGCCTGGGGACATTGTTGGGGGGCTGGAGAGAGGGCAGCGGGGAGACTGAGACAGAAAGGAAGGGGAACACACTTCTTGAGGATATCGCTTGAAATCCCTCAAAGGGATTCCAGCCGAAAGGATCTGTTTGAAAAAGGCAATGGCAAAATTGTCTGAAAGTGGAAGTTTAAACAGTATAAAATATTAAAGACACCTCAGGGGCCTGTAAAGCCATTTGGAAAATGGCCATATGAACATTACGCTGTTATGTGTGGGAAGTGTGAACTATATTTTATATATCTATGCACACACAGCTTGAGTGTGCAAGTGTGACTTTCTCTCTCCCCCTATATGTTCCTTCTTCTCTTGCATAATGGGGATTTTTTCTCTCACTTTCTATGAAGCTTCAGGGCTTGGAAAGGTTACTTTTGGGAGCTGCAGCTCCCCTATTCACCTATTACTGGCCATGCTGCCTTGGTGCTTTGGGGAGTTGTCGCTCAAAAAAAGAACTTTTCCAAGCTCTGAAGCTGCCTTAAAAGGAGTCAGACTCTTCATCTATCTTAGCCAAACAAATACAATTGGCCCTCTGTATCCACAGTGGATTTAACTATCTACAGCTTGAAGTTATACAAAGAAATATACATTCCAAAAATCAAAGTTAGATTTTGCCATTTTGTATAAGGGACACCATTTTACTACGCCACTATATTTAATGGGACTTGAGCATCCACAGGACCAAGCAGGGGGTCCTGGATACCAAAAGTCCACTATACTGTCAATTGGGAAAGTCTGGCAGCTGTAGTTTCTGCTCTGGTAACTTCCCAGTTAGATTGCTATAACACACAATATGTGCGGCTGCCCTTGAAGACAATGCATAAGATTCAGCTAGTACAGAATGCAATAGCTAGAACTGTGTGTGTGTGTGTGTGTGTGTGTGTGTGTGTGTGTGTGTGTAACGAGAGAGGGAGAGAGAGAGAGCGCTAGGTAGTAATCAGGTTATACCAATTCTGAAGATGCTGCATACTTATTTGGTTCCTTGCTCAGTGGTGGTTCTCTACCTTTCAATCCCTAAATGGCTTAGTTTGGGACCCAAATATTTGTGGAAATATCTGCCTTTAAGTTACAACCACCTCTGCCATAAGGTAAAATGAGCCAGTCACCTCAGATGGCAGCTGCACAAAGGTAGTGTCAAGATGTTGAAAGACAGGTCACCCTGCTACCTTCAGGTAAACTGGATCATTTTGACCCATCACCAGTACAGGCTGAGTCTCACTTATCTGGAATTTCAAAATCTGAAATATTCAAAAAAACAAACTTTTTTTATGGGTGACATCTTTGCTTTATGATGGTTCAAGGTACACAAACTTCGGCATGCACAAATTTATTAAAAATATTGTATAAAAGTACCTTCAGCCTATGTGCATAAGTTATATATGAAATGTAAATTAATGTTATGTTTTAGACTTGGGTCTCATCTCCAAGAGATCTCATTATCTACATATATGCAAATACAGTTATTTCAAAATCCACAAAAATCAGAAATCCCAAGTATTTCAAACAAAGGAGACTCAATCTGTATTTGAAGGAAGACCAAGAACGCATCTAGAGTGATGAGAGAAAATCCAGGTTACCTTCAGGTTACCCCAATCCACCGCAACCACAGCCCTGTCTCCACAAACAGAGACAAGTTCAGGAGAACTGTCCACTTACAGCTCTCTTTTGAACTCACCAAAGTCTGAGAAATCGAAGTATGCAGTTTGTTTTTCCCCCTCCTTGTGTGCAAATGTACATATTTATGAACTACTCCTCCCAACCTCACACTCTCACTATGAAATGCAGTCCATCGTACAATCCACACGCATGGATTTCCGGATTTTCTGCTCATAACTGGGATAAATCCTTACTTTTTCCCACTCTGGATTAGAGCCCTCAAGTAAGGAAAATGCTCAGATTCTGCTCCAGTTGTCCTATACATCATTTGGAGAGCTCGCTGTGAAAACTAGATGAAACCCTTTATTTGGCTTGTGTAGAAAATTAGAATTGTACAAGCCACTGTATTCTGTATTAACATGTATGAATGTGAGAGCTGGACAGTTAAGAAAGTGGATAGGAAGAAAATCAAGTCATTTGAAATCTGATGCTGGAGAAGAGTCCTGAGGGCACCATGGACAGCCAAAAAGACAGATAAATGGGTCCTAGAACAGATCAAGCCGGAACTCTTTCTGGAAGCCAAGATGGCCAAACTAAGGCTGTCATACTTTGAACCCATCATGAGAAGGCAAGACTCACTGGAAAAAACAATAATGCTAAGAAAGATGGAGGGAAGTAGGAAGAGAGGAAGATCACAAGCTAGATGGATGGATTCCATTACGGAGGTCATGGGTATGAGTTTGCACAAACTAAGCAGAGCAGTGGAGGATAGGGAGTCTTGGAGATGTCACATCTACAGCATGCCATGGGTTGAAATCCACTGAAGAGTGGATAACAACAACAAAGATCCCCCCCCCAAGAAGGCAGCTATAGGGAGTGACGATGAGGCACTCCCCCCTCAAATATGAATTCTGTCTTCCATGATATTTTCCTTCAGTTCCCAAATTTGAGTAGTAGCACAGAGCAAGTTGGTGAATATCATTCATACTTATTATCATACTCATACTCTTAGGAGATTATCACATTGACAAATAAAATGACTTCTGAAAATGGGATACAGGTGCAGTTCTGGTTGCTGCTGGGAATTATTGCATGTAATGTGCCACCGCTGCTGCCAGGCGGCTGCATCCCAGTTCCCAGCCATGCTTCAGAGGGTGCTTTTCCAAGTCTCTCACTGCAACTGCTTTCATCCATGGGGGGGGGGGGAAGAAAGGGGCTGCCCCCGCTCAGCCATGAAACCCACTGAGTGACCCTGGACAAGTCACACTCTCTCAGCCTCAGAGGATGACAATGAAGAAATTTGCCAAGGAAACCCAGTGGCAGTGTTCCCATATGTTGGAAACGACTTAAAGGCACACAATATCAGCCATCTTGTTCTTTGCTTCAGGTTGCAAAATGCCCTAGACCTGCCTAAGCTACAGTCTCTGGTCTTTTCTCTATGGTACAGCCCTTTACTTCCTACTCAGAGTGGAATTTTTAGAGTTTGGAAAGATTCCATTTTATGGACTACAGCGGCTAGAATCTCATAACAAGTTTGACTAATGTCAGGTGATGCTAGGAGGTATAATTCAAGAAATATTATTTCCCCCTGCCCCGCAATCCCTGGGCTTGTCTGACCAATGTTGCAAAGCTGGGATAAAAGGACAGCCTTGGAGACTGGCATCTTCTAAGGCAACTGCCCAGGTCAGGGTGGAGGGGCCAGTTTCATGCCTCCCATGGAATTGAAAAGATCTGCCAAACAAAATGGTTTTGGACAGATATACAGACACTGTTCAGTGGAGCACAACGGAACAGCCTGGTTGTTCAAGGCAGAGCTACAAGTCCACAAGGGGAAGAAGAATAAAAGAAGATGACGATGAAGAACATAGTTGAGTCCAACTGGACTCTTCTGAAAGGGAGAAATGTAACTCTCTGCATGGGAATTGCACCAGGATACAGTTTTGTACAAAACAAATATACATGGGACCAGGGATTTTGGATGACCTCTCTGTACACTTCTCAAACATCTTGGATAGAAATAACATTGGGTCATCTCCAGACCATCTGGAGGGCTGCCTTTCAAGTTCTCAGGGGATTTTTTTTTTCTTTTTGGCCACAGATGCTGGTCATTGGCGTAACAAAGGATGGGCATATGGGCTGGAAAATGGGTGGCTTGCCAGCTATTGTTGGACTGCTACTCACAACAGCTCTAGCAAGCATGCCAGTGGTGGGAGACTGGCACACTGGAAGACTTACTGTGAAGGTCCATTGTAACAAGAGAGCCAGCTGGAGGTGGTCTATATCAACTGTCAGAAAAATGTGGCCCACTGACTGTGAGATGCCACCTCCAAGGCTGTTTTTGTAGCCCCCAGGGGTCAAAAATTACAATTTCACTGCTACATTTTTGCTTTCAAAGCATCCTTTAGGAGATGAGAAGCAATTCTGCAACATTTAGAGGGCAGAACTTTATTTTATTTTGCAGGAGGAGTGCAGTGAGAGAGTGAGAGGCAGCTTCCTGCATATTTAAGCACCTCTGAGTACTAGAAAATGGATATGCTGTTTGGGGATAATGAGATTTGTAGTCCAAATCAGGGCACTGGTTCAGAATGGCTACTTTTAAAGTGTGCTCTCTATCGATGAGCAATGGCCCTTTGTATTTAAATTTCAAAATAGGTCTATCTCTGGCATCCTCACTCTGCAGTAAAATGATCTGCAAAACAATAGATTCTCAAATTCATTACAGCAAAACAGGGTTTTCTAGTTACCAGTAGTAGTTCTTGTTCCCTGGGTGTTTATCACAGAAAATATGGGGTGCTTCTGAAAGAACAGGGTGTGAAGTCAAGGGTGGTCAACAAGGATGAACAAATTCTGGTTATTCCAATATTGGTGGACTGCTGCTCCCAGGAATCCAGGCTCTGGTGAGAAGGGCTGTTGCAATCCACCAACTAATGGAAAGGTGTACTTTTCATGTCTTTAGGGTGGAAGAACCTCCTCCTGGAGGGCACATACCTGTCTTGGGTCCCATGGGAGCCCACTTTCTCATTCTTCATGCAGAAGTCAGGCGAGCTTTGCAGGTAAACCAATTCCGTCTCCTTGACTGGGCGGATATCAAGATCCTTGGGGACGAGATGCTTGCGAGTCCCCATTGGGCGATGTACCACCTTTGTGGCTGAAAGGTATTTGTTTTTCAGATCCAGGGCAATGTCTCTCAGCTCCTGGAGCCCTTTCCAACAAGTCTTGATTGAGCAAGATCCAGACACTCCATGGCATTTGCATTTCATTTCCAGAGACGTTTTCAAAGCCTGCAAAAAGAGCAAACAACAAGAACCTTGAAGCAACTGTTCCACCTCCCTCCAACATCCAACATCACCAGCATTGCTGCTGCTACCTTCTCCCCACCCAAGGAACACTGGCAGGCATGTGGGTCCTCAGTGGGTTACAGTCACAGCCCCATGCCACTTGGGCACCAAAAAACAAAGTTGTGTCTCATTAGCACAGATTTGGGAAAGGGTTTTGATTAAGCCCACATCCACACCTCAATCCCCCCTTGACACTCTGGCTCCTTATTTTCCCTGCCTCCCTATCAACATTGTAGATTGCAAGTTCCTTCAGATAGGGGCCCATCATTTTTGCTTAAGTTATACAGCAACCTGTTGTGCACTATAATGGGGATGAAGAAGATGAGGATGACATACAGTGTGTTTTGGGGTTGAGGGCAGTGGCATCACTAGGGTCAGTGTCCCCTGGTGTGGGGTGGTGGTGAACTGTCTTGCTCCTATCCCAACCCTGCCTGGCCAGACTGCTGCCCCACATGGACTTCAGAGTACCACATGGTGGCTGCTGCACAAGACTCCAGAGGCATTGCTACTGAGGGGGGTGGCAGTGTGGCCTCTGGAGGGACCATTTAAGGTCTGGTGCAACTGCTCAGCAAGCAAGAAAACACCCTTTCTTGCTTGCCCAGTAGCCATGCTGTCCCTCTGGCTGTACCACCCCACCAGGTGACACCCCACTCTGGTACACTCTGCCCTCTGTTCTGACACCAGGTAGCTGTTTGCATGGGCATCCCACTGTGTCATTTGGCACAACTGCAGTGAGTGATTCACTTCTGAGGTCAGTTTTGATCATATGACTGGACATCTCGTGTTGATCTCAGAGCAAAGCAACCTGTGGTGGTGGCAGTGGCCATGCCAGGAAGCACAGTGGGATGTACGTGTGACAGTACCCGGTGTTGGAATGGAGAGCTCTCAATCTTCCTGGAAGATATAGAGCAAACAAAGTTTTTAAAACCACTAACAGTGTTATACCTGGGGTTTTTAGACTACTGTTTTTTGTTGTTGTTGTTGTTGTTGTTGTTTTATTTATTTATATACCGCTATTCCAAAGATAGCAAAGCATTTGGGAGTGCCACTACATCTGATAGTCCTGATGAGAAATCTGTACTTAAGACAAGGGATTACAGTTAGGAAAGAATATGGAAAAACAGACTGGTTTCCAGTTGGCAAAGGGGTCAGGCAAGGCTACATTTTCTTACCATACTTGTTCAACTTGTATGCAGAAAATATAATCAGAATAGCAGGCTTAGACTCAGAAGAAGGATGGATGAAGACAGGAAGAAAGAACATCAACAATCTAAGATATGCAGCTAATATCAGATTGCTAGCAGAAAACATCATAAACTTGAAAAAATTACTAGAGACAGTTAAAGATGTAAGTGCAAAGGCAAGCCTAATGCTGGACATAAAGAAAACAAAAATAATGACCATAGAAGAAATACATAAGTTCAACCTAGACAAGGAAGAAATTGAAATAGTTAAAGAGTTCCTGTACCTAGGACAAACATTGATCAGAATGGAGATTGCAGCTGAGAAATAAAAAGACCACTAGGGATGGGATAAGCTGCTATGAAAGAATTAGGTAAGATCCTAAAGAGTAAAGACATACAACTGAGCACTAAAATCACAACCATCCAGGCCATACTATTCTCCATCATCGTGTGCAGATTTGAGAGCTGGACAGTGAAAAAAGAGGACAAGACAAAAATAAATTCATCTGAGATATGGTGCTGGAGAAGAGTGTTGAAGATACTATGGAAAGTAAAAAAAGAGAAACAAATGGGTCCTAGAACAAATCAAGCCTGAGCTCTCTCAGGAAGCCAAGATGAGCAAATTGAGACTGTCATACTTTGGCCACATCACGAAAAGGTAAGACTCACTCAAAAAGACAATAATGCTTGGAAAGGTGGAGGGTCCAACACTCTGCTAGCTATGGTATTTGGCAGAGGAAGAGCAGGCTGGTGGGAGAACTGCTTACCAAGAAACAGGAATGTAATACAAAAACATGGTCTCTGGTACTGCTGGTAGGTAGAACTCAGAAGAGGTGTTGTTGTTGTTTTTTTATTCGATCTCCCAATAATCTCTAGCCAAGATGACTAGTGGTTTCCAGGAGCTGTGGTCCACAATTTAACCTTTTAAAGCTCTAGATACTAGACACACTATTCTGAATTACCAAGGTAGTTATATATACAAAGAGGGTATATTCAGAAAAATTCTCTAAATTTGTAATGAGAATTTTTTAAAAGTGGTAATTCCACAAATCATACAGGAAAAGAGCAACAAGCCTGTCAGTGGGGAGCTGTGTGGGTTGGATTAGAGATCTTCTGGACACAAAACACATGTTTGACCATTTTGCTATAGATTCTCTCCAGGAATTCACCGACAAATGTATTGATTGTTTTCTACTTGGCAGATATGAACTGTCTCCTTTCTCACTCCCTCCACTGCACCCAGAATTTGCCACCAGAGACAGCCCTCCTATTTACCTCCACAGTTTGCCTCTGAGCTATCTAGTTTGTAAATAGGACAATCCCACTGCTTCAATTGCGTTTCAACTCAGCGATCCCTCAGTTCAACCCCGGATGATGATTGCATAATGACAATAACTCTCTTGAATTGGTTACCTGTCTCCCTACTTCACTGTTGTGCAGATGCATCAGCTTATTGGCTTGTGATCCTGATTTTTTCATCTTCATGGGAGCATCTGAAAATTTGGACCCCATGACAAGACCATAGTTGAGGTTGTCAGCACATCCTCCCCAGCGATACCCAGGTCCAGGTGTCTCACCTGGGATGGGACCACAGGAGCAGCCAGGGAGGTCCCCGGTGGTGCAGGCTCTTGCAATGGTGTGGCTGATGGCTGCGGCGGAGAGGGCATACACAAAAGCAGACTCCCTGGTACCTGCAAGACAGAACAAGAGACCATGCTAGCTACCAGTGAGTCTTTCTTAGGCTCAGGATTTTCTTTTACAAATGCAATATAGCAGATGCTAAACAACCCTTGGCAGATGCTAAATACTGTCTTGCAGAGGCTACACAGAATCATAGAACCACAGAGTTGGAAAAAATGTCCTGGGCTATCCAGTCCAATCCCATGCCATGCAAGAAATTAACAGTCCAAGCACTCCCGACAGATGGCCATCCAGCCTCTCTTTAAAAACCTCCAAACCAGGAGACTCCACCACACTGCGAGGGATTGTGTTCCACTGTCAAATAACTCTTACTATCAGGAAGTTCCTCTTAACATTTAGGTGGAATCTCTTTTCCGTTAGCTTGCATCCATTGCTCCATGTCCTAGTCTCTGGAGAAGCAGAAAACAAGCTTGCTCCATTGATAACCTGACATCCTTGCAGGTAGTATGTGGTCTCCAAAACTGCTTACATGGTCCCCAGAGCTTTCCCTCATAAACATTTTGTAAAACAAAAGTTTGAGAATCAGGTTTGTAGCTGTGTGATTCTCCTCTAAAGGAAGGTAACATCCCTTACACACACAAACACAACTTGACTGAAATTCTGTTGGTGCCTAAGGGAGCATATACACTGTAGAAACAATGCAGTTTGACACCACTTTAAATGCAGTAGCTCCATCCTATGGAATATTGGTTATAGTTTTACATAATATTTAGCCTTTGCTGGGAAAGAGTGCTGGTGCCTCACAAAACTACAAACCCCAGCGATTCTACATTATGGTGCCTGGAAGCTAAAGTGCTGTCAAACTGCATTGTTTTTACAGTGCAAATGCACCCCTAGTCATGCATAAATTTCCCCTATAGTTGAACATTTTTGTTTTTTGTGGAATATCAAGGTTGCAGAAGGAGATTCCTCCCTGTGGTATCTTTGTGCATGGATGCATGAATGCACTGCACATGGATTTGCACAAAAACACACTGTGCTTGATGTGTTTTGGTCATGCAGTGTTGCAATTCACTAAAGAACTGATGTGGCACAAATGTTACATAATCTTAGGTGAGCGTAAAATTAACCTCCATCTCCTTAGTATACGATTTTGGCTAGGTTTTTTGCAAAATTCTTCAGTATCTTTCTTAAAAGACAGCATGACCTTTCAGAAGTGGTTTTGCTGAGAGGGGCTGGTATGACCAGGAATTCAGTGGGAGATTCTCCCCAGGTTTTTCAAAGTTACCCATTCCTGCATTACACCCTCTAAATACGACCATTGGTTTCATGGTGACATAACCTCCAACTGCCCCATTATGGCAGGGCCAGCATTGATTAATCCTCTGTTGTCCCACTTTTTCAGCTGCTTTAAAATGTCCAAGTTTCTCTTTCTTCCTCTCACTTCCCCCTGTTGCTCTCAATGGTGCAAACTGAGTTCGAAGCACAAAAGTAATTTGCACTCAGTTAACTCGGGGGACAGAGCAGAAACATGTCGTTCCCAGTCAGCACAGGCAAAAGTAAACTGCTGCAGCACCTCCTAGCTTACACATTCTTCTTCATTAAGAACTTTTACCTTCTTGACCACGCTCTGATGTTACATGATCATACATGTCTCAGTTTTCATTTGTGAAATGTTGGAGGGTATGAGTGCTTTCAGCAGCTTGCCACTTTGGACAGGCTGCAAACTTGCCACCTTTGAATGGCTGGTCAGCGTGGTATAGCGGGTTGGGCATTGAACTATGCTCAAATGTTCAAATCTTTGCTCAGTCCTGAAAACCCTCTGGGTGACGTTGGGCAAGTACACTCTCTCAGCCTCAGAGAAAGGCAAAGGCAAAACCACCTCTGAACAAATCTTGCCAAGAGAACTCCATGTCATAAGTCGGAAATGGACTGAAGACACACAGCAACAACTAAATCTCTTGGCAGCTAGTGAAGTAAGATAAGTTGTTTTGCTTTGTTACACTTGGAAGGTCCAGCAGGGAGTATTCTCCTGCTCTTTAATGGTTTCCATGCAGTGAAGCCTGGGCATCTCCTGGGATGCAGCCTTAAAAAGGGGGGCGGGAGTAAAATTTTCCTCCTAGTGATCTTTCACCTGGGTGTAGATATGATGTGAAAAGAAAAATGTGCTGGTGTCAGGTACCATTTGGATTTTGAAAACTTTTACTATGTTTTCATTCTGAGATTCAGAGACAAACTTTGAATGTTGAAATGTGACTTACATTTTAAGTTTAGTCGTTTTGATTTGGGTAAGCACCAAAGATACAACTTCAGGAGCTGGTTGCCAGCAAAGCATGGAAAACCTACTTTTTGAGACCACAATTCCCATAACCCAGCATGCCTACTATGTAATGCAAAATAACACTGCATGCCATCAAATACCATTAAAAACCGTTCTATTTCGAGCTGCATTCCCCGAGTGAAGTTCCAGATGGCCTTCCTCCCTCCATAGTCGGCAAGATGGATGGCTGATTGGGTTTTTAAGTTGTTTTTAATTTTGTATCTATTATTTTATAATCTGTTTGTATTGCGTTTTATTGGTATGTTCACTGCCCTGATCGATGGAAGGGCGGTATATAAATAAAATTGTATTATTATTATTATTATTATTATTATTATTATTATTATTATTATTATCTCTTAAATCAAATTCCTGGTACATTGGGCCCTTGGTATCTGCTGGCATTTGGTTCCAAGACCTCCATGGATACCAAAATTCATGCATGTTCAAGTCCAATTAAATACAATGGCATCGTAGAATAGTGTCCCTTATATAAAATGTCAAAAAACAAGGCTTGCTTTTTTGAAGTGTGTGTGTGTGTGTGTGTGTGTGTATTTTCCCAAGCTGCAGATGCTTGAATCCATGAATAAAGAATCCGTGGATATGGCAGGCCAACTGTACTGCAGTCAGATATCACTGGGTGCCCAAAGCAGATGTCAAACACATGATGAAAACTGGACATGTCTTCCAGAATTCAAACTCTGAATTTCCACATTTGAGGGAAGCAAAGTAGCGGCTAATTTCTTATGAACTGTACATATCAAATGCATAGGTCTAATGTGACTGATCTGCAGGATTTACATGCCCAGTTTGTGCATCAAGGAAAGGATGGTAGCCACATTTCTGGCAAAGAATGCCTTTCTTGTTTACCTCTCTCCAAATCTAGCAGGTAATTGGGTGCCAGCTCGATAGAGGAGCAATTCCATCGCATGTCAGAGAAGGTTTTGCGGCATGTTTTGATCACCTCCCGTGCTGCCTGGATGATGGTTTGCATGAGTTCCAGGTTGCTGCGGCACAGCTGCACTTGGGAGACCACCAGCCCTTCTAACTGTTTGCAATGCTGCGTCTGATTCAAGGCGAGAGCGGAGGGAGTTTTGAACAAGGCTCTGAGAACAAGAAAAAAAAAAGAAGAGAGAGGACACATAGGTCATTAACAATTTTAACTATCCCAAAAAAATAGACTTGGCATTTTGCAAACATTCAGTTGGCACTGTTTTGATCATGCTAAAAATGGGCTGAATTTCAAAAGTGCAAATAGACATGACTGAGACTGAAGATAACCACTTTCCAGATTGCTGAATGTTTTTCATTTTCTCCTTCCCTCTAATATCCCAGGATGGATAATCTGTAGCTTTCCAGATGTTGTTGGGCTGGAACTCACCACTGGCATTGATCCTAGGGCTGATGGGAGTTGCAGTCCAATAACATCTGGAAGGTCACCTGTTTGCCACCCACAGCAGAGTCCTTATCTGAAAATATCCTACATATGTGAAGCCAAAGGCTTTCATGGCCAGCATCCATAGCTTTTTCTGGGTTTTTTGGGCTATGTGGCCATGTTCTATAAGAGTGTATTCCTGACATTTCACCTGAATCTGTGGCTGGCATCTTCAGAGAATGCTTTCCCTGAAGATGCCAGTCACAGATGCAGGAGAAATGTCAGGAATAAACTCTTATAGAACATGGCCACATAGCCCAAAAAACCCACAAAAAACTATACCCTACATAGTTTGCTGCAAACGCCTTCCACAGCTTAACTAACCACCTCCGAACACATTTTGAATTTTCCTTGATTGCTTTGCTTTTGTGCTTTGCAAGGCTCTGAAACCTGTCCAGAGACGGATGTTCAAGGTGCTAAAGAGTCTGGAAAGCTAGGTATGCATAGCCTGCAGAAGAGAGGATTGAGAAGTGATATAACAGCCAGGTCTAATTCTCTAAAGCAGTGGTTTCCAATCTGTGGGTCGGGACCCCTCTGGGGGTCGAACAACCCTTGCACAGGCGTCGCCTAAGACCATCAGAAAACACATATTTGCATGTAGCAATGAAAGTAATTTTATGGTTGGGGTCACCACAACATGAGAAACTGTATTAAAGGGCTGTGGCATTAGGAAGGTTGAGAACCACTGCTCTAAAGAGAGGCCATGTAGATAAAACATGGATCCAGATTGTTTGGGAGACTATGGGTGCATCTACACTGTAGAAATAATGCAGTTTGACACCACTTTGTAGCTCCATTCTATGGAGCCCTGGGGTTTGTAGTTTTACAAGGTCTTTAACCTTCTCTTTCAAAGAGTGTTGGCGTGTCACCAAACTACAAATCCCAGTGATTCTGAGCCATGGAAGTTGAAGTGGTGTCAAACTGCACTATTTCTGCAGTGTTGCTGCATATCTCAGACACAAACCACATGCATTCAAATTACAAGAAAAGAGATTTCATTGGAACATTAGGAAGAACGTCCTGATAGTGAGAGCTGTTGGACAATGGAATGGATTGCTTTCGAGAAGGACTCTCTTTCTTCAAAAATTTTTAAAGAGGCAATGGAAGCCCATCTACCATGAGCTATGGATTCCTACACTGGGAGGGAGATAGATTAGATGACCTTTGGGGTTCCTTCCAGTGACTTGATTCATCTGCTATGTGACCCATATGGTTTCTTCCCTGATATTAGGAGGCTAAATCTTTGTGGGCTCAGAGGAAATGCAATCTCAAAGGTTGCCATGGTTAACCACATTCAACAACAGTATGCAAAAATGAAGCCAGGTTCTGTGAAAGCAACAAGGGAGAAAGGAAATAATGCAATGCTGGGAAGCACCTGCAGCCATATGGGCAATATATATATATATATATACATATATATATATATATATATATATTCCATTGTGATGTGATGCAGTTGAACATGGCTGCACTGAATGTGCTACTTTTGATGCAGATCTCAAAACAAGAGAAATGTTCTGCCAAGCATCAGTTAATCAAGTCTTCATTCCATGTTCTTTCCTGACCCAGGTCCAAAGTACTGAACTCACTTCATTTTTCATAAGTCTCTGCTGAATTCGAAAAAAAATATTTTCTTATTTATTTTTCAAATACATCTCACAGTCACCATCACCTCTCCAAATAGCTATTGGCTCAGGCCTTACAAAATAAACCCCCAAAGAAATGCACTGTTAGATTAAATAATATATAGCACTTTGTGTGTGCGTGTGTAATATTGAAAGTGCCACAGCTGCCAGGTCAATATTAATATCTTTATATTGCAGAAGGCAATGGAAATGTGTTCAGGACAGAAGCAACATTTAAACTCTGGACTTTTAGGGTGGATCTGCACTACACACTTACATCAGTTTCATACCACTTTAACTCACATGGCTCCCTCCCATAGAAGTCTAGAATCTGTAGTTTGGAAGTCTGAGAGTTCTCTGTCAATCTGCCTAGTGAGATATAGTAAAGAACATGCCATACCAAACCATGTATCATAGGGTTCCATAGGAGGGACCCTTTTCAGTAAGAAAGGTATCAAACTGCTGCAGTTATGCAGTGCGGATAAACCTCAGGTCTCACAGTCTTAGCTTTGAACTAACACACATCTCTACGGAGAACTCACAATTTTTAAAAACATGTTTTCTTTCTGAGTGAAAGTATATTTCCAACCTCTACTCAGCTTTCAAAAGAAATAGGAGAGCCATTAGGAAAGGGAAATAAAACTGGTTTTTACGGGCCGCGGAATGAAGCCCGTAAGCTGCTGTTTGGCCATTTGATGGCCCAGAAGACATTTGGCCATTTTCTTTATCTTGCAGCTGGGAATGGAAATGGACATTTTGGCAAAAAATATACACAACCATTGGTGCCAGATTCCTTTTCTGAGACCAACACGAAAATGTCGGATATTTCCTCAGCCACCCACTCAGACCCATCCGAAGCACGAACAGTGACTTCCTTGCACTTTCTATAATCTAGCTAGCATAGCCATAAAACAGCCCTTTTTTCCCTCATAAAAAGTCTTTTAGGACTCAACAGCTGGAGAATGACCCTTTTGGTAAATTTGATGGTGCCCCCATCTTTCTCAAAGCTTCCTTTCTAGCGGTGTTGAAAAGGCATGCATATCCCAGGCGTAGACATATATATTCCACTGTGCGCCATATTTAGGCACCAAGGTCTTTGGTTATTAATGGCCACGTTTTATGGATGTGATTTATTCCTTGCCATGAGCAAATGGGTGCCTCAAAGGCTTGGGCTTTAAAAAAAAACAAAAACCTAGATTAAAGATGAGTTTAAACCAGAGGCTTTGATCCGAGGCATTTGAACCCATGCCACGAGTGGCTCTGACTTCAGTGAGAGGCTAAGCCATTCTCCATCTCCTCAAAGCCTTCTTTGGCTCCGGGTTTTGAAAGTTTGACTTGGCAAACCAGACGGCGAAAGCTGCCAGGCATAACTGAAAGACAAGGAGGGCGGGAAGAAAACCTTCCAGAATGTTCTTCAGTTTGGGGCCAAGCAGAGATAGTGGGAAGAAGGCAGGCTCAGACGTATTAAATTGCCCAACAGGATGGGACATAGGTCTCCAAAGTGACTTCTTTTATATTTTACAGTATTTATGTATCACTTTTTAACAGGGTTTTACAAAGTGACTTACATGGCCACCAATTTGGCAGGGATACTCCAGATTAATCCCCTGCCATCCCACTTTTTCTTTGCTGTTAAAAGGGCCCGGGGGTTTCTCTCTCTTCCTCCTCTCCCTCTGTTCTCAGCTAACTTAACCAAACTGAGTCCAATGGCAGTTTCCATGTCAGTGGGGCAATGAATCTGCTCCAGGTTTTATTCCAAACTTTCCAGATGCAACAATAGATTCAGCAACTTGGGTTAACTCCATTCAAGTGCAGACTAAAACCTGGAGTGGATTCACCTCTCCACTGATCAGGGACACACTAGCCACCACTGCCTCCAAAGTTGTATTTCACTGTCCCGGGCAAGCAGTCCACTATGATAGTTCTGAATGGACCATTTAGTTTTTATTTGTGCAAGCCGAACAGGCTGTTTTCCAGAAATGGAAAGAAATCCTTTGCAAACCATTACCTGCTGTAGCTTATTCCTGTTTCCAAGTGAATTTATTCAACCTGCCTGCGGCAATTAGGTGAGCTGACAGATCCAGCAATATACGCATGGATGGGACGTCCTTTGCAATCAAGTCTATGCTTTTCTGACGGTATCCATAACGTTATTTGAAAGCTCCATCATATCTGCATAAATTCAGTGTGACGTTAGTTTATGTTATCAAGGGAAGGGCTGAAGAGTGGCAATAATTCTCCCCTGTTCCAAAGACAAGAATATAAACCAGCTTTCCTCGAAGGCTGCAGACCAGGAGAACCCAAGCACAGGAAATTTGGGTTGACAAGGAGGTAAAATGCACTCAAAAGGCTGCAGCATGAAGTGTGTTTACTCAGGAGAACAGTGTTGCATAATGGTTAGTGCTGGACAAGGACAGGGGAGATATGGGTACAAATTCCTCTTTGAACAACTTACTTGTGCATCCCTTCATGCTAAACTTTCTGTGATAAACTTTGATGCTGCTCTAAGATACAGCGCCATGAAACCCAGTGGGAGACCTCAGGCAAGTCACACTCTCGCAGCCTCAGAGGAAGGCAGTGGCAAACCTCTTTTGAACAAATCTTGCCAAGAAAACCCCATAATAGGTTCTCCTTTGGGTCACTATAAGTTGGAAATGACTTGAAGGTGCACACACACACAAAAAGATATGACTTTGCACAAATGCCCGAATATAGGATTGGGGACACCTGGCTGAATGAAACTATGTGTGAAAGGGATCTAGGAGTCCAAGTAGACCACAAGTTGAACAGTGTGATGCGGCGGCTAAAAAGGCCAATGCAATTTTAGGCTGCATCAATAAAAGTATAGTGTCTGGATCAAGAGAAGTAATAGTGCCACTGTATTCTGCTCTGATCAGGCCCCACCTGGAATATCGTGTCTAGTTCTGGGCAACACAATTCAAAAAGGACATTGAGAAACTGGAGCGTGTCCAGAGGAGGGTGACTAAAATGGTGAAAGGTCTGGAAACCTTGCCAACAACATAGGGAGCTGGAGATGTTTAGCCTGGAGAAGAGAAGGTTAAGAGGTGATATGATAGCCCTGTTTAAATTTTTGAAAGGATGTCATATTGAGGAGGGAGCAAGCTTGTTTTCTGCTGCTCCAGAGAACAGGATCCCAGAACAATGAATGCAAGCTACAGGAAAAAAGATTCCACCTCAACATTAGGAGGAACTTCCTTACAGTAAGGGCTGTTCGACAGTGGAACGCACTCCCTCGGAGGGTGATAGAGTCTCCTTCCTTGGAGGTCTTTAAACAGAGGCTGGATGGCCATCTGTCAGGGATGCTTTGATTTGAATTTCCTGCATGGCAGGGGGTTGGACTGGATGGCCTAGTGGTCTCTTCCAACTCTACGATTCTATGATTCTATGACTCACTCATCAGATACAATTCAAAATCCCTGCACACAGTTCCCTGAGACCAAGCCCTGTTAAGATCATAGCATAGGTCTGAGTAAGCATGCACCTAGCTTGGTACATCAGTAATGTGCAGGACCATACAGTATGCAATTGCCTGTTAAAAGATAATAAATTGGTTCAGACACAAAAAGTGCCTGCTGACACAAAGGAGTCAATCTCTGGCTAGATCTGTACTGCAAACTTAATGCAGTTTGGCCTTTAAGCATCATTCTATGGAAGCAATGCTATGTCCTTTTAAAATGACGTTTATTTTAACTGATGTGTTTTAACTGATGTGGTGTGTCTGTTAATTGTTCTTCCCTGCCTTGATCCATGGGGAGAGGCAGGTAAGAAATAACAATAACAATAACAAAAGAGGCCCTATACAGACCGGCACTTTGTGCCAGCCTATGGGCGAAGTTAGAGCGCAGTGTCTTCACACTGGATGCTCTAACTGCACCCCCAGGGTGCCATTTTGGTGCATGCCAGTCTACACAGCACACACCATCATGACACCCCTCTGGTGGTGCATCCACATGATGCAGCACTGAAGTGGCATCATATAGCACCCCTTGGAGAGCACAAAAAGGAGCTGCTTTTGCAGCACCTTTTTGCACTCTCCAGAGGCCAGATTGGTTCTGCAGTGTGAGATTGCCACATCTCTGATCTGGCCAGTAAAGCTGCATGCCACCCCTTAGGGGAAAGCTGTACAGCCCTAGAATTTATAGTTTGTTGTGGCACCAGAGCTCTGAGACAGAGGAGGCTAAGTATTTGACAATACTATAACTCACAGGATGTCATAGCATTGAGCCATGGCAGTTAAAGCAGTGTCAAAACTGTTTTAATGTGTTTTAAGTTGTATTGTTTTATAGTTTATTGTTTTAGAATTATTCAAAGATACGTTGTTAATTTTATAATTTCCTGCTTTTTGCTCTTAGACTGTATGCCATACAGTCGCTTTTGATCGCTCGTTATGTAAAGCACCGTGTAAACTTACAGAGCTATATAAATAAACTTTAATAATAATGATACAGTAACTGCATTATTTCTGCAGTGACAATGAGTCCTGTGTGTGAGTCGCTATTCTGTCCTTGCATCCCTTCCTTTCATCCCCAGGTCTGTTGCTTCTTTGCCCTGGATGTAACTGGCACATTCAATCACTCCCAGCACAGAGGCTTCGTAGAATGCAATGCCCTCAAGAGGAAGCTACCCATCTCCTGGTGCAAAACACAGGCAGCTTTGTATCAGATGGTGGCTTTTGTCTTGCCCACTCAGCTTTCCAAAGGGTAACCGTTGTCTGGAAAATCAACAGCCAACCCTCCCAAGGGGCACTGCTTTTGGAAAAGCCAAAGGGCGTGAGATATACAACCCAAACCAAAATGTGCGAACAGGTCTGAGTAAACACAGCATACCTCCCTGATTGTTCTCTCCTTGGCATGCAACTGAGTTTAGAATATATTCCCCCCTTTCCAACAGGAAAATATTAGCAGGGGCAGCCAGTCTTTTTTAAACATCGACAATGTTTGTCTGCTGGATGCGAAAGAAAGGAACCCTGCTGGATGCCTTTTTCTTGTCAACTCGCAAAGGGAATGTATACAGCAAGGCTGCTGTCTTTGTTCAGTGAGCCAACACTGCAAGCATCCCAGCATCCCCTTTTACTCCAGAGTAGGTTCACCAAAGGCAGCCGAGCTATTACAGAGTAGGACAATCTTCAGGCTACACAAGTCAAACGTAAAATATGAACTGCTGCTTATGGACACAGAGCCAAATCTTCTCTGGGTACCTGCAAGCATGGCTTTGTTGAGGTCTAATGGAGGAAAAAGTCTTCCTTGAAGTCCAAGCCAGCTGGGAAAGTTTGACTGTATTAACGTTCATTCAAGCCAGTACCCCTTTATCAGTATTTGTCAGCTTTGGTTCACTGGAGTTAGTGCCCAGGCCAGGCAAACATAAAACTCCTTCTAGGGTTGCCAGATCTCAGAGCCCGGCCCTCATTTTCCACAGTTTAAGTGGCTCATCTCCAGGAGGGAGACGAGGGTGCGCATTCTCCCATTTTAACACTGGGCAAAAGGAAAGATCTGTGTGCAAATCTTCAACTCAGCTAGTACAGGAGCAGCTTGCTACAGCAGGCAAGAATTAATTTATTTGTTGCTGCAGCTTACAAAGACTCTTGCATGGCGTGGTGGTGGTCTGCACAGTCACGTATTTAACTTTCTTTCCAGTTGTTGTGGTGCCAGATGCTCCAGTGGCATGCTCTGCTTCCAGGACATGACATGGACTCTGATTCAGAGACTGAATCAGCAGACCTGTTGGGAGGTTTTTCCATAGGGGTCTTGTGACCTTTTGTTGTCATTGTTAACCTCCCCATCCACTTTTTACACCAACCCTGTACTATACTGAACTCGACTCATGGTTGTCCTGTGGATGTCCTTTCTTCCACTTATTCCTTAGTTCTTGCAGATTCATATCCTTTGCCATTGTAATGGAGTCCATCCATCTAGTATATGGTCTTCCTCTTTTTCTCTTTTCTTCCACCTTTCCTAGAATTATGGTCTTTTCTAATGAGTTGTGTCTTCTCATGATATGGCCAAAGTATGACAAGTTCAGTTTAATCATCTTAGCTTCCAGGGATCTCTCAGACCCGATCTGTTCTAGGACTCATTTATTTGGATTTTTTGGAAGTCCATGGTATCCTCAGGACTCTTCTCCAGCACCAAGCCTCAAATGAATTGATTTTCTTTTTATCTGTTTTCCTAATTCTCCAGCTCGTGCATTCATACATGGTAACCCCAGAGAATTTCCAGGGCCCACTGTACTGTATTTATTTGCTTGGGGAGAAGTCATAGCAAAGCAGAGGTTTGTTGAAGGCTGTGGAATCTAAAGTTCTCCTGGTGTATTTATGCAGAAGTCAGCGTGGAATCTCCAGTGAGCAGGGAGAGAACTGTCATGGCACATCCATAGTCAATCCCTGGCTATTTGTGTCATGGCCTCATTCCAGAACATGGACATGGACTCAGACTCAGAGACTGAAGCAGTGGACATAGTTGGACCTGATGCTGAACTAGAGCAGGAGGAGGTTCCAGAGCCCCATGTCTCCAAGACAGACCAGAGTTCAGGACCAGTTCTGGCAGAGAGTCCTGCTGCCCATTCAGTTACAGAAAACCACTTACCCCTACCTACCGTCACCAAGCAGAGACAACAAAGGGAGGGCTTGAGGAGGTCTCAAAGGATTTCTAGGAAGCAGGAAATAAGCAGCAGCTGCATTGAGCTGCTGATCTATAAATTCCCAGCCCTGCTCTCCAGGGACTGTAGGAGATTATCTGACCTACCTGGCTCCCTGTCATGTTCCCAACCCTGTACTTGACCCGGACTGTGTTTATTGACTCTGGATGCCATTTACCTGATTTGGACATTGCTGAACTTTGTTTGGCTTGTATTAACTAGGGTCTGGTACAAACAGGCGGGAACCACCATCCTGGTGCCAATTCTAGGGTTCAGGAGCATGCAGCAACCGCACACTCCCAAACCCTAGTATGTGCCAGCGCCAGTGTCGTGGTGGCCTCTAGTCCACATGGGAGCCCCCATGATGATGCAAGTGCAATGCAGCATCCACATGTCACGGTGCCACACTCTCGTCATCGACCTGTGACAGTCTGCCAATGGCACACTCGTGACGTTGGCTGTGCGCACCTAAAAGAACCCAGTTTTTCCAGGTTATTTTTGGTGCAGAGGGACGCCACACAATTTGGCTGCTGAGGCATCTCTCAGGAGCAAAAATGGGCACCTCCAGCCCGCCCTTTCTGGGAGGTCTGTCCAGCCCCTAAAGTAAAGTAACTAAGTGCTGAACTGTAAAGCTGATCCATGGCTGGGCTTGCTCATTTACTGCTGGCTATCAGCTGTGTAGCAACCAGTATTTTGCTGGTTGCCCAGACTTTGTTTGGGGCACTAAGGTTGGTGTCACCCCAGTGCAGTAATTCATGCTGTCATCCCCAGGTCGCCTGGCATCCCCACAGCCAAGCCAGCAATCCCACAGGAGTAGATCTAGACACTGTGGAAGAGAGAAGCCAGGCTCCTTGCCACCAACAGGGCAGTGGACCAGGACACCCAAAGGGACCACCTGTGCCCCAAGCCATTCCAGTCTACCTGCTTTGCTTGCAATTCCCGAAGGGCTCCAGGCATTATTTGGTGAAGGAAGTGGCCTTTGGGTGTTCATCACAGCATGCCAACAGCATCCTGGTTGTCTTACTTGCTGCCTCCTGGAAGGTGGACCAGGTCCTTTCCAGGATCTTCAGTCTCTGGATGTCCTAGACTATTCATGGAGAGGGACACCAGAAGGTAGTCCCTTCCCACTAGTGCACCAAGAGACATCCCCCGCTAAGATGTCACCTGGTGCTATCTGTACCCCCCACCTAGAAATGCCCCTGTTGTGCTCTGCTCTCCATCCATTTTCTGAATAGAAACAAGATTAAAATCTTCTTATCTTACCCACCCAAGCAGGCGAGCAAGTGCAGCTGGTACTTCAGGTTTAATAAAATCCCCAGGGGTGAGCTCTAGCTTTGTCATTAAATTCTTTCTATCTAGTTCATTGTTTTCACATGAAAAAATGACATAAATAAATAGCACAAACAATTGCTTATATATTTACATTCTATTGCCATCTTTGTTATTATTTGTCACAATGTCCATTCATCCCTCTCTTATTAACTACAGTATGTACCTTTTAGTCTGTACTTCCGTGGAAACCCACGCAGCCCCAGAAAAGCCCACAATAGATTTGCCTTAGGGCTGTCATGAGTCGGAAAGAACTTGAAGGTACACCATCACAAGCCATACTGAGGTTTATAGGTTAAAACCATAACCCTTAACAACAAGAAGACCCTCCCTGTATTGTTTAATAGCAAAAAAGCACATCTTTTTTTCCCCAAAGCCAAAGTTTCCTGGGTTTGTGTGTGTGTGTGCATTTTCAGGCATCCTACATGTGGGTGCCACTATATCTGATAGTCCTGATGAGGAATCAACAGAATTCAGGGAAACAGAGTGGTTCCCAATAAGCAAAAGGGTGAGGCAAGGCTGCATCCTATCACCTTCCTTGTTTAACTTATATGCTGAAAACATAAGAATTAGAATCAGAAAAAGGAGGATTGAAGATAGGAGGAAGAAACATTAACAACCTAAGATATGCAGACGACACTATAATATTAGCAGAAGACATTCAGGAATTGGAACAGTTAATAAGGAAGGTCAAAGATGAAAGTGCAAAGGCAGGTCTGAGGCTGAACATAAAGAAAACAAAATAATGACCACAGAAAAAACACACAAATTCAATCTCGACAACAAGGAAATTGTAATAATCAAAGAATCCCCATATCTAGGATCAAACATTGGCCAGAATGGAGACTGCAGTCAAGAAATAAGAAGAAGACTAGGAACAGGATGGGCAGATACTGGAGAGCGAAGACATAAAACTGAGCACTAGAGTCAGAATCATCCAGGACATTGTATTCCCAATTACAATGTATGGATGTGACAGCTGGATTAAGAAGGAAGCTGAAAGAAGGAAAATCAACTCCTTTGAAATGTGGTGCTGGACAAGAGTCCTTAGGATCCCATGCACAGCCAAAAAGACAAACAAATGGGTTCTTGAACAGATCAGACCAGGGCTCTCCTTGGAAGCAAAGATGATCAAGTTGAGACTATCGTACTTTGGCCACATCATGAAAAGGCACAGATCACTAGAAAAATGATAATGTTAGGAAAGGTAGATGGGAGAAGAAAGAGAAGAAGATCACAAACCAGATAGATAGACTCAATCAGGGGGGTTATTATGGGCAAGGGCTTACAGGATCTGGGCAGTGGAAGACAGGGATTCTTGGAGATGTTTCATTCACAGCATCGCCATGAGTCGGATCCAACTCAAGGGCAGCTAACAACAACAAGGTGGGTCTTAGGGGAGAAACATGGCCCTTTGACCCAACACAATCCCCCACCCTGGCCTTAAAAGGGAACCGCTCTGTTGAAATTCCCACAAAATATGAACGGCGTTCTTCATAAGACTTGGCCAATGATAGAAGTGGAGCAGAGGGAGAGATATGTTTTTCACCACCCCTGTTTTTAACATCCCTTTGCCTGGCCATACCAACTAATGGGAAAAGCTGCTGGTGTGCTTGCAGTGTGCAGTGTTGCATGGGGCTCCTCCTAGCGGTCCTCTTTAAAATCAGTTCCAAATCCCTTGTACTATAAACCTGTCTCAAAGGGGGAATGAGGAATATTTGTGACTTTTCCTATCCTTGACCAAAATAATACAAGGGGTCCTGACAACACAAGGGATAAAAAGGGAGAGCAGACAAGAGGTGCTATGCAGATCAGGATGCCTTTTGGTACTGTTTGTTTATGGAGAAACACACATGGATTTTCTGTTAAGTTTTCTTTTGGGGGGGGGGGGTTGGCAGGAGGGTTGCAAAATAGACATTTTCTGGACTCTGGAAACCAGAGTTCGATTTCTGCTCAGCCTTGAAACCCATGTAAGCCCAATGGGTCACCTTGGGCAAGTCACATGCTCTCAGCCTCAGGGGAAGGCAATGACAAACCTCTGAACAAATCTTGCCAAGAAAATCCCATGATAGGGTCACCTTAGGTAGGGTCACCATAAGTCAGAAATGACTTGAAGGCAAACAACACACACACACACACACAGGAAGCAATGTATTTTGCTTCCAAAATTGGCTTAAATCTTATTATTAATCACAACTTGTTGTTGTTGTATACCTTCAAGTTGTTTCTGATTTCTGGCGACCGTAAGGTGAACTTATCACAGGGTTGTCTTGATAAGATTTGATCAGGGGAGGTTTGCCACTGCCTTCCCCTGAGGCTGAGAGAGTGTGATTTGACTGGTTACATGGATGAGCTGGGAATCAAACCCAAACTGAGGCAGATTTTTGCACATTTACATCGATGTTTAACTGTCATAACCTTTCTGCACCTATTTGCACCTATTCACATCTATTTGCCCTCCTTCTATCAGAAATGCTCAGCCATCTGAATCCATGCACAGCAGACAGAAGGGCAAACATTGAAGGAATGTTTGGTATAAAAAAAAACTATGAAGACTTTTTCTCTGGAGTTCAACTAGTTTTTTCAGGGTGGGGGGGCGGGTGGGATGTTGCTGCAAAAGACCCAAACTTTTGTATATTGTATGTGGCTAGTCAACTGGAATGAGACACAATGCCAGAGGGGCACCATGATGCCGCCCGCCATGTGGTGCAGCATGTGGCATCACATTGGCCTGGGGGCGGCCAAAGATGCCAGTACACCCCCTAAGTCTACCAAAGCTCATGCTACCATATTTCCCTCCTCGCCGTTAGTCTCTAAGGCATACTGATTTCCTGACATTGCATATTGATATTCCTGACTAACACAGCTATGTCTCTGAATTCTACCAGACTTAATGATTTTAAGATTAATTACATTGTTATTATTAGTCATTGCTTTTAAGCTCTGTGCCTGCTTCACTCTCCTTCTGCAGATGCTTGGCCTTTTATTCCAGACTCCAAACTCTAAGAGCATGTACTTAACATTTAAGCCCATAATCTCAATGACAAAGCTTAAAGTTAAGCACAAACTGAAAGGGGGAGGACCAAACCAAGGAGGAAATCAAAGGCACTGTGAACACAAGCCAGCAGGGGTGAGTTTGGGGAACCAGTTTATTTGGAGCACCAATGATATTTCAAAGATACTTAAACCTGGGTTGCCTGCTCTTTCTCTTCTTAAAATCTGTTTGTGCTGTAACAAGAGTGTGCAAGAACTTAGCAAGTGCAACTTTTCCCCATTCTTCTTCCCATGGGAAAAAAGGAAAAGAAAAAGCATCACCTGCTACTGTAAATCACTCTACATGGGGAAACCTTTGGAAACTATTTACAAACTTCAAGACCAAAGAAGGTTATACAGAGTATATAATACTTGAAGATAATTTTTGTTGCCTTTTGCTTATGCCAGAACAATGGCAGGGTTTAGTGAACCCAGAGCTCACCAGGTCAAAATACTATCGCTTTTTGATCAGCAGAAACATTGACATCATTTGAAATCATTATCAGAAGCTTCCCTGTTTAAGATACAGTCGAGCAAAAATTTTCCCTGCAATGAGATATCACTCTTATTATACAGACCACATTCAGGATGACTTGGTGTTCAGTGTGCCATTAAGACCCATTAGCTTTACAAAAGCCCTGCTCCTGGTTGAAGATGAACATTCCTGGCAATGACTTACTGATATGGATCACCCCTGCTACCTGATGCTTATTCTTCTTTAATATCTTCTTGGGGATATGGTTATGGGGACTGCTGTGAGGAGCATGTGTACACTTCAGAATGTGCCACAACACCACAGTTGCTCTGGGATGTTAAATAAATAGGTCCTGGGAAGAGACTCGAGCAGTCGAGGCATGCCCCACGCTGTGCTGATCTGAGAAATAGCATCTGCCATGTATCTGTTCAGTATGATATCCTGACAAGCGAAAGAGCAGGCCGGCTGGCAGGCAGCTGTTACAAGAGGTGGTTGTTCAGAACAAACATGCATGGCCTTAGAATGGTATCCAAAGAGAGTATTTAAACAGGCAGCCTGCAAATGACAAAAGCACATGGGCTGCTGTTTGAAGGTTTGGTTTGCTGGTTTGCACAGAAATCATCTAAGGAACTGGAGCTGGGATGCTGTTGGGTGATCTTTCTTCTTTCCTCTCTCCCCCATACCCTTTGGCAAGCTTTGTTGTTTTAGCATCCAAAAAAACAGTGGGGGGTTTTGAAATCCAAACCTTCTGGTTTGTCTGCCTTGACTTCTTTAGAATCATCCATATTCTGTAGTGACACACCAAAAAATGCACTTTCTGTTTGAAAGGCACTAAGGAAGACCCAGCTTCACGACATCCCCTTCAGCCTTTCCTCCAGTCTGATTTCACCACAGGCTCCGACAACACTTTCCAAGCCTACTATCTGCAGCCTTGAGGACTAGAAAATTGCCTTTTGAAATCAAAGCTCAAAGTAGGGCTAAATGCTGGCAGGTGGTTGTGCTACTCTCCACTATTCCTTGTCATTGGTTAGAGATGGGAAATATGTAGACTTCTAGACATTCTTGGACTGGAATGCCTATGATTCCTCACCATTTGTTCTGTTCCTATGGCTGATGGTGCTTGCAGTCCAACAAAAATATCTAGAGGGCTACACAATTCCCACTCTTGCCTTGAAGTTTTGGAAAGGAGTTTGTACGAGATCAATTGTTCCCCTTTCTGTGTTGAAATAAGGCCCTCCTGCACCTCATTTCATGGGGAAATATTTGTATGCCAAGCATATTCACTATTAGGTTTCAGTCTCCAACCTAGAAATGATTGGATCTTTTTCCTGCCCTCTAACCCAGCAATGCACCACACATGGATCAGGTGCTTTGGGGATGTGGCAAAACTGCATATTTAATACTCCATCAACCTCCATGGTGCTTAGGTAGTTTTTTTTTTGAAAAAAAAAAAAGACACAGAAAATTAAAACAAAAAACTTACAGCCATTTGATTCCATTGCAGGTCCCGTTCTGCAAAATGAAAGCCAGGAAAAGGGCCACCAGACACTGTCGCTTCATTGCCATCTTCCACCTTCTCTCCACCCAGATCTCTTAAGGAGACAAAAAGGAAGAGATCTGCTTCTTGGTGGTGAGAGCGTTGGTGGTGGAGAGCGAATCCTTTTTTTTCTGCACAATGGGAGATGCCAACCTAAAATTGAGAATTAGATGACAAAAAATAGAAGACAAAGTGAACACTCAAGTACATCACACTCATCCAGACAGAGGAATCAAGTCTTGACAATGGCAAAGGAGAGGTTTGTGAATCATGTGCAGAATTCAGCTTGCCTCCCTCTGAACACCATCCTTCTCTTCTGGAGAGAATCTCTACAGTCAAAGAAACAGACAAGCTGTGTGGCTCCCATTACACAAACATGCTGAAGTCCTCTTGTATGCATTTAGTTAACTGCACATGGTGGGTGTTCAAGCTTTATCCTAGCTTTATCCTCCCTGCTCCTTCTGCTAACGTAAATTCCCCACATATTTAAAAAAATGTATATGTTTGATTGAAATGGGAAAGAAAGGAATGGTATGGCCGTCCATTCCCAATATCCCTGGAGATTTTAATCTTGATCCTGGCTCATTTGCAAATACAGTATATTAAAAGTGGAGTGCAGTAAAAGAGCCCCTGCTAAGGAAAGGACAAAAGGCCAGAGCAAATGTGGGCTTGTGGAGGTGCTGTCTCCTTTCTGCAGGTGCAAGGGGTTGCTTGCGTGCATGCATTTGTTGCAAGGGACCACCCCCCACCTCCTTCTCCTTTTCCTTCTCCTTCTCACTTCATTAACTCAGTATCACACCTGGACAGCATGGAAGAAATGAGTCTGGAACTAAACAGACACCCCAAAAATGTGAGGCATCTCCAGAGAACTGTGGGCAGGAGACTTGGAGGACTGAGGCAGGAAGGAAGGGGAATGCCAGATTGTTCATGATTCGTAGAAATATAGTTCTTACTACAGTGGGCCCATGGCATCCGCTGGGGTTTTGTTCTAGGATTGCCCATGGATACCAAAATCCGTGGATGCTCAAGTCCCACTATAGACATTGGCACACTAAAATGGTGTCCCTCATGTGAAATGGCAAAATGAAGGTTTGTCATTTGGAGAGATATACATTCAAACCGTGGATGGTTGACTCTATAGATAAGGAATCAGTGGATACAGAGGACTGATGTATTATTTCTACCCTGTTTTCGTTGTGGTTGTTGTTGTGGTTCTGTGCTTTCAAGTTGTCTGTCTTAAGGGGACTCAATCACAGGGTTTTCTTGGTTGGATTTATTCAAAGAAAGTGTAACATTGCCATCTTCTAAGGCTAGGAGAGAGAGTGATTTGTCCAAGGTCATTCCGTGGGTTTCCATGGCTGGGGAGGGATTCAAACCTGGGGCTTCTGGTGTCCTAATTCAAAACCGCCACACAACATCAGCTCTCTTACTTCTTGTGGCTAGAATAATAGACTCATAGACTCATGGGAGTTTATCACATGAAGGCGATTGGGAGTTTATCCCATGAATATCCCAGAAAAATCCATAATCACACGAAACAATTTCACATGGCATTTCACAAAACCCGCCATTAAAAGCATTAACATGCATCTTTTTACTTTCAGGATTTCAGCAACAATGCATTTCTGATATCACTTTGTTTGCACAATTGCGTGTGATAATCATTTGCAGTTATTCACAATTTTTGCTTTATTTGCGGGATGCTTTGAATGTACTTTAATCAATCTTTAATGCCGAAATTAGCCCCAGTGTGATAAACTCCCTAGAGTTGGAAGAGACCTGCCAAGGACCAGTCAGTCCAAACACTTGTTCTGCAGGAATACACAGTCTAAGCATTCCCAACAGATGGTCATCCAGCCTCTGTTTAATAATTTTGTGCATGAAACAAAATTTATGTACACTGAACTGTCAAGGAGCAAAGGTGTCACTATCTCAGCCACCAAGGAAAAAAGTTTTGGTTTTTGGAATATTTTGGTTTTTGGAATTTCGGATAACGGAGACTCATCATGTACCAAATCTCTTGTTAAAGAATACATCTGTTTCACTAACTCAAGTAAAGAATACATCTGTTTCACTAACTCAAGTAATTCTGTCATTTTTGCTTTGGTTTGTATAACAATATATGGGTATATATTGTTATACAAACCAAAGCAAAAATGACAGAATTGTCATCGCCTCTTAATACATTTCTACGCATAGAATTAAAATTTTGGCACTCTTGTGGATGCCTGACTTACCTGATCAGGGAAGCTAATTTGAGTGTTTGCTGCCGTAAGGGAAGCAAATGGTCCTTGCCCATTTAGAAGAGCTGACAGACCCAGCAATTGGATATCTCTTTGAGACTGACAAGGGGAGAGCATCTTCCATCACCAGGAAAGGTAACAGACTAGCTTGCCAGAAGCAGGGGGGACCTTATGGCACACACTCTCTCTCCTCCAAAATCTTCTCATCATCTAGCGCCTGGGGCAACAGCTGTGCTTTTCCGAATGGCAGATGCAGCCCTGCTCTATATTGAAAGGTGCTGATAGAGTTGTTGCAGCAAGTCTCTCTTTTATAGAGAGGCAAATCATGCACCTGGACAACTTTCAAGGCTGGGATTGTAGTGGGTGCTGTTGTGTGCCTTCAAGTCTTTTCTGACTTACAGCAACCCTATCATGGAGTTTTCTGAGGCTGAGAGGCTGTGACTCGCCCAAGTTTCACCCAGTGGGTTTCTATGGCCAAGTGGGAAATCAAACCCTAGTCTTCAGGGTCGTATTCCAACACTCAAATTGTTACACCACGCTGGCTCTCTGTTTCCAATCTTTGTCAATCTTTGTTTAAATATTTGTTTAAATATTTGAAGGGATGTCATATTGAGAAGGGAAGAAGCTTGTTTTCTGCTTCTCCAGAGACTAGAAGACAGAACAATGAATGCAAGCTACAGGAAAAGAGATTCCACCTAAACATTAGGAAGAACATCCTGACAGTGGAAGACACTCCCTCGGAGTGTAGTGGAGTCTCCTTCCTTAGAGGTCTTTAAACAAAGGCTGGATGGCCATCTGTCAGGGATGCTTTGATTGAGAGTTCCTGCATGGCAGAATGGGGTTGGACTGGATGGCCCTTGGGGTCTCTTCCAATTCTATGATTCTATCACAGTGTGTTCTTGGCAAGATTTGTTCAGTGGGGTTCACCGATGCCTCCCCCTGAGGCTGAGAGCATGGGACTTGCCCAAGGTCACCCAGGGGGTTTTATGGCAGAGTCCAACCCAGGTCTCCACAGACGTTCCAGGCTCCTGGTAAAAGCTATCAGTCTGGAACGCAAGACGGCTTACAAAAATGGTTTCTGTGCACAGAACCTTTCCCTAGGTTGAATGATGGAGATCAGAAGAAACTCTGAATGTTTGATTTTTGCCAGGTTTATAACTGAGGAGAAATGGGGACATTTTAAAGGAAGCTGAAAATGTGGGACGGCAGAGGATTAAATGGGACAGTCCTTGTCAAATCGGGACAGGTGGAGGGTGGGTGCTAGGTCTGCATGACTCGCTTTCTGCAATGCTAGAGATTTTGGGACAGAATGTCAATTTCATTGGGGGGTAGAATCCTTATTAGTGAGCAATGCCTTCCTTTTGCCCTCTTCTCTTGTGGCTAAACTTTTACCTAAGCCCCTGGTAAGTATGCCTCTGTCTAGGGCTCTTTCTGAGTCAGTGTGGATGCTTCACAAGGCCAGCATGACTGGACTGATGGAGACAACATCTCTTGGAGTGCATCTACACTGTAGAAATAGTTCAGCTTGACACCAACTTTAGGTGCTGTAGCTCCGTCCCATAGAATCCTGGGATTTGTAGTTTTGCAAGGTCTGTAACCTTCTCTGCCAAAGACTGCTGACAGTTAGGGCTGTTCAACAGTGGAACAAACTCCCTCAGAGAGTGGTGGAGTCTCTTTCCTTGGAGGTCTTTAAACAGAGGCTGGATGGCCATCTGTCAGGGATGCTTTGATTGAGATTTCCTGCATGGCAGGGGGTTGGACTGGATGGCTCTTGGGGGTCTCTTCTAACTCTACGATTCT
This sequence comes from Sceloporus undulatus, assembly GCF_019175285.1. Classification (NCBI taxonomy): domain Eukaryota; kingdom Metazoa; phylum Chordata; class Lepidosauria; order Squamata; family Phrynosomatidae; genus Sceloporus; species Sceloporus undulatus. The sequence continues at coordinate 6,591,622 of NC_056524.1, forward strand.
ATGATTCTATGACCAATGCTTAAACCACAACACCACACTGGCTCCCAAAAGTGGGATGAGGGGAAATTAACGGGGAGTCCCCCTTCCACAGTGAGACTGTTGGACAGGATGTGCTCTTCCTCTTTTCCTCTTGCAGAGCATTCTTCAGTGAGTCACATCATCTCATGATATCTCTAAAGTATCCTAGACTCGGTTTAGTAATTTTAACTTCTATGGAGAGTTTTGGTGAAGCTTAGAACCCTAATCTTCATATATATTGTTTTACCACAGACAGACAGTGTGGTGTGAGGAATTTGAATATTGGAATAGGACTATGGAGGCCACGTTTCAAATCCCAATTGGGCCATGTAAATCCACTTGTGAGTTTATCACACTGTGGCTAATTTTGGCATTAAAGAGAGATTAAAGGACATTTAAAGCATCCTGCAAAAAAACGAAAATGGTGAGTAATTGAGTGACTGATTATCACACGCAATTGCGCACATAAAGTGATATCAGAAATGCATTGTCACTGAAATCTCAAAAGCAAAAAGATGTGCATTAATGCTTCTTTATGACCACTTTAATGGTGAGTTTTGTGAAATTGTTATGCGTAATTGCGTGATTTTTCTATGATATTCATGGGATAAACTCCCGAGCTCCTTCGTGTGACAAACTCCTGGGCAACCTTGGGCAAGTCACACACCCTCAGCCTCAGGAAACAGCAATGACAAACCCCTTCTGAAGAAACTTTTCAAGAAAACCCCATGATAGGGTTCACCTTAGGGTCACCATAAGTTGGAAATGGCTTGAAGACACGCAAGAACAACTTATGATATCCCTGTAAAACAGGTCGGCTATATTGTCACCATACCAAAAGAGGGGATCTCAATTTCAAGGCTGCCCAGGGGCTATTTACCACAGACTTCCGATCTGACTCCAAGACATTTTTGTATTTGTAAACTCAGCTTTCTTATCCGCTTTGTTACGCTGTATGTATTGCCAGGCATGCAAAGCCAAACACACAAAACAACAAATGCTCTTCCAATGTGCAGCTGCTTTGTCAAGATAGCCAGTGGGGAACATCTTGCAGTAAGGCTTATGGCTTGTGCATAAACATATGTGCACATATGCAAATGCACAAACACACACCAGAGTTTGGGAAAATTCCCTTTTGGGGCTAGAGTCCCTGGAAGCAACCTAGAGATTATAATCTGGAGGCGTCTGGGTGTAATCATCCAAGAAAGCAGATTTTCTAGGCTCAACCACTGGGACACACATTTGGAGACACAAAAGAGCATGTGTTACATAGTTTTGAGGAGATTTTCCTGTGTTCATGATGTCAGAGTTGCTCTAATTTCCCCCAAAAAAGCACCCCCCCCCTCTCTCTCTCTCTCTCTCTCACACACACACACACACACACAGTGACGCATTAGAAAAGAAAAACATGGCCTGACATCAGTATTGCTCTATGTTTTCCACCAAAGAGCATCCCAAATTCGTTCTTTCTTTCCTTCCTTCCTTCCTTCCTTCCTTCCTTCCTTCCTTCTCTCTATCCCCCCCCCCACACACACACACATGTAAACATACAACTTTGTTGCAATGGCCTCCAACATTTCACAGTTGAAAAATGGGCTGCATGGCCAAGCAACAAGAAAGTGTGGTAAAGGTGGCAAAAGCTATTCACGAGGATGAACACACAGACTAGGAGATGTTGTAGCAGTTTGCTTTTGCCTAAACCAATGGGGAAGGGGAAGATTCTGCTCCCTCCTCTCCTCTTCCCGCCTGCTGAATTAATTGTATTAAAACTACTTTTACACATCGAACCCCCATTTGCAGCAATTTAAATAAGCTGAGGATAAAAGGCGGAAGGTGGGAGGAGGCGCGAGAAACTGGGACACTTTAAAAGCAGTTGAAAAAGTGGGACAACAGAGGATTACCATAATTGGAACTGTCCCTCCCAAAATAAGATAGTTGGAAGATAGGAATGGAGAAGAAAGACACATCTTTCATTGTACACTCCCTTTCCTTTTAAATAAACTGCTTCTGAGGACTTATATGGGCCTAGGCACCTTTGATCATGATTCATGCATGACTTCATTGCCAAACCATGTCTTTTAACAAAGGCCAGGACAAACTTCTGGCATCCTCAGGCAGGATCAAGGCTCACAAGCATTATTTTTGAACTACAACTTCTTAACCAGGATTCCCTGTATTGTTACCCCAAAAGGTAACTTTTCCACACTCTGGGCATGGTGAGGCTGACCCCAGTCCCCTCGCACTGGCAGGTAGTTCAGCAGGCTTCTTATTCTTTTGATTACCCACAATACCCCTGGTGCAGCACTGTTCCAGGGCATTCTGGGAAAACGGCACCCATTGGTAAGCTCATTAACTTGTTCTTGATGCTATTATGTCCCTTCAAGTCATTTCCAAATTATGCTACCCCAAGGCAACCCTATCGTGGGGTTTTCTTGGCAAGATTTGTTCAGAGGAAGTTTGCCATTGCTGTCCCATGAAGCTGAGAGCATGTGACTTGCCCAAGGTCACCCAATGGTCTCCAGAGTCATAGTAACACTCAAAGCCTCATTCCAGAGGAAAAGTGCTTTGTATCAAGAATCTACTGTTTGGGACTTTTCTACACAAGAACCCCCGCCCCCTTTTTTTCCCTCTCACAAAGAGAAAATGTCACCCAAGAAAATAGGAATTTCTGCACACACATGAAGTCCCAAATCAGAATGTGTGTGCCATTTTTAAGGATTATCTTACAGCAAGATCAAAATTTCTGAAAATACTTGCTTCTTTCTTTAAGGACAAAATGAGTGAAAGCTCCCATTCCTTTCTACAAATGTAAACCAACTCAAATAAGCCTAAACTAGATCCTTTCTGCTCTTGCAAGCTAAGCAGGGTCAGCCCTGGATAGTAATTGAATGGAAGACCAACAATCAATATTGTAGAATCATAGAGTTGGAAGGGATCCCATGGGCCACCAAGTCCAACCTGCTGCTCGGTGCAGGATCTCCAACTAAAGCAGTGGTTCCCAAACTTTGGTCCCCCTGGTGTTTTGGATTTCAGCTCCCAGAATTCTTGACAGTGGACCAAGCTCGCTAGGGCTTCTGAGAACTGGGGTCCATCACACCTGGAGGACCAACATTTGGGGACCACTGAACTAGAGCATCCTTAGCAGGGAGCTGTCCAGCTTCTTTTTGAATGGATAGATCGATAGATTGTTGTTGTTGTGTGCCTTCAAGTCATTTCCGATTTATGATGACCCTATCATGGAGTTTTCTTAGTTTATTTCTTCAGAGAAGGGTTACTATTGCCATCCTCTAAGGCTTAGAGTGTGAGACTTACCCAAGTCACCCAGTGGGTTTCCATGGCTGATCTGGGATTCCAACCCTGGGTCATAGTCCGACACTCAAATCACTACACCACGCTGGTTCTCAGATACAGACAGGCAGATAGAATTGGATATCAGCTCATCACCTTTTTGCTATTGTCTATGAGTGTGCAGGAACAAAGCAACACAGTGGAAGGTAGGGGACTGTGGAGTCCACAAGGTTGCCTTCAGTCAATGTCATTTTAAACGCAGCTAACAACAACAACAACAATGTTGCCTCTTAGGAGATCCAGTGTGGTGTAGTGATTTGAGCATGGGACGATGATTCGATACAGGGGTCCAAATCCCCACTCAGCCATGGAAACCCACTGAATGACCTTGGGCAAGTCACACTCTCCAAGCCTCAGAGGAAGGCGAAGGCAAGCCCCCTCTGAATAAATCTTGCCAAGAAAACCCAGCAGAAATATCTTGAAGGCACAACAACATAATGGCAAGACCTATTGTGAGTTGTAGTCCAGCAACATCTGGTGGGCTGCAAGTCTTTCATCCCCTGAGCTAAGCTGATATCTTCCTTATAGGGCTGGGATCCCTGAAGCCCTCCAGATGTTCTTGGACTGCAACTCCCATCAGCCGTAGCCCATATAGCCAATGATAGCAGCTGCAGTTCAACAACATATGGACAGCCACAAAGTTCTTACTCCTGATTTATTAGGACTATTGTTGCCAGGTTTCCAAAACAGCAGTAAACAGACAGTCAAATTCATGACATGTGGAGATGACAGTCAGAAAGTAGCTATTAACATTAACATTATTATGTTTTTCCTAAATAGAAAATTAAAATATTGATTACAGTGAACTTAATCATGTGTTTAAAAAGGACTCTCCTGGACCTAAGATGGCAAAGGAAGCCCCTAAAACATGATAGCAATGCCCCCCTTTTGGGGGCAAAAGAATTACTGTATTATTATTTGTAGTAGTGGGTGCAATGAGGATGCGGACCTTCCAAGGAGGACCCTAGCCTTCTAATAGTTGCTTACCCCTGCTCTAACCACTACAGACATTGCTCTTTATAAAACAGGGTCAATTTTTCAGTATACACATGAAGGATCACAATACCAGTCTCCAATTCTGCATCCATTTCATCTCATTAAATTCTGGCATGGGGAGGTGGGTGGATTTTCTTGGTGAGGAAATTTGAATTAGGATCAGCTAGTAAGCCTCTAAAATTAAGACCAGATGATGCTCTCCCCAAAACTGACAGTATTCCTGCTCCCAACATCAGAAAACAATCTGATTCTGGCTAGAAAGTATGATGATGGCGAAGGAATTTCCCCACAACCTCCTGTTACCATTATGTTGTTGTTCTGTTATATTATATAGGCTGAGTCTTCCTTATCCAAAATGCTTGGGATCAGAAGTGTTTTGGATTTTTGGGGATTTATTAATATTTGCATATACAGTGGTATCTGCTGGGGTTTGGTTCCAGGACCCCCCGTGGATACCAAAATCAAATCCCATTATAGACAATGGGGTAGCAAAATGGTATCCCTTATATAAACCAGCAAAATCAAAGTTGTTATTGTTTGGAATATACGGGGGGGGGGGGATATTTTGACTGAATCCATGGATAAAGGATCAGAGGATATGGAGGGTCAACTGTACTTAATGAGATATCTTGGAGATGGGATTCAAGTCTAAACACAAATTTCATTTATGTTTCATATACACCTCATCCCCCATGAAGTTAATTTTATGCATACTAACTGTAATAATTTTGTGCATGAATCAAAGTTTGGATAGACTGAACCATCTGAAAGCAAAAGTGTCACTATCTCAGCTACCCATGGAAAAAAAAGCATTGAATTTTGGAGTATTTTGGATTTCAGGGATCCAGATAAGAGAGACACAAACTGTATTGTAATTGTAATTTTTATGAGTGTGCGTGAAACACTGGGAGTATAAGGAAAATGGAAGAGCTCCATTCCCTGGTCTGCCTCTGAGGAGAAAGTTATACAGTACTTGGAAATGATTTGATGAACAGCTTGTCCTCTGTGACACATTTGCTGCACTCTGCTGTGCACATTAAAGTTTTCATCCAAAGGTTCCCACAGGCCTAAGAATCTCTAAAATGTCGTTCTTGGAAAATGGCCATTGGAAAAAACAAACGTGCCTTTAGTCACCTTCCCTCCCTAGGTTTTCTTTCTTTTTTTCCTTTTGAAACTGAAAGTAGAGATAAGTTGCTAGTCACATCTCCCTCTCTGTCTTCTATTTCTGCCCTGCAGCTGGTATCCATCAATGCCTTTAATCTCTGCCCGAAAGAAGCCCACTTCAAACCTTCACGGCTTAATCCAGGAGCCTTCATTGCAGGGCCTGAGATGGGCTATTTCTGATACTGTATACTTCTTATCTCTCCACTGGGTTTGACCTTTGAACCACATAGACTACTGCTGGCTTTTTGTTTTAAGCTGTTAGAATGCAGAACTGAAATACAAATTGCAGAACATCAAAACCAGCCCCAGCTCAGAGAAATCATACTGCAAGCAAAGAACAAAACAAAATGCAGTGGGCCCTTGGTTCCAGAACTCCACCATGGATAACAAAATCTGTGGATGCTCAAGTCCCATTGGACACAATGGCACTGTAAAATGGCACTGCTTATATAAAATGGCAAAATCAAGGTTTGCTTTTTGAAATCTATCTATCTATCTATCCATCTAATCTGTGGATAAGAAGGGCTGCCTGTTGATTCTACAGGGAGCACACGACTCCCTTGTTGTAACAACCCCTCTTGCTACCCATCTGTTTCCAGGCAGAATTCAAAGTGCTGGTGATGACATTGTTGGTTGTTGCTGCTGTGTGCCTTCAAGTCCTTTCCAATTTATGATGACCCTAAGGTGAACCTTTCTGAGGCTTTTCTTGGCAAGATTTGTTCAGAGGAGGTTTGCCATTGCCTTCCCTTGAGGCTGAGCACACGTGTTCTGCCCAAGGTAGATTTCATGGCCAAGCGGGAATCGAACACTGGTCTCCAAAGTTGTAGTGCAGCACTCAAACCACTACACCACACTGGCTCTCATAGAAAGCCATAAAGGTGCCAGAGCCTGTCTGATCTTGGAAGCTAAGCAGGGTCAGCCCTGGTTAGTACTTGGATGGGAGACTACCAACGGATAACCAAGCCCTCTGAGGAATGACTTAGGGAGCTGGCTATGTTTAGCCTTGAGAAGAGAAGGATAAGAGGTGACATGATAGTCATGTTTAAATATTTGAAGGAATGTCATACTGAAGAAGAAGCAAGCTTATTCTCTGCAGCTCTAGAGACTAGGGACATGGAGCAATGGATTCAAGCTATCAAGAAAAAGATTCCACCTCAGCATTAGTAAGACCTTCTTGATGGTAAAAGTTGTTTGGCAGTGGTATATGCTGGGTTGGAGAGTACTGGAGTTGTCTTCTTTGGAGGTTTTTAAAGAGAGGCTGGATGACCATCTGTCAGGAGTGCTTTCATTGCATGTTCCTGCATGACTGAAGGTGGTTAGACTGGATGGTCCTTGGGGTCTCTTCCAACTCTATGATTCTATGATTTTATTAATAGGTGCTGCAGGCTATATTTCAGAGGATGGAGCTGCCCAAAGCACCTCTGAGTATTCCTTGCTTAAGGCTGCTGCCACACTTCAGAGATAAAGCAATTGGACACCACCTTAACTTCCATGGCTCCATCCTATAGAAATCTGGGATTTGGAGTTTGTTGCGGCACCAGAACACTCTGGCAGGGAAGGCTAAATATTTCACAGAACTGCAAATCCAAGAATATGTCATAGCATTCAGTCATGGTAGTTAAAGTGATGTCAAACTGCTTTATTTTTATCACTGTGCATACACCTTAAGAAAACCCTATCAAATTCATAGGGTCACCATAAGTCAACAGGTGACTTGAAGGCACAGACATACACGTATTGTCCAGATCTGGATCATCTGAAGGACTGTACTCTTACTTCCAAACCTGCCTGTGTTTTGAGATGTGCTGGAAAGACCCTTCTCTGTGCCCCGTCATGCACACTGGTACACCTGGTAGGAACATGGGACACAGGGCCTTTTCATGGGCTGCTCCTGGGATCTGGAACACCCTTCCCAGAGAAGTTAAACTGCCACCCTTCTTGCAATCTCTCTGCTGGCAAGTAAAAAGCTTTTTATTCCAACAATCCAACAGTCCCTTGAAAATTGCTTTTTCAGGAGACCTGGATGTTTTAAATATTTAAAAGCCGATGATTTTTAACTTTAACTTGAGGTGTTCCAAGCTGCCTTGAGTCCCAAACTGGGGTGAGAGAGATATAAATAACAAAAATAGTATATTCAGAATGCTTCTTAGGAGAACTGTAAGACCCTTTCACACTCACTATTGTCTGGGCAAGATTTGTTGTGGTGGTTTTCTGGGCAAGATTTGTTCAGAGGGGGTTTGCCATTGCCTTCCCCTGAGGCTGAGAGCCTGTGACTTACCCAAGGTCACCCAGTGGGCTTCATGACCAAGGAGGGAATCGAACCCTGGTCTCCAGAGTCATAGTCCAGCACTCAAACCAGTACACTGCACCAGCTCTCAGTAAGGTCCTACCTTCTTTAAAGGATTTGAACAGGGACTTGTTTGATATGTGGAAGACTAACAAACCAGTAATGGAGAAAAAAGGTAGAGAGTGAAATAAAATACTCTCTGAATTTCCTGCATCAATGAGAGACTGCATTACTTTTGGGGAGCGCATATGTCCCAACTATAATTCTGTTTTTCTGGGATCGTAATGAATTACCACAGACCAATTCCCTCTTTTTTCCGCTGTGAATTTACTTAGGCTGCATCCACAATGCAGAAATAATCCAGCTGGACACTACTTGAACTGCCATGGCCCAATGATATGGAATTCTGGCAAAGCTATGGAGCCACAACAAACTACAATTCCCAGAATCCCATAGCATTGAGCCATGGCGATTAAAGTGGTGTCAAACCGGGTTATTTCTGCAGTGTGGATGCAGCCCCAGTCCTTTCTTAAAACCAGCTTAAAGTCCAAGAATGCCAACAGCAAAGAATCTAATGGCACCTTAAAGACTCACGCCTTCCTTGGGATGCAAAGTGATGTTTATGGACTGTAAACCATTTCTGCCTCAAGACACATGCTGGGATGTGCAAAGAAAACAATGCATCAGCCAAAGGCAAACAAGACCCTGTGAAGAGTAGGAGATAACTAGCCACTTGTTCCTGGCTTGACCTGTGGTCTGACTTTTCACCTTGGTAAACAAGACAGCTGATGGCTTAAAGATTTAGCCATGCACGTCTCAGTCTTTCCTCTTGGAAATTCCTCTTGAAGCTGTGTGTGCTTTAACTTCCAGGACTCAAAAGGCTTGCAAAAATATGTGACACCTTTTCACCGAAACACAATGCAAAGTTTCCCCACCTGCTGAGGCTTCCTTCCAGGAATTTCCACCCAGGAAGGATGATCTGTTGCCTGTAACTACTGTATCTGCTAGAGTTGCATAGAGATGCCAGGCCTTTGGAGGGTTATTGCAGATGTTCTGGGGAAAATTAGGCTATCATGCAAGCTGAATTGCCTCTTGTTGCTGTTGTTGTGTGGCTTCAAGTCATTGCCAACTTATGGCGACCCTAAGGCAACCCTATCATGGGGTTTTCTTGGCAAGATTTCTTTGGAGAAGGTTTCCCATTGCTTTCCTGTTATATTATTATGTATTTGCCTGTTTTACTGTAAGCCACCTCAGAGTAGGCAGGATATAAATAAAATGTGTTGTTGTTGTTATTGTTGTTGTTGTTATTTCCCCTGAGGCTGAGAGCATGCAACTTGCTCAAGGTTACCCAAAAAGTTGCCTTAGGGGGTCAACATAAGTCAGAAATGACTTGAAGACACACAACAACAACAACAACCAGTGTGTTGATATAGTGGTTTGAACAGTGGACTGCAATTCTGGAGACCAGGGTTCAGATCTTCGCTCAGCCATGGAAACCTACTGGGTGACCTTGGGCAAGTCACACTCTCTCAACCACGGAGGATGGCAAAGGGGAACCCCTTCTGAACAATTTCTGCCAAGAAAACCACATGATAGGGTTGTCTTAGGGTCGCCATAAATCAGAAATGACTTGACAGCACACGACACCTGTGAGAGATCTCTTCATCTCCTTTGCAAAAACAACCTAATCCTATGGAGAGAAAAATCTACCAGCCTTTGTCTCACTAATTCTGGCCATAGAGTTGCACCTCTGGAGGGTATGGGTTCACAGGCAGCTGCAAATCCTGACACAACCCAACTTCCATTGTCCCCTGGCTTCTCATGGTCAGATTTGCATTTGGTTAATAGTGATTTTTTTTTTACCATTTCCTTCTGTTATACTCTTTGATAGGTGATGCACACCTTTCTTACAAGGGTAATGATTTATTATTATTATTTGTTTGTACAGTTCATCTTTGACTTGTTAACTGTAACCTTAATACAATCCCCCTCCCACCCCGATATTTATAGTGGGTTTCATGGCTGACCGGGGATTCAAACCCTGTTCTCTGTAAGACAAGTCAATAGAGGCTGAATACAATGTATAATGTGAATTATAAACAGAACATTTGTATCTTGTTGTTGTTGTTGCTTGGCTTCAAGCCATTTCTGACATATGGCATCCCTAAGGCAAACTCATCACAGGGTTTTCTTGGCAAGTGAGAGGGCCTGCCATTGCCATCCTCTGAGGCTGACAGAGTGTGGTTTGCCCAGTGGGTTTCATTTGAATCCTGTTCTATAGTCAGTGCTCAAACCAATACGCCACACTGACTTGTTTGCAAAGAGCTTACTCATGAGTAAACGAATTGTACCAAGATCAAAATTCAGATTGCTCTGATTTATACCTTACTGCTGTATACTGAACATATTCTCCCAATATTTATATAGGATATATTTCTGCAATGGGTAATCCTAATGTTTATCCTTAGCCACACTTCTGTGAAAGCTCCTGTACAGGGATGGGAATCATGAGGCCCTCCAGATGCTGTTCGACTACAACTCCCAGCAGGACTAGTGAACATCAGCAGTGTTGTGGAATGATGGGAGATGCAGTCTAACATCTGGAGGGCTGCCTGTCCTTACTCCAGTGACTATCATGAGACTTACTTATGAACTGGAAGTGAAGATTTAACATGCCACTCAACTAAAAATAACCCAAAACTTAGGAAAGGACCTTTTTTTGGACTGCTGCTCCCAGAACCCCCCAGATAGCATAGCTGAGGATGGTGGGCATTGTTGTCCCCCCCCCCCCACAAAAACACCCCCAAGAACTGCAATAGCCTCTTATTTGAATGCCCAGCATTTTCATCCCAGATTTTTTTAAAAAATGCAATTGAAGCCCTGCTTGTTTGCTCTGCTTTTACGAGCTTTTTAAAATTCCTTCCAGATGATCATCTTACAGAAGGCTGAAAAACCAAGTGCAGGAGATAAGAGAGGACTCCCAGGACTGGATCCATTAAGTTTTCAGCACCTCAGAGGGAAGAGGAATCACAGATACTGACCAGGGAAGGCTCTTTCCTTCCTCCAAAATTGTGTGGGATTCTCACATCACACCTTCCACATGGCACAATTATACTGCTATGATTCCAGTCTAACTCCCACAGCAACATCCTATCAACTCTTGGGATCTGCGACTCAGATCCAAAACACACTGCAAAAATAATCCAGTCTGAGACTGCTTTAACTGGCCTGGCTCAGTGCTAGGGGATCCTGAGAACTGTAGTTGGTTGTAGCTCTATCCTACAGAACCCTGGGATTTGCAGTTTCGGGATGGATACTTTGGGTTCATCTACACTATCAAGACAGTTGGACATCACTTTGACTGACATGGCTACAGAATCCTGGGATATATAGTTTAGAGAGGAGTACTTAGAGTGCATCTACAGTCCGGAAATAATGAAGTTTGACACCACTTTAACTGCCATGGCTACAGAATCTTCAGATATATAATTTAGGAAGGAATACTTAGAGTGCATTTACATTACAGAAATAATGCAGTTTGATGCCACTTTAACTTAACTGCCATGGCTACAAAATCCTGGGATATGTAGTTTGGTGAGGTAGCAGAACTCCTGGGCAGAGAAGGCTAATGACCTTGCAAAACTACAAATCCCGAGGTTGCCACAGGATGGAGCCACAGCACCTAAAGTACTGTAGTGTCAAACTGCATTATTTCGACAGTGTAGATGGTAGATGCACTTCTGATGGGGCTGGGAAAAAAATCTGCCTGAAACTTTGGCACCGTGGCTGCCAGTCAGAGTGGACAAATAAGGGCTTTACTTCATATCAAACCATGTTTCTTTGCAGGTCCTGGGTTCAAGTCCCACCTGAAGGCTTTGAGAACTACAGCTGCCAGTCAGAGCTGGCACTATGGATCTGGGTGGCAAAGAAAGAAAGAAAGAAAAGGAAGAAAACCTCTTCCCATGTTTCTTCCCTTTTACTCCTCTTTATGGGTACTGTACAGAGTCACTGCCAAGTTGTAAATGACACTCTCTCCTCCTCATCCCCCAGATAAGTAACTCTTCACACTCCCTTATGTTACATTTTGGACACTTTTCACTTTCCCAGTCTGGTCAATGTTGCAAAAATGGACCACACATACACAAAGGAGGGAAGAATCTGCACACTAAGATGGGTTTAGAAAGACACAAAGTGTCTAAAAGAAAAAAAGAAAAGAAACCCAGTCCATTCCTGCAAACACACCCTGAAAATTGCCACTTTGTCTCAAAGCATTCCACCCAAAAATATTATGGATCACCCCCCAAAATCCACACAAGGATCTCCCCTTTTTGTTTGTTTGTTTTGCTATGGGGAAGAGGGGAAAATGCATATGTCTATCATCCAGATCTTACCTTATAGCAGTTTTGAAAGCTTGACACTCGCTTCCTTCCCTTTCCAAATCCTCCTATTATTTTCTTTCCAAAAGAGATTTCAGCACTCCTTTTTTGAAAAAAAATCTTCTTTCTTCCCCCTAAAATCCTCAGATCTTTGAAACAAGGGCTGTTGGGGGGTTTACAGGGGACCCCTCCAAACCAAACATCACCAAAGGGGGGGGGGGGAAAACATTCATTTATTGAATTTAA
>NC_056524.1:6607030-6612966 GCF_019175285.1 Sceloporus undulatus
ACACACACACACACACACACACACACACACACACTCTCTCTCTCTCTCTCTCTCTCTCTCTCACACCCAGCCATGCTAAGGCTTGGAGGGTTTTGCTCAGAAAATGAATGCCATTTGGAAAACTGGTTTAGATTGAACACTGCTTGGCAGCAGGATGCATTCTTATGTTTTTCAAGATACAAGCCGACCTGAAGCCAAGGCTATCATTATATTATTACCTTCTGCAAGATCATCAAAACAACCCAACATCTTCCATAAAATTTGCCAGCACACAGCTTGCTGTTGCTGCCAGCTCCTTCTTTGCTAAAGCCATCATCCTCATCAGTTATCATCCTCATCCTCGTTAGCATCAGATTCTTTTCTGGGTGCATTGTGATTTCTTTCTTTCTTTCTTTTTGTACTGATGGCTTCAATTTTAGGTATATCTTGGCTGAGATCCCACATTGTGTCTGTGTAGTATAGTGTAATGTGTAGAGAGCCAGTGTGGTGGAATGGTTTAAGTGCTAGACTTATTATTGTTATTATTATTACTATTATTTTCTTACATCCCACCTTTCTCCCAACATATTGACCCAAGCTGGCATTCTGCCACATTAATTGCAGAATTAATGCAGTTTAATACCACTTTAACTATCATGGCACTATGCTATGGAATCCTCACAAAACTACAAAGCCATTGAGCCATGGCAGTTAAAGCAGTATCAAGCTGCATTAATTCTGCAGTGTAGATGCCATGGATTCCCACTGGGTGGTCTTGGGCAAGTCACACTGTCTCAGCCTCACAGGAAGGCTATGGCAAACCCCTCTGAATGAATCTTATCAAGAAAACTGCATGACAGCTTCACCTTATAGTCATCATAAGTCGTAAATACCTATTATTATTATTATTATTATTATTATTATTATTACTACTATTCAAAAAGCATAAATCTAGCCTCATATTATTAAATGGTAGTATTTGCTCTACAGCATCCTTTTGCTGAATATAGGTTGAGTCTCCCTTATCTGAAATGCTTGGGACCAGAAGTGTTTGGGATATCATGTTTTATTTATTTAGTATATTTTAATATTGGAATATTTGCATATGCACAATGGGATATACTGTGGAGATGGGACCCAAATCTAAACATGAAATTCATTTATGTTTAGTATACAACTTATATACATTGCCTGAAGGTAATTTTATACACAATATTTTTTAATAATCTTCTGCATGAACAAGGTTTGTGTACGTTGAACCACCTGATAGCAAAGGTGTCACTGTCTCAGCCGCCCATGTGAACAATTCAGGCTTTTGGAGTATTTTGGCTTTCAGAATTCCAGATAAGAGAGAGTCAACCTGAACTGCAACCAGTTATGTATCTGCCTATGTGCTGGGTGCTTCTTTTCTCCTTGTGCAATGAGAAAAAATGCACAGGGGCTGTTTCTGCAATCCCAGGGAATCAAGGGGTACAATGAATACGCAGTCTGAGAGTTATACAGCATCCCAGAATGTGCTAATCCATGTGCAATGGCTACCCTTGTGGAATGTCACTTTTGCAACTATGAACTGAATATGGGCACTCCATGTTGCCCAAAAAAGGACAATTGCATCTGTAAGGAAAGTTTTATGTATGTAAAAAACCAGAAGAACTCAAGCCATCTTCACTTCCTCCACAGGCTCAGTGCAGATAACTGTGGCCAAAATGTTCCATGACTTATATAAAAACTCCATAGGTGCTGTTTACAAAATGCCATAGGTACTGTTACAGAGCCTGCATCTACACTGCAGAATTAATACAATTGGACACCTCTTTAACTGCCATGGCTCAATAGTATGGGATCCTGGGATTTGTAGTTTTGTATGATACTTAACCTCCTCTGGTCAGAGAGTCTGGTGTCAGGGAGCTCACCAAATTACAAATCTGAGGATGCCATAGCATGAAGTCATGACAGCTAAAGCGGTGTTGAACTGCATTTATTCTGCAGTCTGGCAGCAGATGCAGAAACAGCTGCTTTGTCATCTCCATTACCCAAGGGTCAATTTTTAGTTACGTCAGCACATACACCATTGGTTGCATGGTTTTGGTATTAGCAGAAAGTGTAAATGGAAGCATCATATGCCACATGAGTACCAATTTACACTATAGCCTCTTGGACTTTGTATGTTCTTAGGCAGTAGTTCTTAACTGGTCCTCCAGAAGCTTCAGTTACCATGGGTGAAGCTCAGGGATTCTGTGACCTGAAGTCCAAAACATCTGGAGGACCAAAGACTGAATGCCAGTACTTTAGAAGAAAGAATTCTGGATATGGCCCTGTTCTTAATCCACATCTATTGTTGTTGTTAACTTCCCTCAAGTTGACTCCAACTCGTGACCCCATGGATGATGGATGAGATACTTCCATCCTCCACTGCTTTGTTTTGTCTTGTAGATTCAGACCTGGGACCTCCATGACTGAATCTATCCATCTGGTATGCAGTCTTCCTCTCTTTCTATTACCCTCTACCTTTCCTAGTATTGCTGTCATTTCCAATGAGTTGTGCCTTCTCATGATATGACCAAAATACAGCAGCCTCAGTTTGATCATCTTGGCTTCTGGGAAGAGTTCGGGCTTGATCTCTTCAAGGACCCATTTGACTGTCTTTTGGGCGATCTATGGTATCCCCAGCACTCTTCTCCAGCACATCTCAAATGAGTTAATTTTATTCTTATCCACTTTCTTCACTTTCCAGCTTTCACAACCTTGCATAGAAATGGGAAAAACTGTCATGGACAATCCTCACTTTGGTATTTAATTATCTCCTTTTACCCTTCAGGATCTTCTCCAGTTCATTCATAGCTGCCCTTCCAAGTCCTAGTCTTCAAATGCCCAGTATCATCAGAAGTGCTCAATGTGACTTAGAAGACCATGCATTTTAATGGGAATTCCACATCTATGCACAATATTAAAAGAAATTACTTCTCTACACCACTCTTTCCTTTTCAAACCCTTTTAGATTTTCCAAAAATGCCAAATTGTTTCTGGAGAAGCAGCCGCTGGACTCTTTTTAACTATCTGCCCTAAGTGGCAGTGCTTTTCTTTCTTTCTTTCTTTCTTTCTTTCTTTCTTTCTTTCTTTCTTTCTTTCTTTCCAGCCTTCCTTAAAATTGGATTCCGCATGTGTTGGGCTGAGTGTCACTTCATCAAAACACTTTCTGTTTGTCCTGTCTCAGCCCAGACAAGAGGGGCTGGGCAGGGGATTGAGAGGAAGCTAGGGAAATAACTTCATGCAAGGTATATAAGTGGGAGGAATGCGCCATGTGGACCAGGGACATCTGGATTCCAAGATCCTGGGTTTTATTTCCAGAGCTAGCAATTTGGGATGAGGATGTGGAGGGTGTGTGTGTGTGTGTGTGTGTGTGTGTGTGTGTGTGTGTGAATTCCCACTTCTTTTTATTTGTAAACTGAGCAAAAGTCGCAGTGATCTCACCGGAATACATAAACACTGTCCCCCGATACTCTTTAAGGGGTGATTGTTCAGCATGAAAGGACTGGCTCAGCACTTACCTGCACGTCATCTGTGAATTTTACTCCTTCTTAACAGGTCTGGCTTTACAGATCCCATAGGGGAAAGGTTTGGATATGTCATTCCTGTCCTCTTTGGGATCACTGTTTGGAGCCTGTGGGCCTCAAAATGGTCTATGAAATCCTGCAAACTCCATGATGTCAAAGGGGGAGCTCTGGAAGATGTCTGTAACCAGTGCTGGAGGTGACAGGAAAAGAGGCACGATTGCTGAATTTGAGAGGAAAGCCAGACTTTTCAATTGCTGTTTGGAGCAATGCTCTACTTTGGGACACTGGAAAGGAACTATGTGGTGACCCCACAATTTCAGAGAGTTTTTTTAGACAAAGAATACTCAAGAGAAGGTTTTTGCTAGTTCCTTTCTCTCAAATTTAGCCTACAACCAGGGTAACCAGATGTCCTAACCGTAAAAGAGGAGAAGGGGCTGCAAAATGTTGGGCATTCAAGAAAAATGTAGGACCTTACCATATAAAAACACTGATATAAATTCATTGTGTGTTGTGCACCTTCAAGTCATTTCCAAATTATGGCAACCTTATCATGGGGGTTTTGGGGCAAGACTGGTTCAGAGGAGGTTTGCCATTGCCCTCCCCTGAGGCTGAGAGAGTGTGACTCACCTAAAGGTCACCCAATGGGTTTCATGGCTTTGCAGGGAATCAAACCCTGGACTCCCAGAGTTGTAGTCCAACACTCAAACTACTAGGCTGCATGGGCTCCCATAAATTCATTACATATGGTCCATTTACAGCTATATTATATATACTATATTTTATTATGTACTCAACCTTATTTTTTCCAATGAACTTATCTTGGTCAAAATGCTTTGTTGGCTTGCCATATAGTTATGGAACTCTGAGCAAGGCTTACAATTGTACTTTACTAGCAACAACCTCTTGATTTGTCCGTTGGACTGAAATGAAGAAAAACACCTTTTCAACATTTGCAGGCTATTGCCTAATACATTTGCTGTCCTTTCTGCCCTCTGAGAAACAAATGCAGCCTGAGCTCTGGGTGTGAGTCTTGTCTGCTGGTGCTCCAAGGGAAAAAAAAATAACTTTAGAAGGATTTGCAGTGAGGACACGATGCCAAGTAGATGCATTTGTAGAAGGGGAACAGCAAAGGAGGTGTTATGGACTTCTTGGTCATGCTCAAAATGGAGGGTATTTTGGAATTTCTCCTGGACAGAGGGTTCAAATATAGGACATGTCCTGGGAAAGGAGGACATCTGGTCACCCTGTCTATAGTACCCAGTGCTCCATCCAAGTGCTAGCTGGGACCAGCCTGTTTAGTATCCAAGATCAGAGAGGATCTGGTGTTTTGGGGGGGCATTTCCCTTTGGTCTGAACCATGCTGATAAGTCTCAAAGCTGTTGCATTGAAAGATTACTGTTGGACAGATGGCCATTATCCACATTGTGAAATATCTTGCCCATACAGAAGGGATGGCCAACAAAAACAAGTCTCTAGGCACCACTTCTCTGACCCCTGAGACCAGCACAAAAATGTCTTATTTACTTATATCCCACCCTAGTTTGGGAATCAAGGTGGCTTACAAGAGTGCTTTTGAAAAACAAACATAAGACTTTATCACACAGAGATCGAATTGGTAAAATCTCACGCAGGAACGGGATTTTAAAATCCAGGTGTTGTTTGTCAGATGCATTGGTGTGAAAGAGAAATACTGTAATGCGAAAATAATCCAAACAGAAAGCGCCTTTGTAATTTTGGAATGTAATGAAAGTAAAAAAGGAGCTGGTTTTGATGACTTTGCGTTCAGGTTATTTTCACACAAAGGTTGTCTGAAAAACACCCTGCAAATACAGTTTTTTTCAACTTTCTGTTTGGGTTAACACCGAACGTTTTCTGAAAAACAACTGGCAAATGTGGGTTGTTTTCAGTTTAAATTTAGTTTCTGCATGGGATTCGTCGTGTGGGATAAACTCCATAGGTGCGGTTACACTGCAGAAATAATGCAGATTGGCCCCACTTTAACTGTCATGGCTCAGTGCTATGGAATTATGGGATTTGCTGTTTCTACCAAAAAGCTACTTTTAAAAAGTCCCAGTTTCTCTTTTCTCTACTCACTTTCCCCTTTTGTCCTCAGCTTACTTCAATTGCAGTAAACTGTGTTTAAAGTGGGGAAAAAGTGAAAAGTGTAAAAAGTAGTTTGCACTCAGTTATCTCAGCAATGGGAAGATGAAGGAGGAGGAAGTCTTGTCCTTCCCAGTTGGTTCAGGCTAAAGCAAACTGCTGCATCCTCTCCTAGCTCTGGTACTCTTCCTCAATAAGACCTTTTCACCATCTTGATCACAAGCTGATGTTGCTTAGCCACACATGTTCCAGTTTTCAGCTGTGAAATGTGGGAAGTAGTCGCTGAGAGCCAGTCTGGCATAG
>NC_056524.1:6615966-6621886 GCF_019175285.1 Sceloporus undulatus
GATAACAAGGGCTGTCATAGAAAGTAGGGGACAAGTTTGTTCTCTGCTGCCCAGAGGGTAGGGCCAGGTCTAATGGTTTTATGTTACGGAAAACCAGATTTCCATTGAACATCAGAAGAAACTTCTTGACAGCAAGAACAATTTGTATCAATGGAACCAATGGTCCAGAGAGGTTCAGCTTGTCTGGATTTCTTCCAAAGGAGGCTGGACAGCTCCCTGCTGGGGATGCTCTAGCTGGAGTTCTTGCACTGAGTTCTTGCACTGACCTGGAGACCTTGGGCTGAGTCCTTGCATTGACCTGGAGTCCTTGCGTTGAGTCCTTGCATTGAGCTGGAGTCCTTGCGTTGAGTTTTTGCATTGAGTCCTTATATTTAGCTGCAGTTCTTGCACTGAGTTTTTGCACTGAGCAGAGGGTTGGACTATATGACCCATCAGGCACAGCTCTGTGATTCTGTATCATAAGGGGACAACAGTGTCATCTTGAGGCTGACAAATCATGGAATCAAAAAACCAGATACAAACAGCCCCTGTGACTGCTCTCAACCTCAGGGGACAGCCATGTCAAACACATCTTGCCAAGAAAAATCCATGATAGATTTGCCTTTGGGATACCATTAGTCAGAAATGACTTGGAGATAAGAAATGGATTTGTATTTATATGAGTGTTTTAGCTTTTATTTGGTAATATCTTTCATTGCTCTTGAATGTTCTATATTTTGCCATGCCTTTGCCTCCTTGGCGGACCAGAAGTATATTTAGATTTTGAATACCCCCACCACCAATTTTGGAATACTTAATGTCCTACATTTTGCAGCGCCCTGTCCTCCATTCCAGAAGTATTTAGGATTTTGGATCCCCCCCATCCCAGATTTTGGAATATTTATATGCTCAACATTTTGCGATTCCTCCTTTGCGGTGATGGCATCTGGTCATCCTGGACCATTGTCTTTCATCCTGTTCTACCTTACAGGATTGTTGTGAAGGTAAAGCAAGGAGAATAGAGCCAGATATGCTGCCTTGATCTCCTTGAAGAAAGGTGTGAGAGAAATGTAATAAATACATAAACATTCCTCTTTAGACACTGTATTATGTACCAACGGAGTAGTGACGACGGCTCACAATCCTGAATGCCTTTGGGACATTTCCGTGTTCTTGTCTTTGGAGATTTCATCACTTGCCAATCAACCAATCCATCTCTTTCTCGTGAAAGTCTCAGATCCCAAACTCTCCTTTTGTGGTTCAGGTTTTTTATCTCGATGAGCTGTAATACCCTGGAGGCAATCATTTAAAATAATTATGCCAAGCGCTCTGCAATTTTTGTATGTGTGTGTGCGTTTTGGAGAGTAAAATTATTTTCAATTACGATTCGCTTTGTGGTGGTTACAGAGTCATTATGGAGGGACTGCGTGAACGTAGTCATGCCTGGCAGCTGATGTTGCCAAAAATGCCTAGATTGATCTCAACCTTATGACATTTTAATAAAGGAGTTTAGCTATCTGGAGCTGAAATCTGACTCTTTCTCACATCAAACCACCTCAGTATCAAAGAAATCATCATGTGTTCATTATAGATGCAGTTAAGAGTTTGACAGGAGTGTGCATTTCACTTTTATTTTTCACGTAACAACATCTCCATTTCTCCCTCCCCTCCATTAAGCATGCTCAGTGTATATCTTCCATGCACAAAATAAATGTGCATTCAAATTGTTAAGGCCTCTATTGCAAACAAATCTGTTTACAGCTGGCACCATGGAACCCATTCACACTAAACAATGACTGCATCTGTACTGCAGAACTGATCCACTTTGACACCACTTTAACTGCCATGGCACCATCCAGAAACATAGCCCTGTTAGTCTGTTTTCTTTGCTGGATACCATCCAGTCCCATGAAAAAGAATTGCAGGAATTAAATGCATCCAACAAGTGGGGAAAGGCCAGGAGGTCAGACAAAGGAGCTATTGCAATTTCTGCTGTTTATTGCTATATGGTTATTGCTATTGCATAACCTTGCAAGCATGCATCCTTAAATAAATAATTAAATAAAAATGGAAAGACATAGCCCTGTTAGTCTGGAACATCAGTATGCAAAGGGATCTTGAAGCACCTTTCAGACTAACTGAAAGAAACCAGCTTCTTAATAAGAATAATAAAATAATAAAAGCTTTATTTCTAGCCCGCCTTTCCAGAGATCAAGGCGGGTCACAATGGTGGATTATACAATCACACAGCCAATAAAATACAATAAAAACATCAAGCAAATACATCACAGATTACTACACATATCACAGGTTAAAATAACAATAACAATTCCAAACTAGCTTATAGAGCAACAGTGAGGAGAGAGGAAGATTTACATCAGGGCAATTAGGGGAATGCAAGCTGGAAAAGATATGTCTTTAGCCCTTTTTTAAATTGGTCAAGGGAGGGGGTCGAGCGGAGCTCACCGGGAAGCGAGTTCCAGAGCTTAGGGGCCGAGATGGAGAAGGCCCTCTGTGCGGTGGACAAGCATCTAGCATCTGGAACAATCAACATTTGCTTCCCAGTCGATCTGAGTGTGCGAGGCAGATTGTATGGAGAGAGGCGGTCCTCCAAGTACCCTGGGCCCAAGCCATTTAGGGCTTTATAGGTAATAACCAACACCTTGTATTGTGCCCGGAAGCGGATGGGCAGCCAGTGTAGACCTTTAAGAACCAGTGTTATGTGGCTAGCCCTGGAAACCCCAGTAACCAGTTTTGCTGCCATATTCTGGACCAGTTGCAGCTTCCGGGTTTGGTACAAGGGTTGCCCCATGTAGAGCGCATTACAGAAATCCAAACGAGAGGTTATCAGAGCATGTACCACCGTTTCAAGGTCCCTCCGGCCCAGGTAGGGGCGCAGCTGGCGTATCAGCCGAAGCTGATAACAGGTGCTCCTGACTGTCGCATCCACCTGAGATGTAAGGTGGAGTGACGAGTCCAGAAGCACCCCCAGCTTCTTGCTTTCAGTTAGTCTCAAAGGTGCTAGAAAGGTCCCTTTGCACATTAAATAAAAACGTGTGCCTTTAGCAGGCATATGTTCACTGACATATATATATATATATTCAAGCAAGTGGCAAGGAAACTGCAGCCCGTCTTGCTTAGGGGATTTTTGGAAGCCTATTTTGCAAGCTGGCTCGTTGGTCTAGGGGTATGATTCTCGGTTTGGGTCCGAGAGGTCCCGGGTTCAAATCCCGGACGAGCCCTTTGGTGATATTTTTTTCCCCCTTTAACATTTTTAAAAAATGAAATAAAATTCCCTTCCTCTCCTTGGAGGAACCCTTTCCTCCTCAAGTGGCAAAAGGAAACATTTTTTGAAATCCTTGGAGGGGAGGGAAAATAAAGTAAAAATCAAGCAGTGCAAAGTTTTTGGAACCGGTGCAACATCAACAGAGAGGGAAAATATATGGGGAGCTTCTCGAAATGAGGAAATAAAAAGAATAATAAATAAAAAGATGGGCTCGTCCGGGATTTGAACCCGGGACCTCTCGCACCCTAAGCGAGAATCATACCCCTAGACCAACGAGCCAGCTGATCCAAAGGCTTTCTAAATCTCTCTCTGTTTCCATTGCTCTGCAGCAAAGGAATGCGAACGCGCATGCGCGGGGAAACAACTTTCATTATAAATAGAGCGAAAGCTGTCATTGCAGCAGCAGGAACTGCATCCTGCAAATGTAGGCATCCTTGGCAGTTTTTTCTTGCAAAGGATGATGGTCTTCAGCAGCATGTTAAATGGCAGAAGAGAAGCTGCATTTTTTTTATTGCACTAATATTTTTGCCCTTTCTCTATGCTTTTTAACACCTTTGCCTGATGAAGGGGGAGCTTCCAATAAGCTTTTGCACCATGCATTTTGTGCATTTTGGTGGATCCAATGAAGACATCACTGTTTGGTGTTTTTTGGGGTGTGTGTGTGGTTGTACTTTGATACGTGGCCCACCACACAGCAATACCCCTGGACATGTTTCCTGCAAATGGTCCCTTCCAAATTTCCCCATGGAGTGAGTGCCTTGCAGATTCCTCCCATCCTGGCCCACCATCCTCCCAAAGCAAGCTTCCCTGCCCATTGCAACCTCTGCATTTCTCTGCAGGCATCTGTATGGTTTTTGTGTGGGATATTTATTTCTTCTGCACCTTGGTTACATGCATGCATTTCTTAGCACTTCAGGTGAATAGTTTTGCAAGATGGGGTTTTTTAAAAATGTTTTCTACATGTCTTTTGCTTGCAAGGCAAATTGCTCCTTCCAAGTTTCTTATTCATGAAGTTCCTTGGAAAATCTTACTCTCGTATATACTCGAATAAAGAATATAGATAGTAATAGGCTTAGAAAGCTAGAAAACAGGGGGACACAAGCTATGAAAATTAAAAAAAAGTATTAATACTGTGGGATGGTTGGAAAAACAAAAAAACAAAAGTAAATACTATGAAATTTATATGAAAACAATAGAGAATACGTAGTAAGCCTTCCGAACATAAAAAGCCCTTTCCCAAAGCCCTTTGCAATCTCTGCAATTCTTAGCAGCTGTTATGATTTTGGAAGAAAATGTATTTTTAGGTTTTCCTGGGTGTCGTTTGCATTTTGTGACAACATGCTCCTTCTGAAACTGAGCTCTGGTGCTACAGCCAAATACAATTCCCAGAATCCCATAGCCTTGGGCCATGGCCGTTAAAGCAGCTTCAAAGCGGATTATTCCTGCAGAATGGATCTCCTTCTCCAAGTTATTTTATATTTTTATCATTTATTTTTTATGATTTCTTATCTGTATATTTTATGACTTTTAGATTGCACACCATTGGCAGGTTGTGTGCTGTTTTGATGGTGCCTGCAAAGTGCCATGCAGATTTATGGTGCTATATAAACAAACAACAACAACAACCGATGCCCAGTTCAGTAGATTGGCAAGGAGGGGGTTACAACAACGGCAACAGTGTCGCAAATATATGTCACAACAGATTATGGCAACAGTGTCACAAGTAGCAATTGTGAATATGAAACAGTTACCTAGATTACTCATCCGTAACTAGTCCACTAATGATGGCCAGTGTGGTGCAATGGTTTGAACACTGGATTGTGATTCCAGGGTTCGAATCCCAGTATGGAAACCCACTGAGTGACCTTGGGCAAGTCACACTTTCTCAGCCTCAGGGCATGGCAGTGGCAAACCACCTCTGAAGCAACTTGCCAAGGAAAACCCATGATAGGGTCACCTTAGGGCTGCCACGAGTCAGAAATGACTTAAAGGCACAAAACAACAATAACAAACAGATCCCAAGGGAAGGGCAGGAAGACATCTTGTCTTGGGTCTGATCCTGGATACAAGCTTTGTGTTCATGTTGCTGCTGCTGATGGGCAAACTAATGCTGTACTTTGCAGCAATGGATGTAAGCTAAGGGCAAAGAGAAAGAATGGGAGGCAGAGAAGAACTAACCAAATGGACTTCAACAGGGAGAAATCTAAGGTACTGCACATAGACAGAAAAAATGTAATGCATAGATATAGGATTGGGGACACCTGGCTTAACAAGATGACATGTGAAAAGGATCTAGGAGTCCAATTAGAACACAAGTTGAACATGAGTCAACAGTGTGATGTGGCAGCTAAAAAGGCCAATGCGATTCTAGGCTGCATCAATAGAAGTATGTAGAGCTTTTGCAGACTTCAGTCTAGTTTCTCAGATGCATTTAGATGCATTCACTAAATGCATCAGAGCAAAGAGACTGAAGTCTATGAAAGCTCATGCTGCCAACTTCTTTCCTTCAGTTAGTCTCAAAGGTGCTACAAGATCTCTCTACATACCGATTCTACAGACTAAGCTATATCTTTGACTTCTACCTCAACAGAAGTATAGTGTCTAGATTAAGTCATTGTGCCACTCTATTCTGCTTTGGTCAGGCCTCACCTGGAA
>NC_056524.1:6621911-6632332 GCF_019175285.1 Sceloporus undulatus
CCAGGTGCTTGAGCCAGAAACAGGGCCCCCCTGGCAGCCCATTTTGGGACCTAATTGGGTGACACCAACCCTCGTCATGCCCTGTCGATAACTCTATGCAAACACAAGTGGGATCTCTGTCTTGAAGGCTTCTTAACAAGCATTCTCTTCTCCATCTTTTCACCAAGCTCTCTTATTAACTCACTATTGAATAGTGGCTCCTTGTTATCTGCTGGGTTTGGTTCTAAGCCCCCCCCCCCAAGAATATCCACATCCGGATGCGCTCAAGTCCATTGAATTCCTGGCCCAGCAATGAAACCGCCAAAATCAGTTTGTTTGTGGAACTACAACATATTTTTATTAAAATATTTCAAGCCGGATGCTGAATCCATAGAAAACAAAATCTGGAATATGGAGCTGACTTGTAATTTCCCCTGGATTCAGGCCAGAAAATGTGTGGCTTCAGATGATGGAAAGGGAAAAAGAATTGTGTGTTGTGTAATCTGTACACACATATACGCTTCTCTCTCTTGCACACATACTTTTGTGCCAGCGACCCCAGCAAAAATGTAGGTGGCCAAAAAGATATGTGGTTCATTTCCCATGACATGTTTTTTAAAATGACGGATGCTGATATTTATAAATTCTGGTTGAGTTTCAATGCATTCTAGCAGCAACAGGTGAAGGACATTCAACAACCTCTTTCCGCTATACCCCTTGTGATATTAACGCCAAGGCAGGAATAGTGCCTTTGGCAACAAACCAGTGATACAAAGATAGGACAGATTGGCTTCTGGTTCTTTACAGGAATATGGTGGATTGTGCTTTTTAAAACAAACAAAAAACCACAAACCCGATTGGAGGGGAAAACCATTGAAATTGATCAGGTCAGGACACTGTGAGTCTTATGGAAAGAAAATGGGAAGGGGGGAGAGCAGAACACATTTAACCTTTCTCTGCCAAAATCTTAAAAGTTAGCGATTAAATTGTCTGGTAAGCACTGAAGGGCTTGCTAAAGAGTAAGTTGTGGTAGGTAGGGATGGTTAAGAGGAGAAGGAAACTTGTAAAAGTAAATTTGAGAGTCTCATCCCCATTTCAGAGTTACCAGGCATTACTGGACTAGCATTGGTCTTGAAAACTATAGACTATGTCCAAGGAATTAATGAGGTTTTGTGGAATGACCTGCGGAAGAATGAGGACAGTGAAAGAGACAGCATTTTTAAAACAAATTAAAGATGCATCTCTTCTGACAGGCCTACCCAAGTCAATTTAATCATGGACCTTTTTAAATTTGTATACAGCCGCCCTCCACATCCACAGACTTTTTATCCAGGATTAGCATTCCCCGGCGTGAAAAACTAAACATATACAATTCCCATAGATCAACGAGCAATAAAGGGAATTGCTATGGCCATTGCATTTAAGGGACTTGAGCATCCACAGATTTTGGTATCCAGGGGGGTCCTGGAACCAAACCCCAGCAGATACCAAGGGCCCATTCTATTTAAAGGGTATTTATGTAAGTGTTTTTAATGGTTTTAGCATGTTTTTAACCCGTGGTTTTATATGTTTTCTTATTTTTAATTGTGTTTGTGATTTACCAGCTGTACTCCGCCTTGGCTTGAGGAGAGGGGAAGGGAAAAAAAGATGAAAATATTATATTTATTATATATCCCCGCGTCCTATCCCAGTGCTCCAACCACTACACTGGCTCTTTATACAATAAGGCCAGTAAAGTAGAGGAAGGAAAAAGAATGGGGGGATTAATTCATTAATCGGGTGGCAACACAATGTATTCTGAAAAACAGGATGCAGGCAGAAATGAGACAGAACTATGCTTCATGTGATAAAAAACAAACATGAGACAGAGAGTTTATGACGAGTGCAGTAAGTGCCGAAAATCACAGGTAAAAACTGAGGCAACACAAACTGTTGTTACCGCCTCAGAGCACAGGGATCGTGGCGGGACAATAACAACGAATGAAATAAGGCGCATAGTTCATAGTAAAAGTGACCCAAAGAGTACAAACCCACAGGAAGGGCACCAAGATCCCTTGCATACTCTTTTTAGAAGGATCAGACAAGTGAGAAGTTCACAGATGTGCAACAAGGATGATAAGAGGAATGGATTCAGAGGAAGGGCAACAAAGTTGATAAGGATATAACAAGGGCTGTCATAGAAAGTAGGGGACAGTTTGTTCTCTGCGCCCAGAGGGTAGGGCACGGTCTAATTGTTTATGTTACGGAAAACCAGTTCCATTGCACATCAGAAGAAACTCTTGACAGCAAGACCATTTGTATCAATGACAATGGTCCAGAGAGGTCAGGGTTTCTGGTTTCTTCCAAAGGATGGCTGGACAGCTCCCTCTGGGGATGCTCTAGCTGGAGTTCTTGCACTGAGTTTTGCACTGACCTGGAGACCTTGGGTGAGAGGAAACTGGAGTCGCGTTGAGCTTGAATGACTGGAGTCCTTGCGTGAGGTCCTTCATTGAGCTGGCGTCCTTGCGTTGAGTTTTTGCATTGAGTCCTTATATTTAGCTGCAGTTCTTGCACTAGTTTTGCACTGAGCAGAGGTTGACTATATGACCCAATCAGGCACAGCTCTGTGATTCGTATCATAAGGGGACAAAAGTGTCATTTGGAGGCTGACAAATCATGGAAATCAAAAAACCAGAACAACAGCCCCTGTGATGCTCTCAATCAGGGGACAGCCAGTGTCAAACACATCTGCCAAGGAAAAATCCCATGAAGTAGATTGCCTTTGGGATACCATTAGTCAGAAAGACTTGGAATAAGGAAATGAGATTGTATTATATGAGTGTTTTAGCTTTATTTTGTAATATTTTCATTGCCTTTGAATGTTCTATATTTTGCCATGCCTTGCCCCTTGGGGACCAGAAGTATATTTAGATTTTGAATACCCACCACCCAATTTTGGAATACTTAATGTCCTACATTTTGCCGCGCCCTGTCCTCCATTCCAGAAGTATTTAGGATTTTGGATCCCATCCCAGATTTGGAAATTTTATAACATTGGCTCCCCTTGTGGTGATGGGCATCTTTCTGTCATCCTGGACCCATTGTCTTTCATCCTGTTTTACCTTAAGGATTGTTGTGAAGGGTAAAGCAAGGAGAATGAGCCAGTATGTGCTTGTCCCTTGAGACAGGTGAGAGAGAAATGTAATAAATACATAAACTTCCTCTTTAGCACTGATTATGTACCAACGGATCAGTGGACGACGGCTACAATCCTGAATGCCTTTGGGACATTTCCGTTGTTTTGTCTTTGGAGATTCATCACTTGCCAATAAAACCAATCCTCCTTCCGTGAAAGTCTCCAGTCCCAAACTCTCCTTTTGTGTTCAGGTTTTTATTCATGAGCTGTAAACCCTGGAGGCAATCATTAAAATAATTATGCAGCGCTCTGCATTTTTGTCTGTGTGTGTGCGTTTTGGAGAGAAATATTTTCAATACGATCGCTTTGGTGGGTTACAGAGGCATTATGGAGGGACTGGTGAACGTAGTCATGCCGCAGCTTGATGTTGCCAAAAATGCCATAGATTGATTCAACCTTATGACATTTTAATAAAGGAGTTTACTATCTGGAGCTGAAAATCTGCCTTTTCCACATCAAACACCTCAGTATCAAAGAAATAACATGTGTTCATTATAGATGCAGGGTTAAGAGTTGACAGGAGTGTGATTTCACTTTTATTTTCACGTAAACAAACATCTCCATTTCTCCCTCCCCTCATTAAGCATGTCAGTGTAATTTCCATGCACAATAAATGTGCATTCAAATTGTTAAGGCTCTATTGCAAACAAATTGTTTACAGTGGCACCTGGAACCCATTCACACTAACAATGGACTGCATCGCTATTGCAGAATTGATCCACTTTGACACCGCTTAACTGCCATGGACCATCCAGAAAGAACATAGCCCTATTGTCTGTTTTTTTTGCTGGATACATCCAGTCCATGAAAAAGAATTGCAGGAATAATGCATCCAACAAGTGGGGAAAGGCCAGGAGGTCGGACCAAAGGAGCTATTGACAATTTCTGCTGTTTATTGCTATAGGTTATTGCTATTGCCTAACCTGCAAGCATATCCTAATAAATATAAATAAAATGGAAAGACATAGCCCTGTTAGTCTGGAACTCAGTATGCAAAGGGATCTTGACGCACTTCGGACAACTGAAAGAAACCAGCTTCTTAATAAAAATAATAAAACATTAAAGCTTATTTCTAGCCCGCCTTCCAGAGATCAAGGGGGGTCACACTGGGGATATACAATCACACAGCAATAAAATACAATAAAAACATCAGCAATACATCACAGATACTAACACATATCACAGTAAATAACAATAAAACAATTCCAAAACTAGCTTATAGAGCAACAGGAGGGGAGAGGAAGATTATAGGGGGCAATTCGGGGAATGCAAGCTGGAACGACTGTCTTGCCCTTTTTTTTAAAGTCAAGGGAGGGGGTCGAGCGGAGCTCACCGGGAAGCGAGAGATTCCGAGTTAGGGGCCGAGATGGGAAGGCCCTCTGTGCGGTGGAACGCATCTGCATCTGGAACAATCAACATTGCTTCCCAAGGCGATTCTGAGTGTGCGAGGGCAAGATTGTATGGAGAGAGGGGGGTCCTCAATACCCTGGGCCCAAGCCATTTAGGGCTTTATAGGTAAATAAAACCAACACCTTTTATTGTGCCGGAAGCGGAAGGCAGGCCAAGTTGTAGATCTTTACGAACCGGTTATGTGGCTAGCCCTGGAAACCCCAGTAACCGTTTGCTGCCATATTCGGACCAGTTGCAGCTTCCGGGTTGTACAAGGGTGCCCCATGTAGAGCGCATTAAGAAATCCAAACGGAGGTATCAGAGATGTACCACCGTTTCAAGGTCCCTCCGGCCCAGGGGTAGGGTCAAAGCTGCTATCAGCCGGCTGAAACAAGTGCTCCTGACTGTCGCATCCACCTGAGATGAAGGTGGAGCGACGACGTCCAGAAGCACCCCCAGCTTCTGGCTTTCGTAGTCTCAAAGGGCTAGAAGGCCCTTTGCACATTAAATAAAAAACGTGTGCCTTTAGCAGGCATAGTTCACTGACAATATCTAATTAAAGCAAGTGGAAGGAAACTGGCAGCCCGTCCTTAGGGGATTTTGGAAGCTATTTTGCAAGCTGGCTCGTTGGTCTAGGGGTATGAGGCTCGGTTTGGGTCCGGAGGTCCGGGTTCAAAGCCCGGACGAGCCTTGGTGATATTTTTCCCCCTTTAACATTGTTAAAAAATGAAATAAATTCCTCCTTCCTTGGAGGACCCTTTCTCCTCACGTGGCAAAAGGAACAAATTTTTGAAATCCTTGGAGGGGAGGAAAAAATAAAGTAAAATCAAGCAGGCAAGTTTTTGGAACCGGTTTGAATGCAACTCAAAACAGAGAGGGGGAAAAATTGGGGGAGGTTCTCAAATGAGGAAATAAAAAGAATAATAAATAAAAAAGAAGGGCTGTCCGGGATTTAACCGGGACCTCTCGACACTAAGCGAGAGAATCATACCCCTAGACCAACGGCCGCTGATCAAAGGCTTTCTAATCTTCTCGTTTCCATTGCTCGCAAGCAAAGGAATGCGAAAAACGCGGGCTGGCGGGGGCGGAGAAAACTTTCATTTTAAAGAGCGAAGCTGCATTGCAAGCCAGCAGGAATGCATCTGCAAATGTAGGCATCTGGCAGTTTTTTCTTGCAAAGGAGATGGTCTTCAGCAGCATGTTAACTGGCAGAAGAGAAGCTGCATTTTTTTTATTGCCACTAATATTTTTGCCCTTTCTCTATGCTTTTAAAACACCTTTGCTGATGAAGGGGAGCTTCCAATAAGCTTTTGCACACATGCATTTTGTGCATTTTTGTGGATCCAATGAAGAATACTTTTGGTGTGTTTTTTGGGGATGTGTGGTGGTTGTACTTTGATACGTGGCCCACCACACAGCAATACCCTGGGACTGTTTCCTGCAAATGGTCCCTTCCAAATTTCCAAATGGAGTTGAGGCCTGCAGATTCCTCCCATCCTGCCCACACCATTCCCAAAGAACGCTTCCGCCATTGCAACCTCTCATTTCTCTGCAGGCATCTGTATGGTTTTTGTGTGGGATTTCTTTCTTCTGACCTTGGTTACATGCATGCATTTCTTAGCACCTTCAGGTGAATAGTTTTGCAAGATGGGGTTTTTATAAAAATGGTTTTACCGTCTTGCTGCAAGGCAAATTGCTCCTTCCAAGTTCTATTCAGAAGTTCTGGGAAAAATACTTCTGATATACTCGAATAAGATAATAGAAGCACGGCTTAGAAAGCTAAAGAAAAACATGGGGACACAGCTATGAAAATTAAAAAAACGTATTAATATGTGGGATGGTGGAAAAAAACAAAAAAAACAAAAGTAAAATACTATGCAATTTATATGGGAAAACTAGAGAATACGTATAAGCCTTCGAACATAAAAGCCCTTTCCCAAAGCCCTTTGCAATCTCTGAATTCTTAGCCGTGTTATGATTGGAAGGGAAAAGTATTTTTTTAGGTTTTCCTGGGGTGTCGTTTTGCATTTGTGACAACAGGCTCCTTCGAAACGAGACCTGGTGTGTACAGGCAAATACAATTCCCAGAATCCCATAGCCTTGGGCATGGCCGTTTAACGCAGCTTCAAAGCGGATATTCCGCAGGAAGGATATCTCCTTCTCAAGTTATTTCTATATTTTTCATCATTTATGTTATGATTTCCTATCTGTAGTATTTTCATTACTTTTTGACTTGACCACAATCACCCGTCCTTACTCTTTGGAACATACGTGTACTGTGTCGCATCCTCGTCGCTACTTGATTTGTCTCCGCTCTCACCACTTGACACCTTCTGCCCTCATCATAAGCTTGCCCACCGCTTGGCACACTGATTTTATCGGCGCTC
This sequence comes from Sceloporus undulatus, assembly GCF_019175285.1. Classification (NCBI taxonomy): domain Eukaryota; kingdom Metazoa; phylum Chordata; class Lepidosauria; order Squamata; family Phrynosomatidae; genus Sceloporus; species Sceloporus undulatus. The sequence continues at coordinate 6,628,842 of NC_056524.1, forward strand.
CGCACTCCCTACGGCGCCGCACGCGTCACTTGACTATACTAACACTCAAACACACCCACACACCTACAACCGTATGCCCCAGTTCAGTAGATTGGCCAAGTAACGGGGGTAACAACTAACGCGCTTAACCAGTGTCGCATAATATATGTTCACACCCAGCTTATGGCAACAGTTCTGCTCCCAAGTAGCACTTTGTCGACATATGAAACAGTTACCACGATTATCCTCACCGTAACTAGTCCCACTAATGTATGGCCTAGTGAACTGGTCTTGCACCACTGGTTTTGACAACCAATGGATTGTGCTTGCCCCAGGGTTTGCGAATCTTCACCGTATTGGCAAACCCACCTTGAGTGTATATTGTCAAGCAACCCGCACACTTTCCCATCAGCTCCGAGGGCCTATGGCCCACAGTGGCAACCCACGCTGATTCAGCAAATCCACCCTACTTTCACAATTGTTCTTACCTAATACTATTGACACATAATGGAAAGCCCCATCGGTACATGCTGGTCTCACCAATACTTAACTGCCGGCTTCCCACGCCACTCAGGGGCTCACGTAATCAACCTCTTGTCCCTCGTATACTTTTATAACGTGCATCCAAAAACTACAATAACTTCTAATACAGATCCAACTCAGGGCCAACACTAAAGCGGGCCCAGCGCACAGGAGCAATTTTCTTCCTTGCGTAGTATTTTTGATGTGTCCTAACTACTCCCGCGGTCGGCCTCGCGACCGCAGCACCAGCTACCCAAAGTTTGTGTTTCCCTTTTTTTCCTTTTTTCAAAGGGATCTGCTCTGGCCCCTGCCCCTACGCCACCTGGGCCAAACATCTAAATGCGCAACCTTGCCTACTTTCACTCTCCGACCTCTGGCCAAATCCCCAAGGCTCGACCTACATGGATGCCCCTACCCCCTACGTACTATACAGGCGCCGCCTGAACAGAATGAACAGACTGGGAGCCAGCGCATGAACTCTACCCAAATGGACTGCAACAGGGAGAAAGCTAAGGTACTGGCGCATAGACAGAAAAAATTAGATGCATAGATATAGGATTGGGGACACTGGCTTAACAAGATGACATGTGCAAGGATCTAGGAGTTCCATTAGAACACAAGTTGAACATGAGTCAAACAGTGTGATGTGGCAGCTAAAAGGCCAATGCGATTCTAGGCTGCATCAATAGAAGTATGTAGAGCTTCTGCAGACTTCCGTCTAGTCTTCTCAGATGCATTTAGATGCATTCACTAAATGCATCAGGCAAGAGACTGAAGTCTGAAAACTCATGCTGCCAACTTCTTTCCTTCAGTTAGTCTTAAAGGTGCTACAAACTCTCTCTCATTACCGCTTCTACCGACTAAGACTGATATGCTTGACTTCTGACCTCACAGAAGTTATATGTGTCTAGACTTGAAGTTCATGTGGCCATGTGCCACTCTATTCTGCTTTGGTCAGGCCTCACCTGGAATGTCATGTCCAGTTATGGGCACCACATTATGAGAAGCATGTTGAGAAGCTGAAGCATGTCCAAAGAAGGGTGACCAAAATGGTGAAGGGCCTGGAAACCATGCCTTATGAAGACAGACTTAGGGAGCTGGGTATGTTCAGCCTGGAGAACAGAAGGTTAATAAGTGATATGATAGCCCTGTTTAAGTATTTGAAGGCATTTTCTAATGAGGCTGGAGCAAGCTTGTTTTCTGCTGCTCCAGAGAATAGGATCCAGAGCAATGGATACAAGCCCCAGGAAAAGAGATTCCACCTCAACATTGGGAAGAATCTCCTGACAGTAAGAGTGGAACACACTCCTTCCTCAGAGAGTGGTGGGGTCTCCTTCTTTGGAGGTCTTTTAGCAGAGGCTGGATGGCCATCTGTTGGGGGTGTGATTGTGTATTCCTGCATGGCAGGTTGTTGGACTGGATGGCCCTTGTGGTCTCTTCCAAGTGTAGGATTCTATGGTTCCATGAGAGAAACTGGGAAAATTTTCAAGCAGCTGAAAAAGTGGGATGTCAGAATATTAAGTGGGATGGCCCCTGTCAAACTGGGACAGTTGGAGGGAATGTGTGTTGATGGGGGGAGCAGGGAAGAGAAGGAAAGAGAAGAGATAACGATGACCTTCTTTTAATGCAAAAGCACACAAGCAGTAAGAGAGTGCACACATGTCTGGAAAGAGATGTTGAAAAAGCACCCGCAGAATTTCTCTGTAATCAGAGGACTGGGCCTTCGTCCTCCAAACAAATTACTGATGTTCGTACTTCCTGAGTAAATAGTATCCTATAAATATTTATGCCTCCTATGTGGTCTTGTGAGTCAGGGAGAAGAACGCAGGTCCTACAGATGGGAAGGAAGCCTTTGATTGATCCCAGCAGCCGGATGCTGTTTGGGGGTCGAGGGAAACATCCGTATGGTCCAGACGTGTGAAAATGAGCCAAAACGGAGGGATGGGAAGAGGAAAAGGGCGGGGGGGGGGGGTTGTTCTTTCAAATAAAGCCAGATCAAAAGCCATCTTTTTGGACATTTGGGTAAACACGAACAACCCCCTGGAAGTGAAATCCCCACTTGAACTTCCAGGGATTGAACCTTTTTTTAAAAATGGTTTTCTGCACAGTGGACCTTTTATTTAAGATGTTGGAGGGGGAAAATTTCCCCCCATCAAAAATGGATGCTTTGCGGATTACCTGGGTGTGTTTGTGGGATGAAGTCACCTCTGCCGAGATCGGATCATTTGCATTTCCAGGAAATTTCAAATGCAGAGCAAATATGGGACACATGAGAATGTCTTTCCCCTTCTTTTCCATTTCTCTTTTGAAGAAATCCATTCAGCGCCATTGACAGACTGGGAATCCAAAGTGTTGTGTTTGCTCTGGGGATCTCACCCTCTTTGTGAATAAAAGGCATGTGTTTTGTGAACCAGAACTGAGTGTTAGGATAGGGTGAATCAATACATGACCATGGAGACATAGACTATTTGCATATTTCCTCCCCAGTTCCCAGGAGTATTCTTTGCATATCGTTTGCATGCCCATTGTGGATGGCACAGCTGGTGGAGAAAGCTCCATAGCATTGGAAATGTAGATGAAGATGGACTAGTTGTTCTGATCCTTTGCCCTGGATGCACAACATCACACATCCACACTGCATGTTAACACACTTGAATTGAAGCTCACCCTAGAAGATTTGGAGAGATCAAAGTTTTCTGAGCAAGAAGACATGCCAGAATGACTTAAGGAATGGCAAACAACAGAATCCAGATGGCTCAAGCAAGTCAGCCAAGTCATGTGCTAAAGGGAAATGGAAAAGGGACAGATGGGAGCTGAAGCCATTTTGACTCTAGCCAATACATCCCGGGGCATAAATTTCATCTTGAATGGAAATGGAATCAGAGCACTTTTCCAGCCCCATGTCCTCCAGATGTGTGGACTATAATTCCTGTTGTCCTTGTCAGCATGATGTAGATGTAGATTGATGGCACTATATAAATAAACATTAA
>NC_056524.1:6632342-6638567 GCF_019175285.1 Sceloporus undulatus
AATAATAATAATAATAATAATAATAATAATAATAATAATAATAATAATAATAGGATTGTAGTCTAGCCCAGCTGGGGTGGGGATCAGCTTGCAAAAGACTGAAGTAGATCTTCAGCGGGATGGACCAATAGATTAGGCAAATCTTTGATGGCCTTCTCCTGCACCTCTTCATTGAAAGAGTACCTTCTCCATTGTCACTCCTAGAACATCACAGACTGATGGTGACTTTCAGTCTGGTTAATTCTGAGTTTGAAGAATTTATTTTTGGAGGGACACAAGTCGCATCTTCCTGGGAGAGATTTTTCAGAGCGGTCCTTCAGGGGTGGGAATAAGGTGCCCATCCAGAGGTAGTTGGTCTGCATCTCCCAGAGGCTCTAGTTAGCATGATGAATGCTGAGAGATGCAGTCTGACAATATGTGGAGGCCAGCATGATTCACATTCCTGTCCATCCCTGTGCCAGGAATTGCAGGAAAATAATCTGGGACCACAAAAATGTCTTCATATCCTCCAGCATTTCATGGATGAAAATTGGGACACATGTGGCCAAGCAACTTGAGAGTGCAGTCAAGATGGCAACAGTTATTAGAGAGGTAGAAAACGAAATCTAGGAGAGGCTGCAGCAGTTTGGTTTTGCCTGACCCTGTAGGGAAGGAGAAGACTTTGTCCCCTTCTCTCCTCTCCTATGCTCAGTTAATATGAGCAGAAACTACTTTTGCACTTTCAGCTCAGTTTGCAGGAGTTGGCATGAAATGAGGAGAAGGCGGGAACCTGGGGGGGGAGGAAAGAGGAACGGGGCATTTTAAAAGCAGCTGAGAAAGTGGGATGGGCCCTTGGTATCCTCTGGGGTTGGGTTCCAGGAATCCCATGGGTAGCAAAATCTGTGGATGGTCATGTCCCGTTGAATACAGTGGCATAGTAAAATGGTACCCCTTATATAAAATGCCAAAATATTTACTATTTTCAAGCCATAGATGCTTGCATTCATGGATTCTTCATCCATGAAGGAGGAAGGAAAACACTACTGCTAAGAGATGAGCTTGTTTTGGAATTTCCCAAAGAAAACAGCATCTTTTCTGCTCACACCAGGCAGTATTAGCTTCCACTTTTTTCTCTCCCACCTTGATTCAGGTTGTCTCTTTGGGGGGGAAACACCCCAAAATTTAAATGGTAGTGGATCATGGGGACTATTACACTATTCTTATGGAATGTGACTTTCTTTGCTAGATTTCATCTACCTCTCTTTCTCTCTCCTCCCACCCTTATTCTCCCCCACTGATTAAAACAATTCAGCATTGAAAGAAATGAACCTTTCAGATAACGAGACGGGGAGCATAGACTCTGCAGGAGATCAACACTGCTTTCCTTCTTTCCAGCACTATTTGAACCAAGTGCCAGGCCTTCTTTGGTGTTAAATGCATCAGCTTTTTGAGTGCAAGGTTAAGGCATACTGCTTGGAGATGGAAGCAAAGAGACAGAAGGAATCCAGATGCGGGAGAGATCCTGTCATTCCTTAATTGTTCATTGTTGGGGTTTTATAATGGGAAAAGTTTTAACTGTTTCCTTTCTATTGCTCTGCTTTTGTCTCCAGACAGGTACAGCTGAACTTAACCTCCAACTTGGTTTTAAACTCCTGCTTTGGGGATTGTTCCAGATTGGTGGAGGTACTTTAAAAATGGTGGTGCGTTTCTTTTTAAAATGATGTTTATTGATCTCTCTATCCCTCTAACACTCTGTTGTTGGGTACCTTTACGGATGTGTCTACACAGCAGCAATAACGCAGTTTGACACCACTTTAACTGCCATGGCACTTGCGATTTGTAGTTTGGTGAGGCACCATCTCACTTTGGCAGAGAAGGTTAAAGACCTTGTAAGACTACAAATCCCAGAATTCCATAGGATGCAGCTACAGCACACAAATGGTGTCAAACTGCATAACCAGAGTCCATGCTTTCAGGAAGACAGAGGCCAAAAGTGTCTAAGAGTAAAACCAAAGATTTGTTTACAGAAGTAAAATAAAACACAAGTCACGTTCTCTCAGTCTCAGGGGAAGGCAATGGCAAACTTCCTCTGAACAAATCAGAAAACCCCATGATAGATTTGCCTTAGCATTGCCCTAAGTTGGAAATGACTTGAAGGCATAGAACAACAAGAAACTACAACTGTGGTTATTTTTCGTCTTTTTGTATTTTTATTTGCCTGCTTTCATGATACTGGAACATTATTATATGTAACTTCATGCTGTAGCGTACCAAGACTAACTAATACAAGTATTAGTTTGCATTCTCCTTCCCACTCCATATTTGTGGCGCCAGGACTAACCCTCTGCATCCAGCTTCTGGCTAAAGGCAAGGAGGCTGGATTAAAAGTTCCTTATCCCAACGCCCTAGGTAAGTGAGAAAGAATAATCCTTGTGTTTCATCTTAATGTTGGAACAGCCCCTTTAGCTAAGATTACTGTCTTAATTTCCAAACAGGAAAAATATGTCCTCTCTCTTCATCTGTGCGTGCGTGCGTGCCTGAATCAAGGTGTGAGCAACCATGGCTGGACCTTAATGCCTGATGCTTAGTGACATTGCCTAAGTCTCATCATAGACTCACAGAGTTGGAAGAGACCACAAGCAGCCTTGATCTTTGGGAGATGGGGTATAATATTCCAGGCCCCACCTGGAATATTGTGTCCAGTTCTGGGCACCACAATTTAAAAAGGATGTTGAGAAACTGGAGCTTGTCGAAAGGAGGGCAACCAAAATGGTGATATGACTGGAAACCATGCCCTACGAGGAATGACTCAGGGAGCTGGGGATGTTTAGCCTGGAGAAGAGAAGGTTAAGGGGTGATATGATAGCCCTGTTTAAATACTTGAAGGGATGTCATATTGAGGAGGGAGCAAGCTTGTTTTCTGCTGCTGCAGAGACTAGGACCCAGAGCAATGGATGGAAGCTCCAGGAAAGAAGATTCCAGCTCAACATTAGGAGGAACTTCCTGACAGTAAGGGCTGTTCGACAGTGGAACACACTCCTTCCTCAGAGTGTAGTGAAATCTCCTTCTTTGGAGGTCTTTAAACAGAGGCTGGATGGCCATCTGCGAAGATGCTTTGATTTACGTTTGCTGCATGGCAGGGGGTTGGACTGGATGGCCCTTGCAGTCTCTTCCAACTCTATGATTCTATGAAAATATCATCATCATCATCATCATCATCCAGTCCAACCCCATTCTGCCATGCAGGAACTCTCAATCAAAGCATCCCCGACAGATGGCCATCCAGCCTCGGTTTAAAGACCTCCAGGGAAGGAGACTCCACTGCACTCCAAGTGAGTTTGTTCCACTGTCGAACAGCCCTTACTGTCAGGAAGTTCCTCCTAATGTTGAAGTGGAGTCTCTTTTTTCTGTAGCTTGAAACCATTGCTCTGTGTCCTATTCTCTGAAGCAACAAAAAACAAGCTTGCTCAATGTAACATCCCTTCAAATGTTTAAACAGGAGTTTCATATAACCCCTTAATCTTCTCTTTCCCAAGCTAAACATCCCCAGCTGCCTAAGTCACTCCTCATAAAGTTGGTGGTTTCCAGACCCTTCACCATTTTGGTGGCCTTCCTCTGGACACCCTCCAATTTCTCAACATCATTTTTGAATTGTGGTGCTTGAACTGGACACAGTGTTATTCCAGGTGAGGCCTGACCAAAGCAGAATAAAGTGGCACTATTACTTCTCTTGATCTAGACACTATACTGCTATTGATGCAGCCTAGAATCGCATTGGCCTTGTTAGCTGCTGCATCACACAACTGACTTATGTCAACAATGGTCTACTAGGACTCCTAGATTCCTTTCACATGTAGTCTTGTTAAGCAGGTGTCCCCAGTCCTATACACACACACACACACACACACACACATACACATACGTAAATTTCATTTTTTTTCTGCCTAAATGCAGTACCTTACATTTGTCTCTATTGAAATTCATTTTGGTAGTTTTGGGCCAGCTTTCTAACCTATTAAGGCCATTTTTAATTTTGATCCAGGTTTTGGCCTGGATACCTCAGGGCCTGGGAAAATCCTGAGCTAGCAACTCCAGTTGGACTACAAGTGCCACCATCCCCGGCCAACAAGCCCATGATGGCTGGCATGCTGGGAACCATAATCCAATACATTGGGAGGCACTATCTTGAGGAAGGCTGATCTGGGATCACAGCCAGGATTTCTGCTAGGCCAGACCCTGTCCCTGCCTTACTCCATTTCCACAATGCTGAAGAGTCACTTTCCCCACCTGATATACATTAAACAGGTCATAACAATTTCCTTTTAAAAAAATAAAATAAAACAACTGAAGTCTGTTTCATAGAGTGCTTAATCTCATAATAGATCTGGTTGTACTTACAGAACAGCTATCACTGGAGCAAGTCTGCTGTCTGGTGATGGGAGGGAAAGATGTATGCTGCTGGCATATTTTATTTTGCAGCTGCTATGCTCTTTACACCTACCTAGGAACAAATCTCTGGAGGCATCCTAGCTTGTTTCCACAAGTGTGCCTGCATTCCCATCAGCAAAAGCTGGTGGTTCCCACGTCTGCATTGGATTTTAGTAGGAAATTAAAATCACAGTTGACCCTCTGCATTTGTAGCTTTGACTTTTGTGGATTTGATTATTTGCCGCTTTTATTAGTTTGTTCTCTCTAGGAACCTCTAAGTCCTCCAACACAATTCTGCTGGAAGTTGACCATAGAGTTGTGCTGGAGAACCGAGATGTTCCTAGAAAAAACACTTCTCTGGGCATTTGTAGGTCCTCCAGCATAATTCTATGATCAACTTCTGGCAGATGTTGACCATAGAGTCACACTGGAATACTTGGGTTTTCCTAGAGAGGTGTTCACTCAGGTCAAAAGAATAGCATTCTTTTTATTTGCGGTTTTCCCACATTCATAAGGGTCCTTCGCTTCTAACCCCAGAGAATGTGAAGGGACCACTGTTATTAAATTAAAAGGAGCCACCCAAAGTGCCACCTATTATCGGGGCAAGGAGTCAGCACCTTGGACAACCTCTTCAAGCTAAAATTCAGAGCAGATTCACCATCACATGGAAAAGTCACTACCCATCATCGGTTCATATGTGCAACCATGTCAGAATCAAGACAAAACCAAGGCAAAACTCCCTTTTCCCCAGCTACAACCACCAGAATCTGACTACCAGCCTGACCACCCCAAACATCTGCCTGTTTCCCCTTGTGTCCCATTAAAATGCTGAAGAGATAGTATGAGTGGGGCAAGGCTCAGTGGAAGGAAAAAAGAGAGGCCCAGGTTAATAATAACAATAACAATAATAATAATAATAATAATAATAATACTAGTAATGACAATAATACATGTATTAATTAATATTATTAAATAATATCAAATACTATTAATTTAATAATAATAAGTTATTATTATTACTGTTATTTCTTTAAAATTTTCTTTAAAAACATCACTTCTAACCAAATTTTCACTTTATCCCACATGAAACTATGTACATGTAAATACATTTAGGCTGTGTGTACGATATTATAATTTATAGGTACAGTTTTAATTTTGCTAGTCGTTTATGTCCCAGCTGATGCCATTGCATACTGGAATTATGATTTATGAGAAATATTAACACGAAAATATTACTAAGGATTTTGTAGGGGATGGGAGAAGGTCAGTGGTGGAGGTGACACTGTGAGTTACCATACCAGGTGATGCCAACCTTAGGGAGGCCACTGGGCATCTCCTTGGTAGCTTCCACCTGTATGATTCTGTGTTTTTACAACTGATATGATAACAGCAAGAACACCAGAGTAAGATATAAAAAACATGGGACAGATAGTTTGGAAATAGCGCTTGCTCCGTATCAGTGAGTTTGCATGTCACAGCCATTTCTTGCTCAATTGCTGCCATTGCATGCCTTCGTGGGACTTTTAAAGTTGATTTAATTGCCTCTTCAGGGTGAAATCTTGGGCTACCAAGCCAGAGCCCACTTGGCACTGATGTTAAACAGCTGGGTTCAGTCTGCTTTCTGACTCTATTCATGAACCTTGGCTGCATCCGCACTGCAGAAACAATCCAGTTTGAAACCTCTTTAACTGCCAATACAATGGATTGCTAGGATTTCTAGTTTTGTGAGGCTTTTAGCCCCTTCTGTCAGAGAACAACAAACTACAAATCTCAGAATTCTATAGCACTGAGTCACGGCAGTTAAAATGGTGCCAAACT
>NC_056524.1:6648567-6678673 GCF_019175285.1 Sceloporus undulatus
TTCTGGATGGTGCCATGGCAGTTAAAGTGGTGTCAAAGTGGATCAGTTCTGCAGTACAGATGCAGTCATTGTTTAGTGTGAATGGGTTCCATGGTGCCAGCTGTAAACAGATTTGTTTGCAATAGAGGCCTTAACAATTTGAATGCACATTTATTTTGTGCATGGAAGATATACACTGAGCATGCTTAATGGAGGGGAGGGAGAAATGGAGATGTTGTTACGTGAAAAATAAAAGTGAAATGCACACTCCTGTCAAACTCTTAACTGCATCTATAATGAACACATGATGATTTCTTTGATACTGAGGTGGTTTGATGTGAGAAAGAGTCAGATTTCAGCTCCAGATAGCTAAACTCCTTTATTAAAATGTCATAAGGTTGAGATCAATCTAGGCATTTTTGGCAACATCAGCTGCCAGGCATGACTACGTTCACGCAGTCCCTCCATAATGACTCTGTAACCACCACAAAGCGAATCGTAATTGAAAATAATTTTACTCTCCAAAACGCACACACACATACAAAAATTGCAGAGCGCTTGGCATAATTATTTTAAATGATTGCCTCCAGGGTATTACAGCTCATCGAGATAAAAAACCTGAACCACAAAAGGAGAGTTTGGGATCTGAGACTTTCACGAGAAAGAGATGGATTGGTTGATTGGCAAGTGATGAAATCTCCAAAGACAAGAACACGGAAATGTCCCAAAGGCATTCAGGATTGTGAGCCGTCGTCACTGCTCCGTTGGTACATAATACAGTGTCTAAAGAGGAATGTTTATGTATTTATTACATTTCTCTCACACCTTTCTTCAAGGAGATCAAGGCAGCATATCTGGCTCTATTCTCCTTGCTTTACCTTCACAACAATCCTGTAAGGTAGAACAGGATGAAAGACAATGGTCCAGGATGACCAGATGCCATCACCGCAAAGGAGGAATCGCAAAATGTTGAGCATATAAATATTCCAAAATCTGGGATGGGGGGGATCCAAAATCCTAAATACTTCTGGAATGGAGGACAGGGCGCTGCAAAATGTAGGACATTAAGTATTCCAAAATTGGTGGTGGGGGTATTCAAAATCTAAATATACTTCTGGTCCGCCAAGGAGGCAAAGGCATGGCAAAATATAGAACATTCAAGAGCAATGAAAGATATTACCAAATAAAAGCTAAAACACTCATATAAATACAAATCCATTTCTTATCTCCAAGTCATTTCTGACTAATGGTATCCCAAAGGCAAATCTATCATGGATTTTTCTTGGCAAGATGTGTTTGACATGGCTGTCCCCTGAGGTTGAGAGCAGTCACAGGGGCTGTTTGTATCTGGTTTTTTGATTCCATGATTTGTCAGCCTCAAGATGACACTGTTGTCCCCTTATGATACAGAATCACAGAGCTGTGCCTGATGGGTCATATAGTCCAACCCTCTGCTCAGTGCAAAAACTCTGTGCAAGAACTGCAGCTAAATATAAGGACTCAATGCAAAAACTCAACGCAAGGACTCCAGCTCAATGCAAGGACTCAACGCAAGGACTCCAGGTCAATTCAAGGACTCAACGCAAGGACTCCAGGTCAATTCAAGGACTCAGCCCAAGGTCTCCAGGTCAGTGCAAGAACTCAGTGCAAGAACTCCAGCTAGAGCATCCCCAGCAGGGAGCTGTCCAGCCTCCTTTGGAAGAAATCCAGACAAGCTGAACCTCTCTGGACCATTGGTTCCATTGATACAAATTGTTCTTGCTGTCAAGAAGTTTCTTCTGATGTTCAATGGAAATCTGGTTTTCCGTAACATAAAACCATTAGACCTGGCCCTACCCTCTGGGCAGCAGAGAACAAACTTGTCCCCTACTTTCTATGACAGCCCTTGTTATCATCCTTATCAACTTTGTTGCCCTTCTCTGAATCCATTCCTCTTATCATCCTTGTTGCACATCTGTGAACTTGCTCAACTTGTCTGAATCCTTCCTAAAAAGAGTATGCAAAGGGATCTTGGTAGCACCTTCGAGACTGAGTGAAAGAAGTTGTAGCACAGGCTTTGGTACACTTGGTATCTATGAAAACTTATGCTACAACTTATTTCATTCAGTTAGTTAGTCCCAAAGGTGCCACAAGATCCCTTTGCATCCTGATATTGTAGACTAACAGGTTTGTGTTGCTCAGTTTTACCAAAACTGTGTTGTCCACTGAACTGAACACTCACAAGATCTGGGAAAAGAAGCATCTCTGGGTCTGTGCATGTGTTGTGTGTGTGTATGTGTATACACATGTGGGGAGGAAAGCATAGATTCTTCACCTGCATACCTGTTTTCAGATACAGTTGTAGTACTGAAAGCCAACCAAACTGATGTATGAATTAATCTCCCATTCTATTTTCCTTCTCTACTTTACTGTCCCTTATCGTATAAAGAGCCAGGTGTAGTGGTTTGAGCACTGGGCTATGACTCTGGAGATAATGATAATAAATAATAATAATTTTACATCTTTCCCACCTCTCCTCAAAGCCAAAGGCGGAGTACAGCATGGTAAATCACAAAACACAATTAAAATAAGAAAACATATAAAACCACTGGTTAAAATACAATGCTAAAAAACCATTAAAATACACTTACATAAATACATCCTTTAAAATAGAATGGGCCCTTGGTATCTGCTGGGGTTTGGTTCCAGGATCCCCCCGTGGATACCAAAATCTGTGGATGCTCAAGTCCCATTAAATGCAATGGCATAGCAAAATGGTGTCCCTTATATAAAATGGCAAAATCAAGGTTTGTCTATGGGAATTTGTATATTTTTAAAGTGTTTTCAAGCCGTGGATGCTTGAATCCATGGATAAAAAGTCTGTGGATGTGGAGGGCTGGCTGTATACAAATTAAAAAGTCATGATTTAAAATTGACTGGGTAGGCCTGTCAGAAGAGATGCATCTTTAATGTTGTTTTAAATGCTGTCAGCATCTTCAGCTGTCCTCATTCTTCCGGCAGGTCATTCCACAGAAACCTCATTAAATTCTTGGACATAGTCTATTCGTTTTCAAGACAAAATGCTAGTCAGTAATGCCTGGTAGACTCTGAAATGGGTGATGATGATCTCTCAAATTTTACTTTTACAAGTTTCTCATTCTCCTCTTACCATCCCTACCTATCCACAACTGACATCTTTGAGCATTAGCCCTTCAGTGCTTACCAGACAAATTTAATCTCTAACTTTTAAGATTTTGCAGAGGAAAGGTTAAAATGTGTCATGCTCTCCCCTTCCATTTTCAAATTTCCATTAAGACTTCACAGTGTCCTGAATCCTGATCAATTTCAGATGGTTTTCCCCCTCCAATCTGGTTGTGTGTTTTTGTTTTTGTTTTTAAAAAAGCACAATTCCACCATATTCCTGTAAAGAAACCAGAAGCCAATCTGTCCTATCTTTGTATCACTGGTTGTTGCCAAGAGTCAACTATTCCTGGCCTTGGCTGTTAATATCACAAAGGGGTACTAGCGGCAAAGAGGTTGTTGATGTGCCCTTTCACTGTTGCTGCTAGAATGCATTGAAACTCAACCAGACTTTATAAATATCAGCATCCAGTCATTTAAAAAACATGTCATGGGAAATGAACCACATATCTTTTGGCCACCTACATTTTGCTGGGATCGGCTGGCACAAAAGTATGTGTGCAAGAGAGAGAAAGCGTATATGTGTGTACAGATACACACACACAAATTCTTTTCCTTTCCATTCATCTAGAAGCCACACATTTTCTGGGTCTGAATCCAGGGGAAATTACAGTCAGCCCTCCATATTCACAGATTTGTTTATCTATGGATTCAAGCATCCATGGCTTGAAAATATTTTAATAAAAATATGTAAGTTCCAACAAACAAACTTGATTTTGCGGTTTCATTGCTGTGCCATTGAATTCAATGGAACTTGAGCATCCATGGATGTGGATATTCTTGTGGGGGGGGGGGGGCTAGAACCAAACCCCAGCAGATAACAAGGAGCCACTATATACAATAGTGCAGTTAATAAGAGAGCTGGTTGAAAAGATGGAGAAGAGAATGCTTGTTAAGAAGCCTTCAAGACAGAGATCCTACTTTGTGTTTGCATAGAGTATATCGACAGTGGCATGACTAGGGTTGGTGTCACCCAATGTAGGTGCCCAAAATGGGCTGCCAGGGGGTTGCCCTGTTGCTGGCTCAATCACCTGTTTGGAATAAATCCAAAGAAGAAAGCCTTAAGATTCGGTGAAGATGCCAGCCACAGATGATGGCAAAACGTCAGGAAGAAACTCTGCTAGAACATGGCCACATAGCCTGAAAAACCCACAAAAAACCTTAAGATAGGGTCACTGTAAGTTGGAGTCAACTTGAAGGAACATACTAGTAAAGTGCAAAAGTGCCAGCATGGTGTGTAGTGGTTTGGCCAACACCATAAGAGTGGAAGCCCTGGTGGCGCAGTGGTTAAACGCCTGTACTGCAGCCATGCACTCAAAACCTACAAGGTTGCAAGTTCAAGACCAGCAAAGGGGGCTCAAGCTCGACTCAGGCTTGCATCCTTCTGAGGAGGTCACTAAAATGAGTACCCAGATTGTTGGGGACAAATTAGCTTACGGTTGTAAACCGCTTAGACACTGCTTAGGCAGTTGGAAGCGGTATGTAAATGAAGCTTGTTTGTTTTTTGTTTTTGAACTCAAATCCTTGCTCAGCCACAGAAACCCACTGAGTGACCATAGCATTTATAGTAATAGCATTTACATTTCTATACTGTTTCATAGTGAACTCAGCACTCGCTAAGGTGGTTTACTATCTGTAAACCAATTGCTCCCGAGAAGCTGGATACACATTTTACTGACCTACGAAAGGATGGAAGGCTGAGTCAGCCTTGGAGGCCTGGGATCAAACTCACAGCCTTGTGGCTGCAGTACCAACATTTAACCACTGTGCCTCCCATGGGCAAGTCACATTGTCTCAGCCTCAGAGGAAGGTAATGGCAATGCTCTTGTTGAAGGTATGCAACAACGGGGATGTAGAAGCTCAAATTCCAAGGCCAGTCCTTCCACCTCAAAGCATGAAACATCTCTGAGCATGAACTGCCCTGCCGTGCAGAACATGGTCTGAACAATAGCTTACCTGAAAGACAGCTGGACAGGAGGTTGCAGCTGCTAACCACAACCACTGCAGGGAAAAAGAGAAAGACAGCCCAGGAATGTCAAGAGATAGCATATGGAAGAGGGTGTTAATGGCTTCCAGGAAGGCCTAGGAACAATGCATACAATTCTCTGGGCCTCCGCCAACACAGAGATGGTTATTTCCTCCCTGGTTCGGTTTTAACTCTCCTTTCCAAAATGACTTTCCTCCCACAAAATGAAGTTCCATTCGCAGCAAGGCAGTGGGGGAAGTGTTGCTGGGGGGAGACTTAAGACCCCCTGAGTTACATTTTCCTGGCTGCTATCAGAGCTTCATTCCCAGCTCCCAGGCCTGACATATCCTTGATGTTTTATTTGCTCAACTCTTTTGCCTCCGATTGCAAATTGGCACCGAATCTGAGAGGCTTTCTCTTACCTCTTGCACGGCGCTCCTTTGCAGCTTTTGCAAATGTGCAAAGGACCACAGGCCCTAGTCTTCCTGACAGACATTTTATGGGGAGAGGGGATGGAAACAGCAAGGCACTACCTTGCAGAAAAGGAATCCCACCCGCTCAGCTCTCCATTGTCACAGAATCATAGATTCATAGAGTTGGAAGGGATGCCAAGGGCCATCCACTCCAACCCCCTGCCATGCAGGAAGACACAGCTAAAGCACAACTGAGAGGTGGCCATGCAATCTCTGCTTAAAGGCCTCCAATGAAGGAGAGTCCATCACCCCTTGAGGAACTCCATTCTAGTGTCAAAGACCTCTTTCCATCAGTACATTCTTTCTAGTATTTCTACGGAATCTCTTTTCCTGTAGTTTGAATTTGCTGGTTTTTATCTTACTCTTTGGAGCAATAGAAAACAAGCTCACTCTACGATCTCTATGGCATCCCTTCAGGTAATATGGCTGTCATATTATGTCTCAGCCATCTCTTCTCCAAACTAAACTTATCTCTCCCTAAGCTGTACATAGGGCATCTTCAGATGGCTGCTCCTGGAGTATTCTGGCCACAAAGCTGTACCAAATTCCCCCGTAACCTCCACACCCCAAAACAGTGCTGGACAGATGTCTATACACACCATATCTACACCATTGTGCCACTCAGTGCCACTATCGCTGGCATAAGTCGCTCCTTCTGAGGCTGAACATGAGGCACCCAGCGTAGATCAAATGGCTGGGCACCTTATTGTGACCTCAGAGGTAGTCACTCAGAGAATCGTAGAATCATAGAGTTGGAAGAGACCACAAGTGTCATCCAGTTTGACCCCATTCTTCCATGCAAGAAGACACAATCAAAGCACCCCAACCTCTGTCTAAAAACCTCCTCCGGTCTTCAAGGCAGCGTGTTCCATTGTCCAGCAGCTCTTACTCTCAGGAAGGTCTACCTAATGTTGAGATGGAATCTCTTTTCCTGTAGTTTGCCTCAGTTGCTCTGGGTCCTATTCTCTGGAGCAGCAGAAAACAAGTTTGCTCTCTCCTCAACATCATACCCCCCCCCCTGCACTTCCTAGTGACCCCCCTGGAAAGCCATGGTTGCCAGTCAGGATGGGCAGTATTGGGATGGATGGACCATGGGTCTCACTCTGTAGAAGGCAGCTGTTTAAGTTCAACGATTGGGATATCTCTTGTAGTGACAGCATGGGAAAGGTCACCCTATGCATTTCTGGTTCAGCTACTCCTTCATTTCTGTGCACAAGTCAAAGTGCCAGCTATGACCTCTAAAGCTTTGTACCACTTGGATCCAAATACAGGTGTACCTCGATTTAAGACGCTTCACTTTAGAGTGTTCACTTTGTCTCTCAGTGCCATATTCTGCCCCTTTATTTATTTATTTATTTATTTATTTATTTATTTATAACTTTTGCATCCTTTTATTACTCAGTTAATAAATGATAGTGTAAATATATTTTTATACATACTGGCAAGTGACAAAAAAGCTGCAATTCACTTTAAGGTAATATTCACTTTACGGCAGAGGTCTGGAAACTAACCCCTCAGATTAGTGGGGTTTGCCTGTATTTTGTCATTGTTGTTAGGTTTAATTGCCATTTAAACCATTTTAAATCAATGTTTTCAATATGACAGTTCATGTAATAGCTTTTGAACTTTTGTATTCATTGTTTTCACTGTATTTTTTTTAACCTACCATATCACTTGAAGTAACACAAAAACAACAATATGCCTTGGATCCTATATTGAAAGAAAGGTGGGATAAATAAATAAATGGACAACAACCCCCATAATCCCCTTAACATGGATTCTGGGAACTGTTGCCTCAAATGTAACTTTCCCAAGCTTTGCTTAAATCTCTGGCCCTTGATACAACCCAGACGCAAGCTTTGTAAAGCAAACAGAAGGTGTGCCTTTTTTTCTCCTTCCAAACTACTGTTCTGGTCATTCCCCAATTTATACAGTGTTAAGTCCTCCATAAGTAAACAAAAGCATGAAAAAAAACCAACATCTCTCATGTGTGCATTGCCAGTTTTGAATAAAAGGCTTGCTGAAACACATTGAACTGATCTTCTTTTTCTATGGTATAAGAACCTATCCCTATTCTTTCCATGTTATTTTTTTGGCTCTGATACCAAAGATTTGGTTGAAGAAGGCATGCCCAGGATAACATCTATTTTGAGAACCAGTATGGTGTAGTGGTTTGAGCACTGGACTACAACTCTAGACACCCAGTTGGGTAAGTCACACTCTCACAGCTCCAGAAAACCCCATGATGGGGTTGCCATAAGTAGGAAACATCCTGAAGGTGTACTACAATAACAACTACTACAACTTCAGGGTTTTTTGTGAGGTTTTTGGACTATGTGGCCATGTTCTGGAGGAGTTTATTCCTAATGTTTCACCAGCATCTGTGGCTGGCATCTTCAGGTGATGGACTTCTCTTATTGTTATGAGATGGCTGGAGATGCTGTGTGATTCCTGCTCCTCTTCTTGTATTATAAATCTCTCCATCACTTCCATAGTTGTCCACACATGAAAAAGGTGTGGACTTTAATAAGGGCAAAAAGCCAAAGAGGCTCAGAGGTTGAATGAGCATCTCTCCGGGCTGTTTTAGTTCTGTCTTCTTGCATGCCAGGGGACATGTCAGGATTTACACCAGATGGCCTTTGTGGTCTACTTTGTCAACTGAGGTATATAGGCATCCATGGGGTATTCTGTAAATTAGGTGCACCTGTATCTGTTCTGCAACTGAAAATGAGATCTCTTCTCCTGATATAACATTAACCATGCCTATAGCACTGGTGGGAGGTAGTATGGCATAGCAGTTTGAGTATTGGGCTACAACTCTGGTGACCAGATTCAATTCCCAAGTCGGCCATTAACCCCACTGGCTGACCCTGGGCAAGTCACACACTCTCAGCCTTAGGAGAAGGCAATGGCAAACATTCTCTGAACAAAGCTTGCCAAGAAAACTCCACAATAGGTTCCCCTTAGGGTCACCATAAGTTGGAAATTACTTGAGGGCACACAACAACAACCATTGCCAAACTATTCTTTCTGCCAGCAGTAAGATACGTTTTTGGCAGGGGAAGCCATTCCATGGGCAAGAGCACAGCTCTCTTTACTCCTCCACGATTTCTGGATTTATCCTTTCTGCTTTGCAGGAACCTGATTCCCCCAAATGCAAACAACAACCAATCCCTCACTTGCAGAAGGGTGGCAGTTAACCATCTTTCTGCTTTTCCATCTTTCTTTCTTTCTTTTAAAAAAGAAAAAGAAAACGGCAAAACAGACAGGCTCGTGTTTCCAGCAGCCCTTGCCCACATGTACGGAAACGATATGCAACCAGAACAGATGCATTTCCATCATTAGGAACAGTTGGCCTTTAAACAAAAAAGCAAAATCTCATTGCCTCTTCTCTAGATCCATTGCATTAGTATCATTCTTGCTTCTTCTTCTTGTATCCAAGAGGAGTGTTTATTGTTTGGCCACTTAAAAAAGCAGAACTCAAGAGACCTAAAAATATCTTCTGTATTTGTTTCTATATTTATATGACATTATTTGCATGGCCCTTATGAGCAGGAACTGGCAAATTGCAACAAGGAGGGAGAAGGGTTTAGTCTCTGGCTTGGCAGAGGAGATAGCACAGCAGCGCATAGGAATATATGTGTTGAAGGCATAAGTCAATGTACAACAGGCCTGGTTCCTTGGCAGTTCATAGCCATAAATAGGAGTAACAGTGATTCACAGCTGGCAAAAGCAAAAAATAAAACCCCACTCATGAGCACCTAGCATCTCTAAGCATTGGATCAAAAGCCATTTTCTTTAAAGCTGCAATTTTCACATGGAGTAGTACACTAAAGGTAGGGTGACCAGACATCCTCCTTTTCCAGGACATGTCCTACAATTCTGTCCTGGAGGAATTCCAAAAAATCTTCCATTTCATACATGACTAAGGGGTCATTCAGACAACATCTCTTTGTTTTTTAGTGCGACTATGCAAATAATTGCACTCACGCATTCCGGGTTTGTTGTTCACATTATGGAACAGCAACTGTGTGCATCTCTGCAAGTTTGGATGCTCACACGTGCCATCACTTGAATAAAGATGGAGTTGATAATGCAAATGTATTGAAAACATGTTCAAGGCATGAAGAGTTTTATCCTGGTGTAGCCCAGGTCTATTCGAATCAGCTATTCACACTGCCAATGATGTGAAACTTTTATTAAAAACTTGGGGGGGGGGACTGGTATTGATTATCCTGGGGTAAGTGGGGTTTTGGCAGCCCCCTCCCCAAAATCAGATGCATTCAAAATGCATTTGAACAACAAAGATTCAACCCAGATTATTTTCACCATCTGAATACGCCCCCTAAGAAGCCCATTGATAAGCACCATGTTTGCTATTCCTCTTTGAGAAATGGCAGCCTGTCCACAGTGCAAATAGGGGGATACAATGGATCCTTCTAAAGTGAAGTCGAAGGCTTTCATGGCCGGCAGCCATAGTTTGTTGTGGGTTTTTCGGGCTATGAGACCATGTTCTAGAAGAGTTTATTCCTGATGTTTCACCAGCAGCTGTTGGCAAAACATCAGGAATAAACTCTTCTAGAACATGGCCTCATAGCCTGAAAAAAAACTACAAAAAACTATGATTCTTCTAAACTTCTTTCTTACTTGGAGCAGCAGCAGACAAAACTTGCACCCAGAGCTCTGGGCACTTTTGTTTCTTGAAGGAGAAATGGACAGGGAAAATATATTAGGCAATGGGCTTCTTGAGGACACAATGCAAATGTTGAAAGGGTTTTCCTCTTAATTTCAACACAATGGACAAAGGAAAAGGATAATTTAAATGTAGATTCTGTCAAGGCTTTGTTGGGCACCCAATAACAACAGCAAGGTCCTTTACATTTATGACCAAAGCCCAAATCAGATTGACTGCCTCACTACCATGGAAGCCACCATCTGCCAAGTTTGGTACAGTGAGGCCTTGGTATCTGCTGGAGTTTGGTTCCAGGACACCCCATGAATACCAAAATCTGTGGATGTTCAAGTCCCATTATATACAATGGCATAGTGAAGCAATGCTCTTTATATAAAATGGTTAAAACCAAGTTTTGCTTTTGGAATTTGTGTTATTTTTGAATACTTTCGGCCATGGATGGTTGAATCTGTGGATTAAAATAACAGTGGATACAGAAGGCCAACTACATTTTGTGCCCTTTCTTATACTGCCGAAGCCTCTTCTCCTTCTGCAAAATGCAGAGCAGGTCCATGATAATCCATTCTTCTTTCTCTATACCTTTCTCCCTTCTCAGTTCTGTTATATTCTTTCCATGCACATAACAGTCTCTGATTTATACCCGCATTGGAGTGCCGAGCCATTCTCTCCATCCCACCCCTCCCTACCGCTTTTAACACTGCACCTGCATTGTATGGTGAAAGGCTTCTGGGATTTTCTCGCAATAACTCTCTGCAATCTCTTTCCCAGGCCGTGCGGTGTGCCATTGCATTTCACTTTAGGGTAGATTTCCTCTCTGGTTCCTTTTTCTTATGTGTGTGCTCAAACTGATGTTAGTAGGACTCATCAGCTCACCAGATGCTGAAATGAATGGGATGGAAATGCTACCAGAATGTTTGTGATACACTCCATCTTTTGGCTTAGTGTTGACTATGCTATTTGGAAAAAATGTTTCCTTTCTTGCTCTTTAACCTTCTCATCCCTGTGACTAAATGCATCTGAGGAAGTAGACTGAAGTCTACGAAAGCTCATGCTGCCAACTTCTTTCTTTCCGTTCATCTCAAAAGTGCTACAAGATCTGTCTACATACTGATTCTACAGACTAACACAGCTATATCTTTGAATTCTTCTCATCCCTGTTTTGGTTCAAGACAGCTAGGGTGGCTTAGTCACTGGCAGAGTGGCTTAGGCTGTGGGAAGACCAGACTTTGGCAAATCATAGAATGATAGAGTTGGAGAGAATCTTAAATGTCATCTAATCCAACCCCCTGTTATGCAGGGATCCATAACTTAAGCACTCCTGAGAAATGGCCACCCAACCTGTGGGGTAGTGGCATGGTGTTGTAACCAAGAAATCTAGGGGAATTTGAATAGCTCAATGATGGCTGGGTTACACATCCTTTGGTGTCTGTCTCTATGTTTATGGCGGTTGGAGGCGAAGGACTTCAGAGACAAGATTCTCTAAGATTTATAATGTTATTAAGGGATACAACACACACATGGAACACTTACACACACACACAAGCACACAAGAAGCTGAAAATCAAAGCAGTTAGTGTGGAATAGATTTTGAGGCTTCACTAATGGAAATACATTACCAGTAGAGATGTTGCTCCTGTAGATGTGGTTTTATGGATGGATAGTGGGACTCAGTCCCTCCTGGACCATGCGGAGTGGCAAGTGAGAAGGGGTCTAGCAGAGAGGCGAGCAACAGACTGGCTGCCTGCAACCCTACTAGTCCACCGAGCAGAGGAAAGTTGGTGTTTAAATAGGAAATTTGTAGCCTGGGGCACGTCCAAGCATCCCATGACCAATTAATCCAAATTGTAAGAGATAACCCTAATAAATAGGGACTCCCGGGGTGAGAACTGGGATGTAAATGGGCAGATTCCTGCATTAGATAGCCCACAGGGCCCGATAGACAAGGACAAATATTATACACTGTTCCTTTTCTCACCTTCCATGATAGGTGTGGGCGATCCTAAGCTAGCTGGCATGACCCTCATGCTTGAAGTTCATGGCATCCATATGTAGGGTCATAGAGGGGTGAATCTCACCCTATTTCTTGATATTAAAAGGGAGACAGCCATATACTGTAACAGTGTAGTTATTTAAGCAATTGACTATGGCTCTGGGAGAATTCTCTGAAGATGCCAGCCACAGATGCTGGTGAAACGTCAGAAACAAACTCTTCTAGAACATGACCACATAGCACCCCCTCCCCCCAAAAAACCCCACAATAAACTATTAATAGGTTTTTCTTAGGCAAGGAATCCTTAGCAGTGGTCTTGCACCTGGGCTTCCTTGGTGGTCTCCCCTACCAAGTAGGGCTGACCCTGCTTAGCTTCCAAGATCAGATGGGATCTGGTGTCTTTAGGGTATTTATTGCTCACCCCTTAATCCAATATTATGCCGCGAAACACTGTGGTTTAGTCGTACAAAATAACTCACCCTGCCAGTACTCCAATGGGCCTGATTTTTCTTGTGAAGGCTTAGAGGTGGAATATAAGGGAAAGAGGATGATCCTTTTCATTTTGCAGGTGTTGGTATTTCTTGAGGGAATGGCACAAAACCAGCATGGACAATCTGGAAAGACATTCAGGGTTACCTCATCCACGGGTGTCATATAGTCCCGATGGCAAGCAATTAAGAAACTCCCATCCAAGTCATGGATTTCTATTTTTGAACCAGTCTGGTGAAGAAATTTTGAAAAAGAGTACAATCTAATGCCATTCCGTCTGGCTATTCCTTACCTGGCTGCAGATCTGTGTCAGCTGTTGGGTTGTGTATCAGTGAGGTGGTGAATCCACTTTGGGTTTTAGCTGAATGAACTGTTGAAGATGCTAAATCTTATTACCCCCAAAAAAAGTTCACACATTGGACAGCTCCTTTCACATTCAGACTAAACCTTAGAGTGAACCACTAAGATGGGAGCTAACCATCTATTCAACTAGATTATTTTATTATTATTTTTAAAAGGCCCAAATTATCCAACTAGGCAGTTGAGGTTTCGAACTCAAGGTGGCAAAGTCCTTCTGTTAACCCTTCCACCAGGAATTTTTGATTATATAAAAGCATACGGTTTATAGTATTTCTGCAGTTCCAGATTATTTACAGGCAGATCTCAACACCGTTTGTATCGTTTGTTCCCACCCAATATGAAAAGGATCTAGGAACTTAGTAGACCAACAGCATGATGAGTTGGCTAAAGAAACCCAACATAATTCTAGACAGCATCAACAGAAGTATCACAGCCAGATAGAGGGAAGTCATTGGGCCACTTTCTTCTGCTTCAGTCAGACCTCACCTGGAATACTGTGCCCAGATGCCTTCTCACACTATACATTTATAGCACTATGATCCCACTTTAACTGCCTTGGCTACATCTTATGGAATCATGGGATCTGCAGGTGGTGGGATGTTTAGAATTCTCAACCATAGAGCACTAGTGCTCCACCAAAATACAAACCTATGCAATGCAGCTAAGGCAGTTAAAGTGGAATTATAGCCCTATAAAGGTGTGCCACAGAAGGACCCCTAGTCTGGGTCCCACAGTTCTAGACGTGGGTAACATTCATCCAAGAAAGCAGAATTTTGAGCATGATTTTGCTTGCATGGGAGATTAGTGCTATGGTTCTGTAGTTGCTGCCGTCTCTTGTGTCTCCTTTTTTGTAGATGGGGATGGGGACACAGAAGAGCTTGGGAAAGGTACACTAGTGTGGCCAGTAGGTTGCACAAGCATCTGGCTCCCTGAAAAGAATATGACATAGTCGAAGGCTTTAATGGCTGGCATCCATAGTTTTTTGGCTATGTGGCCATGTTCTATAAGAGTTTATTCCTGACGTTTTGCCAGCATCTGTGGCTGGTATCCAGATGCCAGCCACAGATGCTGGCGAAACGTCAGGAATAAACTCTTATAGAACATGGCCACATAGCCCAAAAACCCCCACAAAAAAACGAAATATGACCTTGGCGTTTATCACATGGAGGTTTTTTGGGGGAGAGGGGGGTTGCAGCTCAGATCCAACATGATTGCGGGTCCACAATGCAAATTCATGTCATAACGTGAATGTGTTATCATACGTGATTCTTTCCTATGGGCTCTCCTTCCATGGCGCTTCCGCAGTGATTCCAAAGTGACTCCTCATTTTGATGAATTCGGAAAAAACGTGAATTCACAGAATTCGCTTCCAAGCTCACTTCGATTTCATTCCGGATTGGTCTGGTGTGGAATGCAACTTTGCTTCTCCTCCGGTACACCACCGCAAATCCCCCGGGTTGCAAATTTCACATGATGCGGCGCTGCAATTTTCCCCCATTTCCTTTCGGTGGTCCTTTCACTTTCAGGGCAACCGAGGGGGGAGCGTTGTTCGCTCTGTTGTTGCTGGGATAAGGATGAAACCTTTCCTGGGGGTTATGCGCTTGTTAAACATTTTCACGTTATAATGTGAACTGGGCAAGGACCCTGTTTTTCACCTTGGGCTTCCCATACCTCCCGTCTGCAATGGGGGGGGGGGGGGCGCTATGGTTTTCTTCCATTTCCTATCCCCCCACCTCAGGCGCACTTCCTGGCCACTATGTTGGATGAGGAGATGTGTTTGTAGGGCAACTTATTTTTTTTTAATATATACATGTGTGTATGTGCGTGAAAATGAATATACAGATCTATCTATCTATCTCTGTGTTGAAATTGCTGAAATGGAAGGGAAAATAAAAAAAGGGGATGAAGAAGACACAGAAATATTCACGAGGCAAATATTCACGCAATCACACAATTACGTGAAACAGGGAACAAGAATTTGTACCCCTTTTCACCCCGGAAATGATTCACGATGCATTCAGATCCCCACTGAGCATGTGTAAGGGTGCTAATTCGAATCATTGAATCCCATTTGCACTCACTCCGCTTTGCGTGAATCCACATCACGTGACTTGCCTTGGATTTGGTTCCCCCTCGATTCGGAAGGGCAACGGAAGGGCAACCAGGTGTGATAAAACATTCACGTTACAATGTGAATTCGCATAGCTGAACCAGGAGTCACCCCAGATCTGAGCTGCAAAAATCTCTGTGTGATAAACTTCATAGACCTGAACTTAAATATGAAACAGATCCAGTTAGGTTCAACCAACCATCTAACCTGGTTATCTGGCTACAGTGGGTGTGCTAACTGGAGAATTGTGGGCTTTCTAGTCCCAAGGACTACATTATCCAAGCTGAAGGTCATCAGAACACAGGTTCTAGGTTCTGTCTTCCTTCTGTTCCTCGTTTTTCTCTGCTACGGAAATGAGATTGGACTGAGGATCAGTTGGGCACTTGGCTTAAAATGAAACATAGCTTGTTAACTAATCAGATCAGATTTCAGGAGATATCCAATTTGTCCTGGCCGACGGTCATTGAGAAACAGGAAACAATACTGCATTGCAGAACGGGAATTCTTTGGACACCAATATTACTTATATACACAGATACATCTTCGTGGTGTCATCAGAGGCTTTCAGAAATAATGGTTTGATTCTCTCAGGATCCTGTCTGCAGCTTAGACTAAAATACAGCTTCTCTTGGCAGCCAACCGTCTTAGACAGCCAAGCAGTTGTTGAACATAGCCAGTTATGATGAAGAAGGGGAAATCATCTCAAAATGAAAAGCCAAAAACATTCATCCAGGAAGAATGAGAGAAAAGAAAATAGTTCTCAGAAAAATAGGCATAGGGAAGTGGTGCAATCACAAAACACAACGCTCAGGACGATGTGATAGTCAGCGGATGATTTGTCCTCATGGTGGTATCTTGGTTGAAATCCACAGCACCATCAGAAGGGTGCTAGCTATACCTAGAGGTCAGGAATGTTACATTTTCTGGACTACAAGTCCCAGAATCACCTGCATTTCATGTAATGTCTTCTCAGCTGCTCGGAACACCTCCTTATGATGCATGAGAAGGTAAGGCCTTTGCAAGTAAATGATCTGGCTCACACAGTCATATACCTTGCCTAGGATTTTACACCAAGGAGATGGAGCATAACTTTATCCTCCCAGTTGCACAGCAGTAACTTACACTAACTTGCAACCTTTTAGTGAATTGCCACATTGTGCAACTGAATTCACAACCAAACGTACATGCACAGTTGGAAATGTGCAGGTATGTACATCTGGCACAATGTGGAAGTATGCTCATCTAGCACATGTGCAACTATGCACAACACACCCCATGTGTAGTGGTACCACATGCACAACTCTACTTCTGCAACATTCTACTGAATACAATCATTCCCATTGGACCAAAATTGTGCAACCACTTCTGTAGGGGAATTTACATATATACAGCATGCATCCAGACTATCTGAGAGATGCTACCTTCCTATACAGGTATCTCCCTCCTTTAAAGTGACTTCCTTTTCATCAACCCATTCTTTTCTTTGTTCTAAATTATACCCACAACCCCTATATTTGACATGTAGTCCATTCTTTTGACCACATGTTGAATTAATGGTTCTAGTTATACAGTAATTTAAAGGGGATGAAAGAGCTGAGTGTGTTGAGTTTTTTCTTTATTTATTATCAGGTGTCTAGCTTTATCTTCTTTTAGCTTTGGTACAAGGTATGTTTCCCTAATCTGAAATAATTGGGACCAGATTTTGGATTTTTTTTGTCCAGATTATGGAATCTTTGTATTTTCATAATAAGGCATCTTGGAGAAGGAACCCAAGTCTAAATACAAAATGCATTTCTGCCTTATGCACATAGTCTAGAGGTAATTTTATAAAAATTTTTAATAATTTTGTGCATGGAAAGTGGGAAAAGAGGAAGACCGCATTCTGTGTAGATTGACTCCATCATGGAAGGCACAGAAATGACAACAATACTTCGTAAGTTAGAAGGCAGTGGGAAAAGAGGAAGACCGCATTACAGATGGATAGACTCCATCATGGAAGCCACAGCCTTGAGTTTGCAAGACCTGAGAAGGACTGCAGATGACTGGAGATTTTAAGGGTCTCTCATTCATAGGGGCACCATAAATCAAAGCTGACTAGATGGTAATTAAGAAGAACAAACTATCTAGCAGACTGTGATAATAATAATAATAATAATAGCAACCTTATTAACATGTCAGTTTCTCCCGTTGTTTCTTAAATATCTCTCTTCTTGCTCTGAAGTCTGAAGATGAAAAAAGCAGAGCTTCCAAATCAGGCAGAGCTCTCCTCAAAAGAGAAACTGGTTTCATGTGACTGCTGTGCCTTAAAAATGAAAAACAACTGAAGCTCCTTCTCCTGGCTCCAGGCAAGGGAGATCACATCAGTATCATAACCTCTGTCTCTGTTTTTATGGTGTAATTACTCAAGGTTTTCAAGATCATGGAGCCTCACCTGCCCAGGACTCCTTGCCAACACTGCAGGCTACAGACTAGGAGATGTACCTCATCGGAAAAGCATCTGCATTACTTTCAAATAGTTCCAATCTAATCCCAGGCAACTCCAAGAAGGATTGCCTGAAACCCTGGCAGAACTATTGGCTGCACTGACAAGGGGATTCTAGGAGATGCAGTCACACAAAAGTAACTTTTTCAAGCTCTGGCTTGGAGAACCATTAACAGGAGGTGGAAAGGCAGATGATCCAGATGATCTACCTGGTGGTATACAGCAATGTCCCATGTCACTAACATCACTGGAGGAGGGAAGCATTACCAGTTTTCCCAGATCTCTGGCCTGGTCCCTCTTGTCTTGTCCTAGGAATTGGGGGAGAAATCTCAGGACAAGAGAGTTGCCTTGAAAAGTGTGTATATATATTTTCTTCATTTATTTGATGCAGGTGTTTTTTAGTGTGTGTGTGTGTGTGTGTGTGTGTAGTATATGAATGGCATATACTGAACAATTTCATTACCCTTGTAATACCACCAGGACCTGCTTCTGTGATATCACAAGGGGGTTTCCCTAGGTCTTGGATTTTGATCCAGAAATCTCTGGGCCTGGGTTAGTCTTGTTTTGCCAACCATAGGCATGAATGTCGAAGAGATGGAATGGAAGACTAGCCTTCACACAGACTACCTGAATACTACTTGTTGTTCAGTGGCAGAACACATTCCCCACATGCTGAAAGTCCTAGATGCAATCCCCTGCACCATTAGGTAATGCCAGGACTCTATTCACTTTTATTTTATTTATTTATTTCATTTGTATGCTGTCTTTCTTGGACCCAAAGTGGCTCCCAGACAGAGTCAATTAAAACAAAAAACAAAGCAACAAGAACTTCACAATAAAAATTAAAAACAATTAACTTGTGTCCAAAAATGAATGAGTAGTCAGTGTATCTGATATAACAAAGGAGTTGCAGTTGGTTCTCTGTATCCACAGATTCTTTATCCATGGATTCAACCATCTATGGTTTGAAAATAATAAATAAAAATAAATTCTAAAAAGGAGGCCTTGATTTTGCCATTTTATAGAAGAGACGTCGTTTTGCTAAGCCATTGTATTTAATGGGATTTGAGCACCCAAGGGTTTTGATATCCACGGAGGCCCTAGAACCAAAACCCAGCAGATACCAAGGGTCTACTGTATATACTCCATGTAACTGACTCCAGTCAGCATTCTGGCTGCAGCATGTTGAACCCACTGAAGTTTTCAAACAGTTTCCAAAGGCAGCCTCACATACTATGTATTACAGTAGTCCAAATGGGATGTAATCAAGGCAGGTATTACTGTGGCCAGATCTGATGTCCTAAGGAACGGCTGCATTGGTTTTAGCTGTGCAAATTCATTCCTGGCCACTTATGAAACCTGGGCATCCAGGCTCAGAGTTGAGTCCAGGACACACAAGCTGCAAGCCTGAGGTTTCAGGGGAAGAGTAACCCCATCCAGCACAAGCAGAGTCCCTATTCCCCAATCTGTCTTTCAACTGACCACAAGCACCTCTGTCTTGTCTGGATTAAGTCCCAGTTTGCTTGTCCTCATCCAGTCCATTACTAACAACAAACATGGCTTCAGTACAGAGACAGCTTCCTTGGAATTAGATGGAAAGGAGAAGTAAAGCTGGGTATCATCAGCATATTGGTGACACCAAACCCCAAAACTCCAGATGACCTCTCCCAGCAATTTCATGTACATGTTAAACAGCATGGAAGACAAAACAGAACCCTGTGGGACCCCAAAGGCCAGTGACCAGGGAGTTGAACAGGAGAACCCCCAACACCACCTTCTGACTTCACCCCTCCAAAAAAGACTAGAGCCACTGCATAACAGTGGCCTTAAATTCAATCCCACACAGGTGGCCCAGAAGGATACCATGGTTAAAGGTACTGAAAGTAGCCAAGAGTGACCAAAACTGTCTCTGTCCTATAAATAGTCCTGAAGACAGATTAAAATGGATCTAGATAATCCAGGCCTGCACAACATACAGCCCAGGGCCCATCTGTGGCCTGCCAAAGGATTTTGGGCAGTCTACAATATGTGGAAAGACGTCAAGGCTGCCCAGGTTTCTCCCGAAGAGAGTGCTGGGCAGCAGAGGAGGACAGGTGAATGTTTTCTCCTCAATGTTTCTCCGTCACTTGGCCTTCTGCTGAGGAGAGCACCAGGCAGAGGAGGAGGACAGAATGAATATTAATAACATTAATTATTATTAATGAATAATTATTATTAAGATAGTTTATACTTTACATGGAAAGTGAGCTACTAAAAACCTATCTGTGGCCCAAAGAAGTTCAGCCTATTTTAATTTTGGCCCCTTCCCTACTGCCAAATTGTGCTGGTCTGAGATCATCCATCTCACCTAGAAACCCCTGGAGCTAGGAGGCCACTGTTGGCTCCAGAACCTTACCCAGAAATGGAGTGCATGTAAAGCCCGGATGGTTGTTGCGTGTCAATCATGTTTGCCAGAGGAAATAAGGGTCAGACTACCTGCCCCTTTAATGGTATCACTGGGTGATCCTGGACAAATCACACTCTCTCAGCCTAAGAGGAAAGCAAGGGAAAATCGCCTCTGTATAAATCTGTATAAATCTCTGTATAAATCTTATATGGCATAAGATGGAGTTTGACTTGAAGTCACAGAATAGGAACACTGTAGCAAAGACCGACAAATTTGTCTATATATGATTTTTTGAAAGGCAAAACTAGACCTTGAAAAAGTTGCTTGTTGGGCTCCAAGCGACTTCCCTTGCTAGCATGCATAACTGAGCCTTTCTAAGCTACAGAAGTTCATCACACATTCAAAGGCTATGCATTTGTTGTTGTTCCTTTGTTGTTAAAGGTATCCAAATTTCATTCTCTGATTTGCCTTAATGTAAATTTACCTCTCAGTTTTCTTCTGCTAACCCAAGTGATTTGCATCAGGTCCCTTAATATCCAGAGATCTCAATTCTTGGTCCAGCCTCTTTAATTAAGCCAAAAGTGAGAAAATGCCTGTGCTTGGCATGTCCCTTCCTGCCATCTTACACTTACCCATGCCAACCTTCTTACTCAGTTTGTCAAGGTTTGTTTTGATGAGGAGCCAAATAGGGTATGTTGTATCTCTGCATAGATTGATGAAAGTTGGTCTCAGCAAGATGGAACACACACGTGCTTTCTTTCAAATTTCTTTTGCAATGAGTATGTATCATGAAAAATCATGATTCATTCTAAAAGAAATGGGAACACCCCAAAATCTTACTGTCCTGATACGTAACATATGCTCTGGACAAGTGGCCCCATCAGGACACAATATGAACAAACAGAAAGGTTTCCATTGGCAAAAGGGTCAGACAAGGGTGCATTTTATCACCTTATCTATTTAATTTATATGTAGAACATATTATAAGGAAAGCAAGATTAGACTTGGTGACACCATACTGCCTCCAGAAAATATCAAAGACTTGGAACAACTACTGACGAAACTTAAGGAAGAAAGTGCAAAGGCAGGGCTATAGTTGAATATTAAGAAGATAAAATGACTCACCACAAATGATTTACACAACTTTAATGTGAGTTGCAAAGATACTGAACTAGTTAAAGGTTTCCTGTACCTGGGCTCAGTCATTTATCAAAGTGGAGAGTGGAGTCAAGAAACCAGAAGATTAAGAGCCTAATCATGCAAGTGTCATGCCTTGTTCCCAGGAATTGGGCTCAGATTCTGATACAGGCAGTGAAGCAGAAGGATAGAGGGATGTGCGTGGTTCAGACTATGATACAAACAGGGAAACAGAAGAACAGGGGACTTGCCAGTGTTGTGACACTCTCCAGCAGCCACAACATACATACATGGACCCAATAATATTTACTGTAATGGAACATAGACAAGAAAGGGGGGGGGGTTGAAATGCTTGGAGCATTTATATAGGAAATGCTAATTAATCAGCCAAGAGCTGCAAAAGGCTGCCAGCCCGCAAATAATCCAACAACTCCCTTAAGAGGTTGTTGCTGACAACTGATCTTTCAGATAGAAGCAACACTTTTTTGTTTTACTGCTTGCTCCAGAGACTAGAAAACAGAACAATGGATGCAATCTCCAGGAAAAGAGATTCCACCTCAACATTAGGAGGAACCTCCTGACAGTAAGGGCTGTTCAAGAGTAGAAGACAGTCCCTTGGAGAGTAGTGGAGTCTCCTTCTTTGGAAGTCTTTAAACAGAGGCCGGATGGCCATCTGTTGGGGATGCTTTGACTGAGAGTTCCTGTATGGCAGAATGGGGTTGGACTGGATGACCCTTGTGGTCTCTTCCAACTCTATGATTCTATGATTCTAATATTCCTTTGTCTCTTCTGGATCATGTACCTTGGAACTTTGCATCATAAATTAACCATGCTATGTTCCCTTGGATTGATGCCTGGGCTTTCTAACTATTCCCTACTCACTTTCTTGACTCTGAGAACTGTACCTGGCTAGTAAGCTTCTGTACACAACTTGGTCTGTTACTGTCTTTGCTTAGTACTTTGCCCCAGCTGTATGGTTATGAAAGCTGGACAGTGAAGAAAGCTGGGAGGAAGAAAATGAACTCAGTTGAAATCTGTTGCTGGAGAAGAGTTCTGTGGATACCACAAGCTACTAAAAAGACAAATGAACGGATTGTAGAGCAAATCAAGCTTGAACTTTCACTAGAAGAGAAGATTATGAGGACTTTATCACACAGGGAAAAGTGGGGGTTTAAAAGGGCATTATTCAGTGATATTCACACAATCCTGGTAAAGATTTTCACACACGATCATAATTAAAGACGAATTATCCCAGGAATAACCAAGGAATAACCAGCAACAAATCATTCATGGGATTTCCCTGATTATTTCCTGGTTCTTCCCAGGATAAGTCATCTTTAACTGCGATGCATGTGAAAATCTTCACCGCACCTGTTTAAATAATGCCTGTTTAAACCCCCAGTTTCCCCCATGTGTGATAAACTTTGAAGACCCTCGTACTTTGGACACATTATGAGCTGATATGAGATGCTGGAAAAGATGATAATTCTCAGTAAAATGAAAAGCAGTATAAAAAGAGGAAAACTGCATTACAGATGGATTGACTCTGTCATGGAAACCTTGTCTGTCCTGAGTTTACAAGATCTGATCTGGGCTGTTGGTGACTGGGGGTCTTGGATCTCCATAGACTCATAGGGTTGCCATACGTTGAAGTTAACTTGATAGCAAATAGCAACAGTAAAACCAACAAACTTACATGGCTGGAATCTTTGCAGCAAATGGACACCTTCTTTGGTGCTTTCCCAAACTATTCTTTCCCTGTGTTTTTAATCAGATCCAGCTTTTATTGTTGACTCAATGCCTGGAGTCAACTCGAAGGGAAAGATGCTATTGGAACAAAGAATGCAGTTTGGGGACCAAATCATAAAATGCTGCCATTATCTTTAAAACCACTAATAAAATAAGCACCATCGATTTATGTACAATTGACTCTTTGGGGACTTCTGCATTTAGCTGAGATCATTGTCTAAAGAAAAATTTCCCCTTGCCCTCTCTGTGTTATTTGTTAGGCAAAATGAATATTGGCCAAGAGCTTACATCATATTTTGTAGAGGAAATCTATACTCAAATAGTTCCACGGTGGTTGTGCTGCACCATCTCTCTGCTACATACTGACAGTGTGCAACCAATAGTATTTCTGCCTGTGTGCCTGCTTCTTGTCACATTGTACAATGGGGAATGTCCAGCGGCTGCTTCTGCAATCCCAGTTAAGAAAGTGGTACATTGAAAGTATGGAGCAATAGCTACATACATCCAAGAACGCACAACTACATGACTGGAATCCTGCTAGTTACTTTCAGCTAGAATACAGGCGGACCTCCATATCTGTGAGGATCCATTCTGGACCCCTCTGAGGACACAAAAATTTGCACATGGTCAAGTCCCATTAAGACTAACGATGGAGCAGTGTGCGCAACCTCCCCCCCCGCATGACTGTGTGCATGTGCCACCATTAAACACAATGGGCCTGTGTCTCTTAAATTAAAATAAATGAGTTAGTCTTAAATGTGTCACAAAAACTATTTTCCCCATTTCCTCCCTTTTTATATTTTTATGCTGAAGCTGATTGATGCAGGTATCTCCTTTATAGTAATTTTGATTAAGATTGGTTTTGGAGCCTTTGCAATAAGTTGCATGATGACTTACTTTTTAAAACATACTTTTCTGACACAGACCACTGCTTCCATCTTGCGAATTTATCTCTCTAGAACACTCTTGAGTTGCTTTGATGCATGTTTATCCATTTAAATATTGATTTCTCTCAAGTAAGTCACACTCTCAGCCTGAGAGGAAGGCAATGGCAAACCCTCTTGTCAAGAAAAGCCCATATAAGATGGTCACATAAGATGGAAATGATCTGAAGGCACACAACAATAACAACAAACCTTGAATCGAAAAACCTCAGGGTGCCATACAATAAAACCATTCTTACTGATTTGAAACAGTGCAAACAATAACAATTATGTACAGTCAGCCCTACATTCCCACTGATTTTTAATCCACAGATTCAGCTATCCACAGCTTGAAAATATTCCAAAAAGATATAAATTCAAAAATGCAAACCTTGTATTTGCTACTTTATATAAGGGACACCATTTTACTATCCCATTGTATTTAATGGGACTTGAGTGTACTTGGATTTTGATATCCATGGATGGTCCTGGAACCAAACCCAACAGATATTAAGTTTTAAAAAAGGAGAAATGGAAACAAGTTAAAGTACAAGTAAAGCTCAGTTAATGATGTAAATGTTTTCCTGAACATTGCTTTCAAAGAAAATTTGGTACTAGAGGCAGAAATAAAATGGAAGGAAGAGGGAAAGTTTCCTACACCACAAAACAGAAGAGCAGTTCAACATTTCAGCAAAGGTTTTATCCAAAACTAACAATATACACATGTGAAGTAAAACAACCAAGTCAACTATAAACCTTGCATAAGTTAAAACATTTTTGGAACCTTTTAGAGACCACTTGTAAGCTTCCTACAAAATGCATCCAGGGATGATTTTCTTTCTTTCTTTCTTTCTTTCTTTCTTTCTTTCTTTCATGAGCCATAACTTTTCCGATTTCTATTTTGGTAGCCAGATTTATGCTATTTTAACATACTGGGGGCAGCTAGTAAGGCAGGCTTATTTAATTTACTTGTTTCTCTCGGGTTTGCTCTTAACTCACTCTCAGTAAAGGATTCAGGAGGCAGCATCTGTTTACCTTGGCTTCTGTAAACAGGCGCACACAGCGACGGTAAGATCAATCAGAAAACAATCCCATTTTCCCCATCTCAAACTTTATTGCACTATTTACTGCAGATACACTGCTACAACCAGATCCTGAAGAATCTGTGTTTCTCCAGCTCTCCTTCACTATTGTCCCAGTACCCAGTGCTGCTAAAAATCTTCCAGCTAGGCAGAGGAAGAAGAAAAGAGGGGATGGGCTCGTGGAAAAAGACTTTGTAAAAAGAAGGTTCTTTGTCAGAGACTTTGTTAATATAGGTATGCATGTAGTTCTAAATGATTTTAGGCCATAGACCGGTGAGGGTTGGTATCTATAAGGAAAATTAGCTCTTAAATACTTTAGTCAGCATCTGCGTTTTCACTTAGTGTCGGAATTACAACAATGTTGTTGCCAATTGGACTACCAAGTGTTACCCTAAAAGGTGGAGGGGAACCTGGAATTCCCACCAATAGTGACAGCATCTCCTTCAGGGAGAATTGGAGGGAATTGTTAGCAAAAGGAGGCCTGCAAAAGGAGGGTAACTTCAGGGATCTAGCCTTTGTACACCAGTACAAGCTGCAAAGAGACTCCAATGTCAATAAATAAGGGTTTTGTTTAATAATGTGGAAAGGTGCACACAAACACTTAAAACCAAGGCAACCTTAAGAACCATACAAGAATAACAGAAAGAAAGGTATGAAAGGTTAGATTATGAGAGAATTGGGAATTCGAAAGGATGATAACTACCAGTCCTAAAGAGGGCTCCATGGAAGATGGAGGGTGGCTCAGACAGAGTCGGAGGTGACACAGTGAGTGAAAGAGACCCGCTTTCACTCACACAGGGTCCATGGGAAATTTATTTGTTTATTTATTTATTTCAAGGATTTATATCCTGCCTTTCTCCCACATTGGGATTCAAGGTGGGTTACAATCATTTAAAAAGGCAACAGTAAAAACATTGATTATGCAAGTTTAAAAGTAATTAAACATTATTAATATTATAAGTTTAAAACATAGTTAAAACCAATAAAAAGCATTTACAGCATATGGCACAACACAACACATGTAAAATTCATCCACCAAATGCTTGCCTAACTAAAAATGTCTTCAGCTGCCAGTGAAAAGAGAGCAGGAAGGGGACCAACCTGCTCTCCCAAGGCAAGGAGTTCCACAGTCAGGAAGCAGCCACAGAGAAGGCTGTCTCCTGAGTCCTTACCGACCGCACTTGCAAAGGGGATGGGACTAAGAGAAAGTCTTCCCCTGCCAATCTTAGCATGTGGACTGGTTTGATATGGTCCTTCAGATAGTCTGGACCCAAGCTGTTTTATTTAATGTAAGCACTAACTGTATGTGAGGAGGGGATGTCTGAGGCTAATATTAATATCTGATTTCATAGCCTTCAGGGGTACTTGGTGGTATCCCACAGTATAACAAAGACCTGATGGGTTTTCCATGGAATTTACAAAAGGACTCCGGAACAACTGATGGTTTTTACCCTGGAGTGACAAAACATTCATAGGATTTCAGACAACCCCTGGATAGTCAGACAGGAGAGGTGAATAGGGATGCAGCCTGGGTTGAGATGTAGGTATTGTCTTTAACTGTTTTGCGATGGGACTCACAAAATGTTTGGTGATGTGACTTCATCAGATCAGGACTGCTGCAGCCCTGATCTAGCCTTTCCATGGCACAGAAAGGAGTCGCTAAAAGTAGCTCCTTTCTGCGCTGCAGAAAGGGCACCATAACTGCCAGTGCATGGCTTTTCTGTGCTCCTTTGGCTGTATGTTGTCTAGACGCAGTGCCAGAGGAGCACCATGATATCATCCGCTGTGTGGTGGGGCACACAGCATCACTCCAGCATAGAGGCAGAGTCAGGGTGTGCATCGTGTGGTCGCCACGCTCCCACTCTGCCCCATGCCAGCCTTTGATGCCAGTCTATACAGCCCTTAGTCTCCATTGCTAGACAAAGTGTGAAGAGCCTGGAGGGTGGTATGGAGTAAGCAGCAAACCCATTTAACTTTTATTGTACTATCTAGGTCTCTCACATGTTCGCAGGCCAGCATGCATTCTCAAGTGTAACTTCCTAGTGTTCCAAAGGTTATCATGACCTCTTAAAACATGCTTGATGCTAGATTTCAGATATGAAAATATGAAACCTTACATTCATTGAGAAGGGTGTAGGGTATGCTAGCACAAGGGAAGGGTTTTCCATAACTGAGGTGCCACAGTAGAGAAAGCCCTGTCCTGTGACGTCC
Source organism: Sceloporus undulatus (assembly GCF_019175285.1). Taxonomy (NCBI): domain Eukaryota; kingdom Metazoa; phylum Chordata; class Lepidosauria; order Squamata; family Phrynosomatidae; genus Sceloporus; species Sceloporus undulatus. Next base: position 6,675,778 of record NC_056524.1, read on the forward strand.
CATAGCATATTGCCCTGAAAGAAGGCACAGAGGAGGGCCTTTCCAGCAGATCTCAGTTCTTGGGCAGCTGCATACAGTTGTATCTCAGCAAAGTAGAAGTGTTCCTGAGCATTAGTTTCTTATCAGAAAAACCTCGGACCAGAAGCAGAAATAACAAGGAAAGAAGAAGTTCAGTTCCTGTAGAACACACAAAAAAGATAGTAGTTCAACATGCTTCAGCAAACTTTTTATCCCAAACTAGCAATGTGTACTTGTGAAATAGAACAAGCAGGTGAAGTAAGCCAGGCATAAGTGGACAAAAACATTTTGAATTTCCTAGGAACCACCTGAAAGTTTCTTCCAAGATGCATTCAGGGATGGCTCCCCCCCCCCCCCCCCCCCCCCCCCCCCTTTCCCTTCCCGTTTTGGTGGAAGCTTAAAGATTTTATGATTCTTTAATGTGCTGGGGGTTTCTGATAGGGGAGGCTTATCTGGTTCCTCCTTTCATCTCTGTTTGCTGCTTATGCTTGCTCAGTAAGAGCCATACAACAGTGCTATCCTGTTATTTCCCAGCTGAAACTTTATCACATTTCTTTTTACTGCAGGATATTGCTGCAACAACCCAATACCAAAAGTCTGTGTTTCTTCAGCCTTCCTTCAGCATCCTCCCAATGCTGATGGTACTAAAAGTCTTCTGGCTGAACAGAGGACAAAGAGGAAAAGTAAATGTACCTGAAGGCCTAAAAAGACTTAGTAGAAAGGAATTCATGTGTCAGTGGCTTTTTAAACTAAGGTAGGCCTGTACACAAAGAGGGATCTTTCAGTTATCAAGATTTTGTTCAATCCAAGATTTCCTTATTCCAAAAAGGCACACTCACCTTTCTGTATCTGTGGATTTTGCATCCATGGACTGAAAATGTTTAAAAAGAAGATCCAAAAAGCAAACGTTGATTTTGCCATTTTATATAAGGGATACAATTTTACTACATCATTGTGTATAATGGGACTTGAGCATCCACATATTTTGATATCTACAGATACCAAGGACCCATTGCATATAAGGTTGCCATAGTTCTCTACTAAAAATTGGGACAAAATGTAGGACAAAATTTAGACCAAAATGTAGGTTTTTAGTAGAGAATTATTGCAACCCTAATTGCATAACACCATGTTGGTTACTTCAGTAACTGTGCTGGAAAAATCTTGATACATACCATCAACAGGACAATGGGAAGCAAAGGACATTAGCTTTTCTGCTTTTAAACAAAGGCCAATATTCCTTACCAGCAACTTAGGCCTGAGACAGACGGGTGGGAAGTGGCGTGCTGGCGCCGAAACTAGGGTTCGGGAGTGTGCAGCAACTGTACATTCCCTAACCCTAGCCCACAGCAGCGGCGCCATCATAGTGGCCCTGGTCCATGGGGGCCACCATGATGGCGCAGTGTCTGTACATCACAGACAGGAAGTGGTGTCATGGTGATGCCCCTTCCTGTTTATGGCGCTGCAAAAAAGAAGCTCTAGGCAGCTTCTTTTTGGCAGAGCATCAGTGCCACGCAGTGCGGCTGCTGTGGCACCAACAACGGGGAAAGATGGGTGGTGCAGACCTGTCTGTCTGTCCAGCCCCTTAGTAAAGTATGCTTGTAAGTATACTTAGGGTACAATAAGTATGCTTAACTAAGGAACATCTCCTGGCCTGAGCCTCCCTATAGACTGGATGGAAATGTCGTTTTTCTGTGTTCTGATCACTGGCAAAATGAACCTCCTTCTCCTCATTCAAATGATGCAATCATAGCAATGGTGTTAGATTGTGACTAAGGAACATTCATGACTATGGATCAGTTATAGATGCATAAACCTAGGTAAAGAGCCATTATGTGGTTTGAGTGCTGGACTGTAGAGGCAAGGGTTCAAATCCCAGTCAGGCATTGAAAGCCAGGATGACCTTGGGTCAGCCTCAGAGGGAAGCAAAGGCAAACCCCAGTCTGAACAAATCTTGCCAAGAAAACCCCATCATAGGGTTGCCATAAGTCAGAAACAACTTAAAGGAACACAACTGCACAAAAAATCTAGGTAACTGTTCCATAGTCATGATCACTACTTAACAATGTTTGTGGCACTGTTGCCATGATCGTAACTGCCACCCTCATCTAGTTTACCAGACATCATCAGATGAAATGGGGAGATGGAAGTCCATTTTGTCAGCAATTGACATATGAGTGAATTATTTTCCGTCAGGTTTTGGGAGGTCAGGCCAGGAGAGGTTACAAGAAGGAGACTCCACTACTCCCCAAGGCAGCAGCTTTTCCCACTGTCAAACACCTCTGACCATCAGGAAGTTCCTCCTAATGTTGAGGTGGAATCTCTTTTCCTGGAGTTTGCATTCATTGCTCTGAATCCTATTCTCTGGAGCAGCAGAAAACAAACTTGTTCCGTCCACAGTATGACATCCTTACAAATATTTAAACAGCAATATCATATCACCCCTCTTCTCCAGGCTAAACATACCAAGCTCCCTAAGCTGCTCTTCATACAGCATGATAGTTTTCAGAACATTCACCATTTTATTTGCCCTCCTCTGGACATGCTTTGTTTTTCCAGATCCTTCTTGAATTGTGTTGCCCAGAACAGGACCCAGTATTCCAGGTGGGGCCTGATCAAAGCAGAATAGAATGGTACTATTACTTCCTTTAATTTAGACACTATACTTCTATTGATGCAGCCTAGAATCACATTGGCCTTTTTAGCTGCTGCATCACACTGTTGATTTATGTTCATCTTGTGGGCTACTACTTGTCATCCTTGTTGCCTGCCACTGAACCCATTTTGACTTGTCCTTACTAAAATACTGACAACTGGCCAATATCTTTAGTTATAAATTGTTGTGAAATAGACAGAAGAAATCACTTCAGCCTTTTTT
>NC_056524.1:6678698-6706475 GCF_019175285.1 Sceloporus undulatus
TTTACTGTAATGGAACATGAGCAAGAAAAGGGGGGGTTGAAATGCTTGGGCATTATATAGGAAATGCTAATTAATCAGCCAAGAGCTGCAAAAGGCTGCCAGCCCGCAAATACACACACACCCCCTAAGAGGTTGTTGCTGACAACTGATCTTTCAGATAGAAGCAACACTTTTTTGTTTTCTGCTGCTCCAGAGACTGAAACCAGAACAATGGATGCAATCTCCAGGGAAGAAGATTCCACCTCAACATTAGGAGGAACCTCCTGACCAGTAGGGCTGTTCAAGAGTAGAAGACAGTCCTTGGAGTAGTGGAGTCTCCTTCTTTGGAAGTCTTTAAACAGAGGCCGGATGGCCATCTGTTGGGGACTTTGACTGAGAGTTCCTGTATGGCAGAATGGGGTTGGACTGGATGACCCTTGTGGGTCTCTTCCCAACTCTATGATTCTATGATTCTAATTTCCTTTGTCTCTTCTGGATCATGTACCTTGGAACTGTTTGTATCATAAATTAACCATGCTATGTTCCCTTGGATTGATGCCTGGGCTTTCTAACTATTCCCTACTCACTTTCTTGACTCTGAGAACTGTACCTGGCTAGTAAGCTTCTGTACACAACTTGGTCTTTACTGTCTTTGCTTAGTACTTGCCCCAGCTGTATGGTTATGAAAGCTGGACAGTGAAGAAAGCTGGGGGGAGGAAGAAAATGAACTCAGTTGAAATCTGTTGCTGGAGAAAGTTCTGTGGATACCACAAGCTACTAAAAAGACAAATGAACGATTCTAGAGCCAATCACGCTTGAACTTTCACTAGAAGAGAAGATTATGAGGACTTTATCACCCAGGGAAAGTGGGGGTTTAAAAGGGCATTATTCTGATATTCACACAATCCTGGTAAAGATTTTCACACACGTCATAATTAAAGACGAATTATCCCAGGAATAACCAAGGAATAACCAGCCAACCTCATTCATGGGATTTCCCTGATTATTTCCTGGTTATTCCCGGGAGTCATCTTTAACTGCGATGCATGTGAAAATCTTCACCGCACCTGTTTAAATAATGCCTGTTTAAACCCCCAGTTTCCCCCATGTGTGATAAACTTTGAAGACCCTCGTACTTTGGACACATTATGAGCTGATATGAGATGCTGGAAAAGATGATAATTCTCAGTAAAATGAAAAGCAGTATAAAAAGAGGAAAACTACATTACAGATGGATTGACTCTGTCATGGAAACCTTGTCTGTCCTGAGTTTACAAGATCTGATCTGGGCTGTTGGTGACTGGGGGTCTGGATCTCCATAGACTCATAGGGTTGCCATACGTTGAAGTTTAACTTGATAGCAAATAGCACACAGTAAAACCAACAAACTTACATGGCTGGAATCTTTGCAGCAAATGGACACCTTCTTTGGTGCTTTCCCAAACTATTCTTTCCCTGTGTTTTTAATCAGATCCAGCTTTTATGTTGTGACTCAATGCCTGGAGTCAACTCGAAGGGAAAGATGCTATTGGAACAAAGAATGCAGTTTGGGGACCAAATCATAAAAATGCTGCCATTATCTTTAAAACCACTAATAAAATAAGCACCATCGATTTATGTACACTTGACTCTTTGGGGACTTCTGCCTTTGCTGAGATTATTGTCTAAAGAAAAATTTCCCGTTGGCCCTCTGTGTTATTTGTTAGGCAAAATGATTGGCCAAGAGCTTACATCATATTTTGTAGAGGAAATCTATACTTCAAATAGTTCCTCGGTGGTTGTGCTGCCACCCATCTCTCTGCTACATACTGACAGTGTGCAACCAAGTATATCTGCCTGTGTGCCTGCTTCTTGTCACATGTACAATGGGGAATGTCCGGCGGCTGCTTCTGCCAATCCCAGTTAAGAAAGTGGTACATTGAAAGTATGGGCAATAGCTACATACATCCAAGAACGCACAGCTACATGACTGGAATCCTGCTAGTTACTTCAGCTAGAATACAGCGGGACCTCCATATCTGTGAGGATCCTTCTGGACCCCTCTGAGGACACAAAAATTTGCACATGGTCAAGTCCCATTAAGACTAACGATGGAGCAGTGTGTGCACCCCCCCCGCATGACTGTGTGCCTGCGCCACCATTAAACACAATGGGCCTGTGTCTCTTAAATTAAAATAATGAGTTAGTCTTAAATGTGTCACAAAAACTATTTCCCCATTTCCTCCCTTTTTATATTTTTATGCTGAAGCTGATTGATGCAGCTATCTCTTTATAGTATTTTGATTAAGATTGGTTTTGAGGCCTTTGCATAAGTTGCATGATGACTTACTTTTTAAAACATACTTTTCTGACACAGACCACGCTTCCATCTTGCGAATTTATCTCTCTAGAACACTCTTGAGTTGCTTTGATGTATGTTTATCCATTAAATATTGATTTCTCTCAAGTAAGTCACACTCTCAGCCTGAGAGGAAGGCAATGGCCAAACCCTCTGTCAAGAAAAGCCCATATAAGTGGTCACATAAGATGGAAATGATCTGAAGGCACATAACAATAACAACAAACCTTGAATCGAAAAACCTCAGGGTGCCATACAATAAAACCATTCTTACTGATTTGAAACAGTGCAAACAATAACAATTTGTACAGTCAGCCCTACATACCCACTGATTTTAATCCACAGTTCAGCTCGATCCACAGCTTGAAAATATTCCAAAAAGATATAAATTCAAAAATGCAAACCTTGTATTTGCTACTTTATATGGGACACCATTTTACTATCCCATTGTATTTAATGGGACTTGAGTGTCTCTGGATTTTGATCTCCATGGTGGTCCTGGAACCAAACCCACACAGATATTAGTTTTAAAAAGGAGAAATGGAAAACAGTTAAAGTACAAGTAAAGCTCACGTTAATGAAGTAAATTGTTTTCCTGGACATTGCTTTCAAAGAAAATTTGGTACTAGAGGCAGAAATACATGGAAGGAAGAGGGAAAGTTCCTACACCACAAAACAGAGAGCAGTTCAACATTTCAGCAAAGGTTTTATCCAAAACTAAACAATTACACATGTGAAGTAAAAACAACCAGGTCAACTATAAACCTTGCATAAGTTAAAACATTTTGGAACTTTTAGAGACCACTTGTAGCTTCCTACAAAATGCATCCAGGGATGATTTTCTTTTCTTCTTTCATGAGCCTAACTTTTCCGATTTCTATTTGTTTGTAGCCATAGTATGCTATTTTAACATACTGGGGGCAGCTAGTAAGGCAGGCTATTTATTTTACTGTTTCTCTCGGGTTTGCTCTTAACTCACTCTCGTCAAGGATTCAGGAGGCAGCATCTGTTTACCTTGGCTTCTGTAAACAGGCGCACACAGCGACGTTAAGATCAATCAGAAACAATCCCATTTTCCCCATCTCAAACTTTATTGCACTATTTACTGCAGATACACTGCTACAACCAGATCCGAAGATCTGTGTTTCTTCCAGCTCTCCTTCACTTTGTCCCAGTACCCAGTGCTTCTAAAAATCTTCCAGCTAGGCAGAGGAAGAAAAAAGGGGGATGGGCTCGTGGAAAAGACTTTGTAAAAAGAAGGTTCTTTGTCAGAGACTTTGTTAATATAGGTATGCATGTAGTTCTAAATGATTTTAGGCCTAGACCGGTGAGGGTTGGTATCTATAAGGAAAATTAGCTCTTAAATACTTTAGTCAGCATCTTCGTTTTCACTTGTTCGGAATTACAACATGTTGTTGCCAATTGGACTACCAGTGTTACCCTAAAAGGTGGAGGGGAACCTGGAATTCCCACCAATAGTGACGCATCTCCTTCAGGGAGAATTGGAGGGAATTGTTAGCAAAAGGAGGCCTGCAAAAGGAGGGTAACTTCCGGGATCTAGCCTTTGTACACCAGTACAAGCTGCAAAGAGACTCCAATGTCAATAAATAAGGGTTTTGTTTATAATGTGGAAAGGTGCACACAAACACTTAAAACCAAGGCAACCTTAAGAACCATACCAGACTAACAGAAAGAAAGGTATGAAAGGTTAGATTATGAGGAATGGGAATTCGAAAGGATGTAACTACCAGTCCTAAAGAGGGGTCCATGGAGATGGAGGGTGGCTCCACAGAGTCGGAGGTGACACAGTGAGTGAAAGAGACCCGCTTTCACTCAACACGGGTCCATGGGAAATTTATTTGTTTATTATTTTTATTTCAAGGATTTATATCCTGCCTTTCTCCCACATGGAGCAAGGTGGGTTGGTTACAACATAAAAAGGCACAGCAAAAACAGATATGCAAGGTTAAAAGTAATAAACAATAATATATAAGTTTAAAACATAGTTAAAACCCCATAAAAAGCATTACAGCCATGGCACAACACAACACACGTAAAATTCATCCACCAAATGCTTGCCTAACTAAAAATGTCTTCAGCTGCCAGTGAAAGAGAGCAGGGAGGGACCAACCTGCTCTCCCAAGGCAAGGTTCCACAGTCAGGAAGCAGCCACAGAGGGCTGTCTCCTGAGTCCTTACCGACCGCACTTGCAAATGGGATGGGACTAAGAGAAAGTCTTCCCCTGCCAATCTTAGCATGTGGACTGGCTTGATACTTCCTTCAGATAGTCTGGACCCAAGCTGTTTTATTTAATGTACGACTACTGTATGTTGAGGAGGGATGTCTGAGGCTAATTAATATCTGATTTCATAGCCTTCAGGGTACTTGGTGGTATCCCACACAGTATCACAAGACCTGTGGGTTTTCCATTAATTACAAAAGGACTCTGGAACAACTGATGGTTTTTACCCTGGGTGACAAAACATTCATGGATTTCAGACAACCCCTGGATAGTTGGACAGGAGAGGTGATAGGGATGCAGCCTGGGTTGAGATGTAGGATTGTCTTAACTGTTTTGCGATGGGACTCACAAAATGTTTGTTGATGTGACTTCATCAGATCAGGACTGCTGCCGCCCTGATCTAGCCTTTCCATGCACAGAAAGGAGTCACTAAAAAGTAGCTCCTTTCTGCGCTGCAGAAAGGGCACCATAACTGCCACTGCATGGCTTTTCTGTGCTCCTTTGGCTGTATGTTGTCTAGACGCAGTGCCAGAGGAGCACCATGATATCATCCGCTGTGTGGTGGGCACACAGCATCACTCCAGCATAGAGCAGAGTCAGGGTGGCATGTGTGGTCGCCACGCCCCCACTCTGCCCCATGCCAGCCTTTGATGCCAGTCTATAAAGCCCTTAGTCTCCATTGCTAGACAAAGTGTGAGAGGCCTGGAGGTGGTATGGAATAAGCAGCAAACCCATTTAACTTTTATTGTACTTCTAGGTCTCTCACATGTTCGCAGGCCAGCATGCATTCTCAAGTGTAACTTCCTGTGTTCCAAAGGTTATCATGACCTCTTAAAACATGCTGATGCTAGATTTCAGATATGAAAATATGAAACCTTACATTCATTGAGAAGGGTGTAGGGTATGCTAGCACAAGGGAAGGGTTTCCATAACTGAGGTGCCACAGTAGAGAAAGCCCTGTCCTGTGACGTCCCATAGCATATTGCCCTGAAAGAAGGCACAGAGGAGGGCCTTTCCAGCAGATCTCAGTTCTTTGGGCAGCTGCATACAGTTGTATCTCAGCAAAGTAGAAGTGTTCCTGAGCATTAGTTTCTTATCAGAGAACCTCGACCAGAAGCAGAATAACAAGGAAAGAAGAAGTTCAGTTCCTGTGTAGAACACACAAAAAAGATAGTTCAACATGCTTCAGCAAACTTTTTATCCCAAACTAGCAATGTGTACTTGTGAAATAGAACAGCAGTGAAGTAAGCCCGGCATAGTGGACAAAAACATTTTGAATTTCCTAGGAACCACCTGAAAGTTTCTTCCAGATGCATCGCAGGGATGGCTCTCCCCCCCCCCCACTGCCTCCATTTCCTTACCCTTTCCGTTTTGGTGGAAGCTTAAAGTTTTATGATTCTTTAATGTGCTGAGGGTTTCTGATAGGGGAGGCTTATTGGTTCCTCCTTTCATCTCTGTTTGCTGCTTATGCTTGATCAGTAAGAGCCCTACAACAGTGCTATCCTGTTATTTCCCCAGTGAAACTTTATCACATTTCTTTTTACTGCCAGGATATTGCTGCAACACCCAATACCAAAGTCTGTGTTTCTTCAGCCTTCCTTCAGCATCCTCCCAATGCTGATGGTACTAAAAGTCTTCTGGCTGAACAGAGGACAAAGAGGAAAAGTAAATGTACCTGAAGGCCTAAAAGACTTAGTAGAAAGGAATTCATGTGTCAGTGGCTTTTTAAACTAAGGTGGCCTGTACACAAAGAGGGATCTTTCAATTATCCAGATTTTGTTCAATCCAAGATTTCCTTATTCCAAAAAGGCACACTCACCTTTCTGTATCTGTGGATTCTGCATCCATGGACTGAAAATGTTTAAAAAGAAGATCCAAAAAGCAACGTTGATTTTGCCATTTTATATAAGGGATACAATTTTACTACATCATTGGTATAATGGGACTTGAGCATCCACATATTTTGATATCTACAGATACCAAGGACCCCTTGCATTAAGGTTGCCATAGTTCTCTACTAAAAATTGGGACAAAATGTAGGCAAAATTTAGACCAAATGTGGTTTTTAGTAGAGAATTATTGCAACCCTAATTGCATAACACCATGTTGGTTACTTCAGTAACTGTGCTGGAAAATCTTGATACAGTACATACCATCAACGGACAATGGGAAGCAAAGGACATTAGCTTTTCTGCTTTTAAACAAAGGCCAATATCCTTACCAGCAACTTAGGCCTGGACAGACGGGTGGGAAGTGGCGTGCTGGCGCCGAAACTAGGGTTCGGGCGTGTGGCAGCAACTGTACATTCCCTAACCCTAGCCCACAGCAGCGGCACCATCATATGGCCCGGTCCATGGGGGCCACCATGATAGTGCAGTGTCTGTACATCACAGACAGGAAGTGGTGTCTGGTGATGCCCCTTCCTGTTTATGGCGCTGCAAAAAGAAGCTCTAGGCAGCTTCTTTTTGGCAGAGCATCAGTGCCACGCAGTGCGGCTGCTGTGGCACCAACAACGGGGAAAGATGGGTGGTGCGGACCTGTCTGTCTGTCCCGCCCCTTGTAAAGTATGCTTGTAAGTATACTTAGGGGTACAATAAGTATGCTTAACTAAGGAAATCTCCTGGCCTGAGCCTCCCTATAGACTGGATGGAAATGTCGTATTTCTGTGTTCTGATCACTGGCAAAATGAACCTCCTTCTCTCATTCAAATGGCAATCATAGCAATGGTGTTAGTTGTGACTAAGGAACATTCCTGACTATGGATCAGTTATAGATGCATAAACCTAGGTAAAGAGCCATTATGTGGTTTGAGTGTGGACTGTAGAGGCAAGGGTTCAAATCCCAGTCAGCATTGAAAGCCAGGATGACTTGGGTCAGCCTCAGAGGGAGCAAAGGCAAACCCCCCAGTCTGAACCAAATCTTGCCAAGAAAACCCCATCATAGGGTTGCCATAAGTCAGAAACAACTTAAAGGAACACAACTGCACAAAAAATCTAGGTAACTGTTCCATAGTCATGATCACTACTTAACAATGTTTGTTGGCACTGTTCGCCATGATCGTAACTGCCACCCTCATCTAGTTTACCAGACATCATCAGATGAAATGGGGAGATGGAAGTCCATTTGTCAGCATTGACATATGAGTGAATTATTTTCCGTCAGGTTTTGGGAGTCAGGCCAGGAGAGGTTACAAGAAGGAGACTCCACTACTCCCCAAGGCAGCAGCTTTCCCACTGTCAAACACCTCTGACCTCAGGAAGTTCCTCCTATGTTGAGGTGGAATCTCTTTTCCTGGAGTTTGCCGTTCATTGCTCTGAATCCTATTCTCTGGAGCAGCAGAAAACAACTTGTTCCGTCCACAGTATGACATCCTTACAAATATTTAAACAGCAATATCCTATCACCCCTCTTCTCCAGGCTAAACATACCAAGCTCCCTAAGCTGCTCTTCATACAGCATGATAGTTTTCAGGAACATTCACCATTTTATTTGCCCTCCTCTGGACATGCTTTGTTTTTCCAGATCCTTCTTGAATTGTGTTGCCCAGAACAGGACCCAGTATTCCCGGTGGGGGCCTGATCAAAGCAGAATAGAATGGTACTATTACTTCCTTTAATTTAGACACCTATACTTCTATTGATGCAGCCTATGAATCACATTGGCCTTTTTAGCTGCTGCATCACACTGTTGATTTATGTTCATCTTGTGGGCTACTATCTGTCATCCTTGTTGCCTGCCACTGAACCCATTTTGACTTGTCCTTACTAAAATACTGACAACTGGCCAATATCTTTAGTTATAAATTGTTGTGAAATAGACAGAAGAAATCACTTCAGCCTTTTTAGCACAACCAACCAGGAACAGGAACCAGAGTTTCATTATTAACTATTAGCGAAGAAATATGGACCCTATTCACTTGTGACACTGGATGCACTGGATATGGGATGAATTAACTGTGATTTTTTTAAAATTGCTCTTTTGGATATTAAATGAGAAATGAAAAAGCAAATATCTGCTGCGGGTTCCAAATGTTTTGTGAGCCATAAGGTGGGATGGAATGAGCAATGTGACTGTAGGCAGGTATCGTTGGATAGTTCAACTCCCAGATCTTCCTAATTGGTCCTGACAGGCTGCAGCGCTAAAAGTATAAAGTTGGTTTATGGGACAGGACTGGTTTGTGGGGAAAATGGAAAAGGGCAAAGTCTCACAATGTTTAAAAGAATGGCTCGTGCAGCCTGCTGTAAATGTGGTAGACAAAATACACACCGTCTGACGGAGAGATCGATCCCTTTGCCAAATATTCTGTCCTTTATCGCTGAGCGGATAAATGGCTTTTAACAATTTCGGTATGGTTTTGAATGTCTAGAATAGAGAATTAGCCTGAACAGAACCAAATTTTATAGGAGACGTGAAAGCGGGTTTGCTTTTGAATAGTTTTTCCAGGGAAACTCTGCTCCAGACTTCACAGGAGTAACCGAAGGTGGAATAACTTGGAAATTGTGGAAACAGCCACACAGATCCCTAAATCAGACACAGAGAGATCCGGTTACGTGAAATATGTACAGAGGCTTCAGTATTAAACTCATTAAAAGAATGAACAGTCCTCAGGTTCCATGGAAAACACTATTTCTACTGTGTGAAGCTGGAGTATATCCTTCCCACTGTCTCCCCCCACCCCTCCATATCGTTTTCCCATTTCTTTAAAGGTGCGTTCAGGTCTCTTGCAAATGAGGTACAGTGGGGCACGGTGGGCAGGCCTAATGGTCTGGTGCAGAAGGAGCAGAACCAGGTCTTCAGTCTATTCTGAAAGCCTGAGATCATATGCTAAATTAAACTAGAGGCTCTCTGGCAGAGATTTCCAAGTACCCCTCCATAAAACTCCAAGTCTCAGAATTACATAGGATGGTTCAGTAAGGTCTTTGACAAGGTACCCCAAAATATTCTGCAATAAAGTTGGTAAAATGTAGGCTAGAAAATGCAATTGGTTGACTGGCCGAATCCAAAAGGTGCTCAACAATGGTCCTTTTCATCTTGGAGAGAAGTGAACAGTGGGGTCCCACAGGGCTCTGTCCTGGGCCCAGTGTGTTCAACATCTTTATCATGATTGGATGTAGGGATAGAGGGCATGCTTATCAATGTGCAAGTGACACCAAATTAGAGTAGCTAATACCCCAGACTTTGGGGTCAGCAACCTCCGGCCCGCGGGGGATGCGGCCCATGGCGACTTTCTGCCGGCCCGGTCCCTCCTACCGCCGAAATCTCCGCCGATTTCGGCCGCTCCAGCCGCCATTTTGCCTTCAAAATGGCGGCGCCCATTAGGAGGCCCGATGCGGCCTCCGGAGCCCTGAAACGGGGCTCCAGGAGCTGCACCGGGCCTTCAAGGGCGCCGCCCACCTCCCTCCTGGCTCCGTCCTCCCTCCTCCCTCCTATAAATTGGAGGGGCGGGGGGGAAGGAGGAGGAGGCAGAGAGGGAGGGAGGGGGAGGGAGGGAGGGGAGGAGAGATAGAGAGGGGTGTGAGGGAGGAAGAGAGGAGGGAGGGAGGGGAGGAGAGAGAGAGAGAGAGAAAGGGTGGGAGGAGGAGGAAAGAGAGGGAGGAGGGGACGGAGAGAAGAGAGAGAGAGAGAAAGGGTGGGAGGAGAGGAAAGAGAGGGAGGGGGGGAGGAGAGCGAGAGAGAGGGTGAGGGAGGGAGAAGTAGGAAGGGATAGGGGAGGGGGGAGGAGAGAGAGAGAGAGAGAAGGGGTGGGAGGGGCGAGGAAGAGAGGGAGGGGAGGGGAAAGAGAGAAAGGGTGGGAGGGAGAGGAAAGAGAGGGAGGGAGGGGGGGTAGAGAGAGAGAGAAAGGGTGGGAGGGAGAGGAATAGAGGAAGGAGGGGAGGAGAGAGACGAGAGAGAGAAAGGGTTGGGAGGGAGAGGAAAGCGAGGGAGGGAGGGTCGAGGAGAGAGAGACAGAGAGAGAAAGGGTGGGAGGGAGGGGAAAGAGAGGGAGGGAGGGGAGGGCGTAGAGAGAGCAGAGGAGAACGGGTGGAGGGAGAGGGGAGAGAGAGGGGGGGTGGGAGGGGGGGAGAAGGAGAGAGAGATGAGAGGGGTGGGTGGGAGAGGGGGAGTGGAGAGGGCGGGCGAGGGAGAGAAGAAAGTGGTTTGAGACATGTGGCATGCGTTTTTTTGCTGTTTGTGGCCTTGCCTAGCGCCTTCCATTCTTGCAAATATTGCTTTATTATTATTGCTGTTATCCTTTTGTTTCTCTTTGCAAAATCCCCCCACATGGACGTGCTGCTCTTTCTGGGGTGAGACAGTGTGGCAGCATTTTTCCTGTGTTATGGTTGGCCGGCCCTAGTAGCTTCTGTGCAATTATATTATATTTATAATTATTATTATTTTATTAGCGGCTCCACCCGGAGGGTGGAAACTCCGCCCCTGACATGTGGCTCCGCCCCTGGATAGTGGAAGCTCCGCCCTGGCATGCAGCTGGCTGCGCCCCAGGGGTGGAAGCTCCACCCCCGGCTTCGGCCCCCCCCCAGTTGTCCGAGGGACAGCAAACCCAGCCGCGGCTCAAAAAGTTGCCTACCCCTGCCCCAGAGGAAGGATGATAATTCAAAATGACCTGAATAGATTAGAAGCTGGCCAGAACTAAACAAAATGAATTTCAACAGGGAGAATGTAAGGTACTACAGTAAGGCAGGAAAAATGAAATGAAGGCTCGATATGGATGAGTGACACCTGGCTTGAAACGTAGATGCAAAAAGGATCTAGCAGCTGTATTAGACCTCAAGTTGAACATGAGCCAGCAATGTGTTCCAGCAGCTAAAAAAGCCAATATGACTAAACTGCATCAATAGGGTGTCTAGATCAAGGGAAGTAATAGTGGCCAATCAATTTTGCTTTGGTCAGATCTTACCTGGAATACTGTATCCAGTTCTGGGCACCACAATTCAAGAAGGATGTTGAGAAGTTGGAGCATGTCCAGAGGAGGGCGACCAACATGGTGAAGGGTCTACAAGCCATGCCTTATGAGGTGAGACTTAGGGAGCTGGGTATGTTTAGCCTGGAGAAGAAATAGTGAAGTGGAGTTATGATTGCCCTGTTTATAGAAGGGATGTCATATTGAGGATGCAGCAAGCTTGTTTTCTGCTGCTCCAGAGAATAGGGCCCAGAACAATGGATGCAAGCTATAGAAAAAGAAATTCCACCTCAACATTAGGAAGCACTTTCTGACAATAAGAGTTGTTCAACAGTAGAATATGCTGCTCTCAGAGAGTGATGGGGTCTCCTTCTTTGGAGGATTTTAAACAGAGGCTGGATGACCTTTGTTGGGGGTGCTTGGATTGTGTATTCCTGCATGGGGTTCGGCTGGGTGGCCCTTGGGATCTCTTCCAATTCTATATTTCCAAGAACTAACCAGAGTTGATCCTGCTTAGCTTCCAAAACCAGTCAGGATCTCATGTCTATAACAGCACAGAAGGACCACAAATCTATTGGCCTGTGGTATAAGATATAAATGCAGCCTCTGGGCCACATGGAGCTGCTGCACCCCACTTTTGTGGCCTCTAAAATCCCTTACTGGTCACTTCAAAGTCCCCCAGCCTCCCAATTCTTTTTAATGGTTGGCACCGTTTTAGGTAATTTTTGCCCCTAAATAATGCAGAAAACCCCCTCTAAAACATGTGAAAACACACAAAAATATTCCATCCTACTCCTCACAAGCACCCCAGAATCCCATACTTCCTCCAAATACCTGTTCTCTTCTGCAGTTCCTCTCAAAGGGTGACAAGAAGTGATGGCCCCAATTGCTGGCAACATCCCTTCCTATTGCCATTTTGAGAGGGACTGCAAAGGAAAATGGATATATTTGAGCTCTCTGTTGATGCACACATGGCATTTGAATGGTCTGGGGGGGGGAATTGACCCCTGAACCCCATAGAGATGCCCACCTCTTAACTAGAAGAAGAAGTAGGGTTGGCAAGCCAGTACTATCCCAGGCCCCAGGATTTCAGAGCCAAAACCTAAAACTTGGGGGACTTGATTAAGTATCACCCACTGTTGCTCAGAGTATACAGTATCATTGTTTTTTAAAATGCTTTTTAAAAAAGCACAGGCTAATAAAGGAGAATACATATACATTTTTCAAGACAATGCTCTCGCCTTGTGATTCTTCCCGTCATCTTGAAATCCGGAGGAGACAGGTCAGGCCCTGAGATCTGGAAACCTTAGAAAGGGATGGACTACACAGCCTGGGTATCCCTACCAAATGCCATCTTTTGCACTCTTGGTTTTACTACCTTAGCATGGATCGCAATCTTTATTGCTAATTCTTCCTTTGGGCAAAAGGCAAACAATGTGTAAACATGTATGCTCCGAGCAGATCTCCGAAGGGTAATGGCTTTCCAGGGATAGGCTGTTCTCAAATATTTTCTCTATTTCTTCCACCTTGACCTGGAGGGATTTCCTCCGTATGTAACGGGACCTGGCTCTACCATCCATGAGTGAGAGAATATAATACTAGCTGTCAAGTCGTATTAAGTGCAGATCCAGCCGTTCGTGACCTTGGGGTCTGGTTTGTAAACCGCAGCAATCTGTAGCGTATCACAACATAGATACTTTTGCTAACGGATGCCTGTCGTGTTTCAGGGTGGACTGCGATAGTGTGTTTTAAGAAGGCCGCTTTGAAGTCCAGGCCTCATTTTGAAGTGTCTGGAGTGGGGGGTTGGAGGGGGAGAATAACAGCAGGAAATTGTTCCTAGCCTGAAGGGAGATCTTTGGAACTGAATTCCAAATTCTCTTCACCTAATAGCACTTAATGCTTCCCCCCACCCCATTCCCAAACCAGCCCCAGCTCTCATCCACCAATGAAAGAAAATCATGCAATCATGCACCATCTGCAAACTGTTGGGTTTTGATGCATGTAATAATGATGATACACCTGGACTCTGTTCCGTGTTTATCACAGGAAGCAAAGGGCTTTCACAGCACGGATGAGATGTTAGGTCTTCTTGGTGCTTAAGAACTACAGTTGAGACCTTGCATGAAGGAATTTCCAAAGTAGCCGCCATGTTAGGACTTTGTCACACGAGGTTAACAAGCAGAATTTTAACAGGATAGAAGTGTCCTTGTCCGGTACTTATCACACGACATCATGTCCGTCCTGCTGTCACTTTGCATTCCATTTGTTACTGCAGTGCACCTTTTCATTGACAAAATGTTGTCTATAGGCTCTCAGCCTTGCTGCTGTTTCATGACTTTCTGTGATAGGTCCCATCCGCTGCAGTTCCTGTTCTCAGGCAGTTCAGTATGAGTGTGATTGTGTTCCTCTCCTGCTCTTCCCCTCCACCTTACAGCAACCGCAGTGGCCAACAGCTTCCTGAAATAATAATAATAATAATAATAATAATAATAATAATAATAATAAATCATAGAATCATAGAGTTGGAAGAAACCCCAAGGGCCATCCAGTCCAACCCCCTGCCATGCAGGAATTCTCAATCAAAACAACCCCGATAGATGGCCATTCAGCCTCTATTTAAAGACCTCCAGGGAAGGGGACTTCACTACTATCTGAGGGAGTGTGTTCCACTGCCAAAGAGCCCTTACTGTCAGGATGTTCCTCCTAATATTAAGGTGGAATCTCTTTTCCTGGAGTTTGCATCCATTGTTCCATGTTCTAGTCTCCGGAGCAGCAGAAAACACCTTTTCACCAAAGGATTGAACACCAGACATATATAATCAAGGACAAAACAATAAAACAAGTACTATCATATACTAAAGGTAAAGTCCCCACCACCCCACCAGTTGCTATTCATCTCAGCAGCTTTACTCACACTCAGCAGCTTCATTTGGCAAATGATAGAAAACAGTCTTCAACCCTTCATGAAAACTGGTAAGATAGCAATAGCATTCACATATCTATACTGCTTAATAGTGAACACATCACTCTCTAAGTGGTTTACAATCTGTAAGCCAATTGCCCCCAACAAGCTGGGTACTCATTTTACTGACTACGAGAGGATGGAAGGCTGAATCAATCTTGGAGTGCTGGGATCGAATTCACAGTGTTGTGGCTGCAGTACCGGTGTTTAACCACTGCACTACTAGGACTCCCTCCACAAATGCAGAGCCAGGTCCTGAAAGGCTTGACAGAGTTGTGTGTGTTGGTGGAGCCAACATTCACACAGCAACTGGAATTGCTCATTCCCCCCGCAACTGTAGGACCATGCTTTGGGGGGAGGGAGAGCTGCAACCTGGCAGTCAACACCTTCCGAAGCCAGTGCTCCCCCCCCCCCCCAGTATGGGGCTGCTATATGAATGTGCACAAACCAGAGGAAGGAATAGGACATTCACACAGCAGTCAGCTTCAGGAAGTGGTTGGCAGTCACTATTGCTTGTTCCTCCACTTTCCTCCTGAAGGTGGTGTCTGGCAATGTGGAAAACAGATCGCACAACCATGGATGTCCCAAGAACTATCGTGGGGAAAAGTGCAATAAGAAATTATGCCAAACTGCCATGCTTCTATTCTGAAACTAGCATGATTGTGGCAGGACAGCAGGCTAGTGTGATAAAGTCCTTCGTGTCCTGCAGCATAAAAAGGAGGAAGAAAGGGGGAGGGGGAAAAGGAATGTGGCAGCACCTTTAAGACTAACTGGTTTATATTTTAGCATGAGCTTTCATGGATAGAAACCCACATCTTCAGTTGCAGTACAAATTCTATCCCACTCTCACAACTGTATAAATATATTTTATAACCTGAGGCTTTTAACAGCACTCTGGACTGCATCTGAAGAAGTAGGTTTATATCCACAAAAGCTCATGCTAAAATAAAAACCAGTTAGTCCTAAAGGTGCTGCTACATTCCTTTCTGTCCTACTCACTTCCTCCTTTTGATACATGAAGGAACAGCCCCTTGTTTACTTCTACAGCAGCTTGGATTGAGGTCCTGCACAGTGGAAACAGAGGCTGGCATCCTATGGGTTACTTCCAACTAGAGTAGACCCATTCACTCAATTGTTGAATGGTGATTTGACATATAGGTAAATCCTGTGGATTCAATAGATCTCTTCTAGTAAAGACTAACAACAGGAATTAGACTAGAGTTGTTACTGTAAACGGTGGGGGGACTTCTGGTCCCCACCAACAGTGTCAGCCTCTCCTTAATACTTTGGGGAAAATTATTAGCTCAAAAGGAGGTTTGCAGGAGGAAGGCAACTGCTGGGATTTTCACACCTATGTATACCAGTACTAACTGCAGAGAGACTGTGGTTTCAATGAATAAGAGAGTTTTATTTAGAAATGTGCAAAGGTGCATGCAAAGACACAGCCTTAAGAACTATATATGGATAACAAGAAAAAAGATGTGAAAGGCTGGATAGGGAGAAATCAGAATGAGAGGGGATGATAACTATTAGTCCTGAAGAGAGGGATACAGAGAAGGCAGAGAGTGGCTCAGACAGTGTCTGATACAGTGAAAAGAACCCTCTGTGCACACAGGGTCCATGAGCAAACTCTGAGCAAGGTGGCTATGTCTGGGACTGATATCCCATTTCATAGCCTTGATGTTATCCCACAGTATAACAAAACGTTTATGGTTTTCCCATGGACTTGACAAAAAGGATCCAGAATGGTTGATGGCTTGTGACAAAAGACTGATAGAATTTGAGAGAACCCCTGGATAGGTGAACAGGAAAGGTGAATAGAGACATAGCCTTGGGTGAGATGTAGATATGGTCTTAGTCAGGATCTGAGGACCCAGTTTCCAATATCCAAGACAGCATCGTAGTGTAGTAGAAACTAGAGATTTATTCTGGATATCAAGACAGAAAGTTCCTCGTCCCGGGTTCAGTGTTAGAAATGAAAAAGTTCTTCCTCAGACCATCACAAATACATTCCCATCCTCCAGCCCCCGTTTCCAACCCCAGTCACTCCCTTTTGATCCAGATCAAAGGGCCTTTCATGTTTCCCCCCTTCCCCTCCTGTATTATCATTTCATCTTCCGTTGGTAAGAAGATCATCCCTGTTTCAAAGCTCCAATCCATGGCAGGACAAATGGGGTCATAAAACTACAACTCCTTTCTGCTGCTGGCCATCTGCCCCCCCCCCCCCCCGTTTGTTTCCCAGGTTTGGATTTAACATAACTGATATCCCCTTCTCCATAGCTAACATACCATACAGTATCAAATCACCTTATCACCATGCCCTCATATCTTCATCCCCTAATATCATCAGATCATCATGCCAACATGACAGAACCAAGCATATGTTTTACCTGTTTTACAATGGGACTCACCATTGCAAGAGTAAGTGCAAAGAACCCCGGGAGGATAGAGTAAGCAGCAAACCCATTTAACTTTTATTTCAGTATTATCTAGGTCTCCCACATGTCCTCAGGTCAGTGTGACCCCTTACCTAGTATCCATAGGTTATTGTGACATTTCCAAAAATATGCACAATGCTAGATATCAAATATGAAAGCCCCATATCCAATGCAGGGGGTGTAGGATATGCTAAGAGAGTGTAACTTTACTCTCATAAAGTTATGCAGCAGTTATGCAACACTGTTTTGTTAATGAATTGCAATGTTGCACTAATGAATTCACAATTGAAAGTGCATACTTATCTATATTTTAATGCCCAATGTGCTTCTGCATGTGGAAGTGTGCATGTGGAAGTGTGTGCTGCATGTCCGAATGCACAGTGTGCAATGTGCTATGCATATCTGCATGCACAATGTTTCTATGCAACAGCACTCAATGCATAACACTACTTCTGCAACCTTGAACTGAATATGGACATTCCACATAGGATCAAAATATCCAACCGCATCAATGGGGGGGAGGGTACCAGGGATTTGATATGTTGTATATTTTTAACTTGTTAGCCGCCCCGATTGTTCTCGGAGGGGCGGGATACAAATACATTATTATTATTATTATTATTATTATTATTATTATTATTATTAGGGGCATTTACACATGTTTAAGACATGTGTATCCTAATAGGATTCTAGTCCTGGTATCTCCTAGATGTTCTATATCATCCTGGCCCCGGTGTCCATAACCATTGGCTGGTTTGGCTTCTGAGGCTGCTAAGAGTTGTAGTTCAAAATATCTTAAAGTTACTAGGTTGGGAAAGGATGGAGGGTGGGATCCCAGTGCAAGGGGAAACAGCAGTGGAGCCATAACTAGGGTGCCTGCTTACGATTTGCAATTAAAAGAAAAGACAAAAGGACGGCATGCTGACAATGGAACAAGCAGCAGAGGCCCAGTTCAGCCATTCTGCCCTGCCAGGACAGGAAGAAATTCTGGAAAGTGTTACAAAGGGATTGGATTTTGAGAACTGGGATGGGTTTCTCTCTCACCTCCATTTTCTTTCTTTCTTCCCAGCAGCTGACTGTAGGAAGGTCCCATCTTGTCACCAAGCCTGCACTTTGTCACTTAGTTCGAGGCCACTTCTCAAAAGCTTTCCCTGATGGTCCATGGAGTTTCCTGGTGTCTCCTGATAAGATGGCTGGAATGTCACTCGCCTCTTCACTTTGACACAGTGATCATTTTGACGGTGATGGTTTCAACTCCCTGGCCTGATTGCTTTCAACACCTACGTTATACATGCCACCCTGAATATATACAGCAAATCTAGATTTTGGGATAGTACCAGAATTACTTCTTGTATCTGTAATTGATCGTTGGACCTCTGGAGACCAGGGTTTGAATCCCAGCTTGGCAATGGAAACTGGGCAAGTCACAATCGCTCAGCAAACCACATGATAGTTTCACCTTAGGGTTGCCATAAGTCAAAAATGACTTGAAGGCACACAACAAGTCACACACAACATAAGATCTGTTTATTCCAGCAAGCTTTTGGGAACTGATTGTTAACATGAGAAATGGCGTGAAGGCACACAGCCACAAAAACAAATGTGTGCCGTTGCATGGTGAGTCATTGTTCAAAGGAACTTCAAACATTTTTTAAAAAAATATGTATTCATACTGCATATCCATACTGGAATATTATAGCAGTTTGATACCACTTTAATGACCCTAACCTTTTCTGGAAAATATGAGGGGAAATGTGAGAGTGCTGGTAATTTGGGGGCCTCAAAACTGATATATGAGAGTGGCACAATCCATAGGCCTGACATTGCCTACCATTGTCTTGGGACTAGGGTTGCCATATCCCGGCTGCAACCAGGATTTTCCCGGTTTTGGCGGCACCGTCCCCCTCCCGTCACGAATGCCACCAAAAACCGGGACAACCCCGGTTGCAGCCGGGGCCTCGCTGCCCTCCTCCTCTGCCACCGCGTATGGCTGCGCGGAGGAGGCAGAGGAAGAGGAGGGCAGCGAGGCCGGTGGCGGAGGAGGGGAAGGTGGAGGTGACGCCACCCTCCGCCACCCTCCCCGCCTCCCCGCGGCCTCCTCCCTCCTTCCCAGAGGCCGGCCGCAATTGCGGCGGGCCCCCGCACACCTTCCTGGCCTTTAAGGAGGCCTGGGCTTCCTTAAGGAGGCCTCGGTGTCCTTAGAGGCCGGGAAGGGGCGCGGGGTGTCCTCCATTTAAAAAAGTGTCCTACATTTGAAAATGTTGTCCTACATTTGTCCCGGTTTGGCGGTCCTGATGTATGGCAACCCTACTTGGGGACCTATTCACATTGGATAAGATCCTGCAACACAGATGTAGTTACAAATGTGTAACTGTCCTGGCCTAACTCCCCAAACCCTCCACAATGCACAGCAGTCACACTGAGCAAAGGAGGCCTGTTCCTCTGGCATTCAAAGTGCAGCAGGATGGCATTTCAAGATTCCTCCTGCCAGTGAATTGCAAAGCAACAATCAGAAGCCGGACCCCTGCTGCAACTCCTTATTGCAGATTGCTGGCTTATTGAAGGGGCTGGAAACATTATTGTCTGCACCCCATCACCATCAGAACAGATCTCCATTGCTGCTGGCTATTAAAGTAGGTTTGCGGTGATATTTGCAATTGTGGCAATAGTACCATGAATACAGGTACAATGGGCCCTTGGTATCTTCTGAGGTTTGATTTCAGGACCCCCTATGGATACCAAATTCTGTGGATGCTCAAGCCACATTAAACACAATGGCATCATAAAATGGCGGCCCTTATATAAAAAGGCAAAATCAAGCTTTGCTTATTGGAATTTATATTTTTTAAAAAAATCTTTTCAAGCTGTGGATGTTTGAATCTGTGGATATGGAAGACTGACTATTTATCTCATTTAATGAAGACAGCATGAATGTTTCAGTGTTGGACTACAACTCTGTAATTAAGGGTTTGAATCCACACTCGGCCGTGGGAACCCACTAGATGACCTTCTGCAAGTCACATGCTCTCAGACCCAGAAAATCCCATAACAGGGTCACCTTAAGTCAGAAGTGACTTGGAGGCAGACTACAACAATATGAAAAATACATCATTTAACAAAGGCATGAGTTTTTAACAGAAAATTGAATACCAGAGGCAGAAATAAACGGAAAGAAGAGGGAAAGGTTCCTACACCACAAAACAGAAGAGCAGTTAAACATGTTTCAGCAAAGTTTTTTTTCTCCAAGACTAACAATATGCACATGTGAAGTAAAACAGCCAGGTCAGGTATAAACCTTGCTATAAGTTAAAACTTTTTTTGGAACCTTTTAGAGACCATTTGTAAGCTTCTTCCAAAATGCATCCAGGGATAATCACTCTCCTTCTCTCTCCTCTCTTTCTTTTTTTATTTCATAAGTCTCTACTTTTCTGATTTCTATTTTAGTGGGCAGATTTATGCTTTTTTAACATGCTGGGGGCAGCTAGTAAGGCAGGTTTTTTTAATTTCCCTGTTTCTCTCTGGTTTGCTCTTTGCTCATGCTCAGGAAATTATTCTGGAGGCAGCGGCTGTTTACCTTGGCTGTTGTAGGCAGGCACAGACAGTAAAATCAAACAGAAAATAATCCCATTTCCCCCCCCAGTTTAAACTTTATTGCATTGTTTAATGCAGATACACGGCTACAACTTGTTACTGAAAGTTTGTGTTTCCCCTCCCAGTGCTAATGCCAAAAAAATCTTCCGAGGACAAGGAGGAAAAGAGGCTCTAGGCTGGAATAAAAAGAGTTTGTAAAAAGAAGCTTCTTTGCGTCTGATGCTATGCACCTGTACCAAATCGTTATGAAAGTGTTAAGTCCTGCTTATGTATATGTAACTGCCCAAAAGGATGGCAGCCATTTCTGTTAAAATGAAAAAGTGGTTTAGCTTTCTCCCTTTTCCAGCTGTCTTTGTAGCTGCCTCTGCACTGTAGAAATGATGCAGTTTGACACCGCTTTAACTACCATGGCTCCATGCTAGGGAATCCTGGGATCTGCAGTTTGGTGAGATATTTTGCCTTCTCTGTCAGAGAATTCTGGTACCACAACAAACTACAAACCCCAGGATTGCATAGCATGGAGCCATGGCACTTAAAACTGTGTCAATCTCCATTAATTCTGCAAAGCAGTGCAGATGCAGGCAAAGACTTCTATTCTTCCAGGCTTTCTCAGTCATTATGTGCTTGTATCTCCTTAAGATTGTGGCCGCAGCTTCTTGCTTTAAAGATGGGTGATGAAAACCCAACAGCCAACCCAGGCATCATGTGAAATGTGAGAAAGGAAGGGCCCCGTCCTCATTCGGCCACAACAGGCTTCCTCCGATCTGCTGGAGCCGTCATCACAGTCACCAGGCAGTTGCCCCTGTAGAAACCCAAATCCCCTTTGAAACCAGCCATTAAGAGGTGGAAACAGGTGAGAAAGCAGGCCAGATGGCAAGGACTGAGCAAGCAGACCTTGCGGAGAGGAGTAGAGGACATTTCATTTTGGAAAACAGAGCTTTTAAAAGTTGGGGGGGGGGGGAAAGCAAATTGTTGTTGGTTATGTGCCTTTAAGACAAGTCTAGTTTATAGTAACTCTCTCTTGGCTTTTTTAAAAAAATTCTTGTATGATTTTTAACACTTTTTGCCAGTGAAGCTTCAAAAGCTTGCAGTTGTGTATTTTGTGCATTTTGGTTGGTCCAACAAAGGTATAACTACTTGGTAGATTTAGGATATGATTGTACTTTGTTATATGACCTACACGGCTACCCCTCGAAATGTTTTTGGTTTGCTTGGCTAGACTGGTTAAGAGGAAGTTTGCATTTGCCTTCCTCTAAAGCTGAGAAAGGATGACATGCCCAAGATCACCTAGTGCAGCGGTTCTCAACTTGTGGGTCGTGACCCCTTTGGGGTCGAACTACCCTTTCAGAGAGGTCGCCTAAGACCATCGGAAAACACATATTTCCAATGGTAGCAACAAAAATAATTTTAGGGGGGGGGGGGGGGTTCACCACAACATGAGGAACTGTATTAGAAAGATTGAGAACCACTAACCCAGTGGATTTCCACGGCTGACTGGGGATTTCATATCCTCCAACTGTCCTGATCTGGCAAGGGCATTCCAAGTCAATCCTCTGTCATTCCACTTTTCCACCTGCTTTTCAAAATGTCCCTGTTTCACTCTCCTCCTTTCACTTTTCCTTTGTCTTTAGCTTACTTCTTGGGGTGTGGAGATTTCAGGCTGCACCAGGTGACACCACTGCTCCCCAAATGTTGGAGGCTCAGTGAGTGAAGAAAGGAAATACTTTCTTGCAGCCATCACTAGTGAGCAAGATGAGCTTCTTCATCATCATATGCTGAGCCTCAGTGGCCATGGACTCCTCTCCTTCCTGTGCCTCCCTTTCCTGCCCAGCCAGCTGCCCTTGCAGACCCAGAAGAGGCTGCCAGGCAGGCAGAAAAGGAGGGCAGAGGAAGGGGATGCAGCGAGAAGTTGGTGGCAGCAACATGAGTAATACTAATACTATTACTACTACTAATTGTTTTTTGCGGGTTTTTCGGGCTATGTGGCCATGTTCTAGAAGAGTTTATTCCTGATGTTTCACCAGCATCTGTGGCTGGCATCTTCAGAGAATGCTGGCATGGAAGAAAGCGGAGTGTGTGTGTGTGTATTGTATGACTCTGGGTAGGGAGGAGTGATTTCCATGTTAATCTGTGCATTGTTTTGTTGTTGAATGGCAAGGCCTCAGGGTAGGAGAATATGCAAAGAGGATTAGTGTCTGCTTAATGGGTGATCATTGTCTGCTGGGAATCCCCCTGACTCTGGGTGGTTTCTCATTTGCATTTGCTGAGTCCTGATTTTGCTGTTTTTCAGGACTGGTAGCCAAACTTTGTTCACTTTAAGGGGTATAATAATAATAGTCATGTTTCTGCTACCTCTGCCACCACTTTCTCACAGCTTCCCCTTCCTAGATCCTTTCCTTTTCTCCCTCTCTGTCAGCCTCTTCTGCCATGCCATCTTAGTAGCCCATCACATCCTTCCAAAAATCCTTTGCATCTTTATGAGTGTTCAGTGTCAAGGAGGGGAGTTAATCTTGCTTCTCCCCGACATGCTTCTTTTATATCTCCAAGGACATTTCTTACAGTTTGTTAAATTTCTGCCTCAGCAAGTGGTTCTCAAGGCAGCAAAAGGGAATAACATGTCTGCAACAAAGCAAAATAAAAGAGTTGAGCAGTCCTAAAGTTACAAAGCGGCAGCAAAAAAAAACAGAAGGAAAGAAGGAAAGAAATGAAAGGTAAAGGAAACATCAGTCAAAACAATCAAAACGCACAGTTGTCTTAGACTGAAAAGCTCACATTTATACTAGCAGCCATAAGACAAATTATTGCCTTTTTAAAGAAAGGAAATTCAATCTGCCCCTGACATTTGACATCTGGTTCAGAGTTTAGAAAAGTTACTTTTATGGCCATGTTGCCTGAGGGATTCTGGGAGCAATAGTCCAAACGAGTATATTTGGGGATTTCTGATCTGGTATATCTATGGCTGAAAGATCACCAAACTAGGGGCAAAACCAAATAACTAATACCTATTAAATACAACTTGTTATTATTAACCTTTATTTATGAAGCGCTGTAAATTTACACAGCGCTGTACATACAATCTTTTAGTTAGACGATTCCCTGCCCTCGGGCTTACAATCTAAAAAGACAAGACACAGAAGGAGAAGGGGGTAGTGGAGGGAAAGGGTAAGAGGTCCAGCAGTTCCTCTCAACCTCCGAGGCCTGGACCAAGGCAGATGGACTGGAGGGAGGACTTGGCTTCACAATGGATGGTTAATCTTCTTCCAGGGAAAATACATACTCTCCAGTAGGATAATACATATACAATACATAGCAATACAGGAAATGGTTCAATAAACAGGCACCACAAGAACATCAAATAGTAAGCGACAATTATGCAATGCCTGGGAAGGCTTCTCTGAACAGGATGGTTTTCAACTTTGTTTTGAAGCTGGTTAAAGAAGTGATGGCTCTTGCTCGTGGGGGAAGAAGGTTCCAGGAGTGAGGGGCAGCGAGTGAAAAGGGGCGAATCCTAGATGGGGCAGAGGAAATCCTGGGCTGGGACAGGAGGCCTTGACTACCAGAATGGAGGGCCCAAGAGGGAATGTGAGGAGAAAGAAGGTCTGATAAGTAAGGAGGGGCCAGTCCATGGAGGGCTTTAAACGTGGACAGCAGGAGCTTATACTGAATGTGGAAAGGGAGGGGGAGCCAGTGAAGGGATGCCAACACAGGAGAGATGTGGTCAGAGCGGTGGGTGGAAGTGATAATGTGTGCAGCTGAATGCTGGGCAGAGATTAAAGGACGGAGGTGAGAAAGAGGAAGCCCAGCCAGGAGGACATTACAGTAATCAAGTCGTGAGACCACTAGGGCATGGACCAGGATCTTGGCAGTAGAGGCAGAGAGATATGGTCGGATTTTGGCAATATTGTACAAAAAGAGTCTGCAAGCCTTGGCTGTGGTCTGGATCTGAGGGATACACAACAGAGAAGAGTCAAAGATAAAACCAAGACTGCGGGCTTGCTGGACTGGTTGAATAGAAATGTTGTCCACAGAGACAGAAAAGGAGTGTTGAAGGGTGGGCTTAGGAGGAAAGACAAGAAGCTCCGTCTTGGACATGTTGAGCTTCAAACGCCGATGGCACATCCACTGCGAGACAGCTGTGAGGCAGGACGAAACTTGCTGTTCAAGCCTTGGAGAAAGGTCAGGGGCAGAAAGATACAGCTGGGTGTCATCAGCATACAGATGGTAGGAAAAGCCAAAAGAGCTGATGAGTTTTCCTAAGGACAGTGTGTAGAGAGAAAACAGAAGGGGACCCAGAACAGAGCCCTGGGGAACTCCAACAGATAAGGGAACAGGAGATGAAGTCTGACCCCCTGCAACTACTGCAAAAGATCTGCCAGACAAGTAAGATCAGTCGAGAACAGAGTCTGAGAACCCAAGGTCAGAGAGTATATCAACTAGAAGACAGTGATCAACGGTGTCAAAGGCTGCAGACAGATCAAGAAGGATGAGAACAGAGTAAAGGCCATTAGCCTTGGCCTGTAAAAGGTCATTCGAGATCTTGGTGAGAGCTGTCTCTGTAGAATGCCTTGGGCGGAAGCCAGACTGAAAGGGATCGAGGATGGAATTGGCTTCAAGAAACTCAAGACAGCGCGAATAGACAACCTGTTCCAAAACCTTAGAAAGAAAGGGAAGAAGAGAAATCGGACGATAGCTAGACAAGGAGGAGGGGTCAAGAGAAGGTTTTTTCAGAATTGGGGAAATGAGAGCATGTTTGAAGTCCGACGGGAAGGAGCCTGTAGAGAGAGAGAGATTGAAGATATGGAGAAGCGAGGGCAGAAAGGAGGGAGCTATAGAGATTAGAAGACGAGTAGGAATAGGATCAAGAGAGCAAGTTGCAGGTTTGGAAGAGTTCAGAAGTGTAGAGAGTTCATCCAAAGAGGCAGGAGGAAACACAGAAAATTTGTCAGGCGAGGGTGATAGAAGATTAAGAGCAGAAGAAGAATTGGGGGGGACTATCTCAGAGCGAATAGTGGAGATCTTAGAGATGAAATAATTAGCAAAGTCATTAGGAGAGAATGATGAAGAGACAGGAGGAGAGGGAGGTTTAAGCAAAGTGTTGAAGGTGGAGAACAAACGCTGCGGGCGCCTCTCATTGGCGGAGATCAATGATTTGTAATAATTCTGTTTAGCCATAGAGAGGGCGCGTGAGAAGGAAGAAAGAACAAATTTGAAATGGATAAAATCAGCCCACTCTTTGGACTTTCTCCAAAGACGTTCGGCCGCTCTAGAGCAGGACCGGAGAAACTTAATGTTGGGGGTAAGCCAGGGCTGAGGTCTAGTCTTAGAGGAAGAAGTGCGTACAGAGACAGGGGCAAAATGGTCGAGAGTCGAGGAAAGAGTAGAGTTAAATAAAGACATTGCTGAATCAGCAGAATCCCTGAGATTTAGGGAAGAGAGAGAAGAATCCAGGATCAGACCGAGATGGTTAGAGTCGACAGATTGAAGATCACGAAAATGGCGTTGAACAGTATGACGAGGAGGTGGAGTATAAGTGAGAGCAAAGGAGATTAAATGATGGTCTGATAGTGGAATGGCACAGTTTGCAGCAAGAACCAGGTCAAGACAGTGACCAAGAGAATGAGTTGAAGCATTGGAGTGTGGCTGGAGGCCAAAAGAAGCTAGCAGAGAGTTAAAGCAAGATGTTGTAGGGTTATTGGAATCATCAATGTGGATATTGAAGTCACCTAGGATCAAAGTGGGGACTGAATCTGAAAGAAAGAATGTCAGCCATGATTCAAAGTCTGAGAAGAACTGGGTGGCAGAGCCAGGAGGGCGATAGATAACTGCAACCCGGAGCTGTAGAGGAGAAAAGAGTCTGATAGGATGAAACTCAAAGGAAGAGAAATGATAGCTGGGGGGAAAAGATAGAACTTGATACTGGCAGGAGTTAGATAGCAAGATACCAACCCCTCCCCCTCGACCCTCAGGACGGCTAGTGTGGTATAGTTTAATACAGTACACTGGCAATAAAGACATATGACCTCTAGATACCCGTGGCTAAACATAGAAAGTCACATTTAGAAGTCAGGTATTGTATAAACCAAAGGAAGGCAATGCTGGGACCCTGAATTTCATTTGACTACAATGCCCATCAAAGACTTGGAACAACTGTATGTGTGCTGTGTGCCTAAATGTCATTTCTGACTTCTGGCAACCCTAAGACCTATCATGGCTTTTTCTTGGCAAGATTTTTTTCAGAGGAGGTTTGCCATTGCCTTGCCCTAAGGCTGAGAAAGTGTGACTTGCCTAAGGTCATCCAGTGGGTTTCCATGGCTGAGCCGGGATTCATACTCTGGTCTCCAGAGTCTTAGTCCAATGCTCAAACCGCTATGTCATGCTAGCTCAGTCCTCTTGGAACAACTACTGATAAAAGTTAATGAAGAAAGTGCAGAAAGAAGGTTACAGCTGAATATTAAGAAGACAAAATAATGAGCCCATTTGATTTGCGTAGCTTTCAAGTGGCTAACAGAGGCACTAAAATAAAGATATCCTAGACCTCGGCTCAATCTTTAATCAAAATGGAGATGATGGTCAAGAAATCAGAAGAAAATTAAGGCTGCTGCCACACTGCAGAATTAAGGCAATACCCCTTTAACTGCCAGGCCTCCATCCTATGGAATCCTGGGATTTATAGTTTGCTGTGGCACCAGAGCATCTGACAGAGAAGGCTAAATAGCTCACAAAACTACAAATCTCAGTATCCCATAGGATGGGCCCATGGCAATTAAAGTCGTGTCAAACTGGATTAGTTCTGCAGTGCAGATACAGTCTGTGTAGGAAGGTTGTGCAAAACAGGGAAGAAAGACAGCATCTCAGGATTAAAGTTGCCATTTGTCCCGAAATAACTGGAAAATCCCAGAGGACCAGAACAACACACATAAGCCCTAGTTAGCAGGGCTAAATCCAACATTACTCCCAACTAGACTATCTATTGATTTACTCATCCATCTCTTCCTTTATTACATTTGTTTGTTGTCTCTCAGCCCTACAGGCTCCCAAAGTCGTCCACAACAGACCGAAGAAGACAAAACATTCTTTAAAAAGATGAAACATTCTTTCAAACGGATTGAAACAATGGTTAAGAATCAGTTTTAGTAGCACACTGTAAACAGTCCCAAAAAGTCAAGCCTGATTCTTCAGGTCAAAGAGTATTCCTTTACTCTTGTTGGGACCAACTTTTATCTGAGAGCTGATGGGAACTGGAGTCCAGCAACACCAGAAATGCAACAGGTCTAGCCTAACTAGAATACATCCATAAAATCTTCTGAAGAATGATACAGCATGTTGAGA
>NC_056524.1:6706485-6729460 GCF_019175285.1 Sceloporus undulatus
AATAATAATAATAATAATAATAATAATAATAATAATAATAATAATAATAATTCTTACCTTCCTCTCCCCATGGGTACTATGGGATTGTTTCAATGGGATTTCCAGAAGGGAAGCGAAGTACAACTCCAGTTTAGATTTGCCATTGGATTTAGTCCAGTGTCAAAATATTTGCAAATCAATTTATGGGCCAAACGTCTGTCCAAAAAAGATGTCTTGGCTTGCCATGAATCACACAACCACTAACTGCACAATTACTGTCATGTCAACTTTAGCATAAGTTAGCGAATAAGGATTGAGTGGCTCAGCAGATGTTGTTAAACAATAGCTCCATCAACCCATGTTGGCTACCCTGCTAGGGCCAATGGGTGTTGCCATCCATTAACATCAGGAGCGGGCACATGTTTCCTATCCATGCTGTAAGGAAATGAACTCTGACAACTCTTTTGCATGACACAATTACAGGATCATTATTCCACTTGAATTGCCATGGAAACATCCTAGATATAGAGGGGGGGTATACTGAATACCCCCAAAGCACCAGATCCCATCTGATCTTGAAAGCTAAGCAGGCTCAGCTCTAGTTAGCACTTGAATGGGAGACTGCCAAGGAGTATCAGGAGCTACCTCTGGTTATCCCTTGCCTAAGAGAACCCTATAAAATTCAAAGGGTCACCACAAGTCAATAGGGGACTTGAAGGAACATACACACATACTGAGATATATATTCTGGGGAAAGATTAGAGCTCTCTGACTAAGAATTCTACATACCTCTCCTTACACTTTGATGTTAACTGACTTCAGGTCAACCTCAACTCATGGTGACCTTGTGGATGAGACATCTCCAAGACCTCTTGTCCTCAACCTCTCTGTTCAGGTCCTGCAGACCCAGGCCCATGTTCTCCCTGATCTGTCATGTGGTCTTCCATTCTTTCTACTGCCTTTGACCTTTCATTGTCTTTTCTGGTGAATCATCTCTTCTCATGATGTGGCCGAACTATGACAGCCTCAATTTAGTCATCTTGATTTCATAGAATCATAGAGTTGGAAGAGACTGCAAGAGACATCCAGTCCAACCTCTTGCCATGCAAGAAATCTAAATCAAAGCATCCCCGACAGATGGCCATCCAGCCTCTGTTTAAAGATCTCTAAGGAAGGTGACTCCACTACACTCCGAGGAATGAGTTTGTTCCACTGTCGAACAGCTCTTACTGTCAGGAAGTTCCTCCTAATGTTGAGCTGGAATCTCTTTTCCTGGAGCTTGCATCCATTGCTCCGGGTCCTAGTCTCTGGAGCAGCAGAAAACAAGCTTGCTCCCTCCTCAATATCACATCCCTTAAAGTATTTAAACAGGGCTATCATATCAGCCCTTAACCTTCTCTTCTCCTCTGCCTTGATCTGTACTAGGATCCATTTGTTTGTCTTTGAGGCTGTCCACGATATCTTCAACACTACTCTCAAGAACCACATCTTGATTTTCTTCCTACCTGCTTTCTTCACCCTCCAGCTCTCGCATCTGTACATGGTAAAGGGTAATACAATAATAATAATAATAAATTGTTTATTTATAGACCGCTTTTCCTATAGATCAAAGCGGTGTACAGTCGGTAAAACGGATACAATAAAAGGTAAAAATAGCACATGGTTTGGATGATCCTAATTTTAATCTTCAGTTGTCTATCTTTACACTTTAGGATCTTGTCTAATTGATTCATAGCTGCCCTTAGCTCCATAGCTCCAATGGAACTTTGAAAGTTTGTGTCATGTATTTTTTGCTTTTTGGTGGGGCCAATAAAGGGATCATTATTTGTGGATTTGGGAAGTTATTGCACTTTGCTGTAAGGCCAGCACAGCTACCCCTGGATAACTAACCTCCTGTATAGTTCAGAACCTTGGTTAGCTCCTTTGACATTTTCACAAACTTTGGCCTAGAATCATAGAATCATAGAATCATAGAATCATAGAGTTGGAAGAGACCGCAAGGGCCATCCAGTCCAACCCCCTGCCATGCAGGAAATCCAGATCAAAGCATCGTCGACAGATGGCCATCCAGCCTCTGTTTGAAGACCTCCAAGGAGGGAGACTCCACTACACTCCGAGGAAGTGCATTCCACTGTCGAACAGCCCTTACTGTCAGGAAATTCCTCCTAATGTTGAGGTGGAATCTCTTTTCCTGTAGCTTGCATCCATTGCTCCGGGTCCTAGTCTCTGGAGCAGCAGAAAACAAGTTTGCTCCCTCCTCAATATGACATCCCTTCAAGTATTTAAATAGGGCTATCATATCACCTCTTAACCTTCTCTTCTCCAGGCTAAACATCCCCAGCTCCCTGAGTCGTTCCTCATAGGGCAAGGTTTCCAGACCTTTCACCATTTTAGTCGCCCTCCTTTGGACACGCTCCAAAGCTGCACTCCAGTGCTTAGGAAAGGAGTGTGGCTTTGGCACAACCTCTGGACTCTTAGGACCCATGCATCATTTAAATAGCATACCTCCAGAGAGTCCCGAAGCAGCTTTATTTTGGCAGTCTGTAACAGGCCTTAGATTCACCACTTCAGGGACACACAATCCATGAGCTGCCACTGCTTTGACCTCATGCAGTTTCTAACCCTCAACAAAAGTCCTCTAAAGAAATAGGGTCTCCAGATTTTAGGGTCTGGCCCTGAATCTCTAGCTTTGGTGGGTCATCTCCATACAGGAGATAATGGTGCAAATTGTACCGTTTTGGAGGACTGAGTCCCAGGCAAGCGGAAAGGATTGCATGCAAATCTCCAGTTCAGCTAACAGAGCATCAGCATGCAAGGCAGGTTGCAAATCTTAATTGATTTGTTGCTGCAACCTATAAAGATTCTTAGGGTGTGTGTGTGTGTGTGTGTGTGTGTGTGTGTGTGTATAGATCTAGATCTAGATCTAGATCTAGATCTTGATATATATTGTCAACTTCCTCCTTTTTGGCACCAGGAATCACACTCCATACCGTTCTGCATCTGCCTTCTGTTAAATGTTCCTTATCCCAACTCTATAAGTAAGTGAGAAGGAATAATCCCCTCATTTCATTTTAGTACTTTTATTTAATATTTCTGCCTTCATATCTGTGAGTTTGTGTGCATGTTCAAATGACAAGATGTGAGCAGCTGCGGTTGGTATTTAATGCATAACGGTGAATGGCAACATCAAGGACCATCCATAGGTCTGAGGTTCTGGCCCGGAAAACCCAGGGCCTGAGGCAATCCTGAGCTGGCAACCCTAAAAAAAAATAATTCAATGTATGTTTAACTTTAGATAGCAGTACAGGTGCATTTGCACCAGAAATAATGCATTCTAAATGCTGCAGCTCCATCCTATGGAGTCCTGAAGTTTGTAGTTTTACAAGGTCTTTAGCCTTCTCTGTCAAAGAGTGCTGGTGCCTCACCAAACTACAAATCCCGGGATTCTGTAGAATGGAGCCATGGAAATTAAAGTGGGCTCAAACTGCATTATTTCTACAGTCTAGAGGCACTCTTAGTCTTTATTTATTTATTTAACTTTATTTATATGCCGCCTTTCTCCCAGGCCAGGAACCAAGGTGGTTTCCATAGTCTTTGGAGATGTTCACCTCTTCCATATCCCTTTGCAGATCCCCATTCCAAGCTAATTGCAATCGTAATGGTAAAGATAGCTCCATATTGTTTCCTGACACCTCCAAATGGACAGACAGAACCGATTTGGCTAGGCTTGCACCCAGGAATGAACTGTTAGCTTTTCACCCCATCCCACGTGTCTGCCAAGTATTTCCTCTCTTCTTCCAGAGACTTTTCCTCAAATCGCAAACATCTGTTCCACTCCAGGATTCCCAGGGTGTTCATATCAATGAGAATCGGGCCTCTAACAAACAACAGCGTGTGCCTTCCTCTCCCCACTCCCCCACTCCTGACCCGCCTCTATGAGCCTCTTCCAGAGAAACCTGCTCCCCACAAATTGTCCTATAAACACTTTGGAAGCTTCTCTATAAAGTCTTGGGCAGCTCTGGCTGATGCTCTTAGAAGGCTGTTTTCTGAGAAGTAAATTAGGAGCAGGCATCTCTCTTCCCTTGCCAAATCCACCACCTCCCCCTTTGCTCTGCCTCTCCGGCTGCCAGGGTTTCTGGCTCAGACACATCCTTCCAATCTGGGCACCTAATTTGCATTAATTATGCAAATTACTATTGTGCATATTATTAATTTGCATTCTGGTTGCACAGATTCAACACATTAATCATTGCACTTTTTTGATTATGTTTCATCCTCAGTATGTATTTTGTGCATTTTGTTTGGCCAAGCAAAAGTATCAGAGTTTTGTGGATTTTGGATGTTATTGTACTTTGCTACATCTGAATACAGGACCAAGCTAAGAGATTTTATTTTAAATTGAGAAGTATTCATCAATACTGGACAAACAAGAGCCACGGTTACTATATCTCACCGATTTTATCTGGAAAATGGTGAGCAAATTCTTCATTTTAAAACATTGTTTTAGGAAGTTTTAGGACATAGTGATTTTTTTCTGATAGCATGCAATATAAAGTTGGGAATTGGAGTTGCCAACATTCATCTGGAAGTGCTCCTCTGCTGTTAACAACAGGCCAGTGTATCAAGAGCTAGCAGCTTTTCCTGGCAAGGAGATGACATGACAGGAGAGAGCTTTGCCCACACAGATCTGCAGCTCAGGCATTAATGACACCAGAGCCCTGCCAAGAAAAGGAAAGTGGGGAGGCAGGAATCTGGCAACCTTCTTGAAAATCTATAAAAGAACTGATTAATATGAGATGTGTTGAAACTGGGAGATCTCTCTCTACCTGTGTTTTTTTTCTATATGGAAAGCAAGCTGGCCATTGTATCTGGAGTCCCCACCAGTAATGATGACATCTCCTTAATGTTTTGGGGATGGATTAGGTCAACAAGGAGGCTGTGAGAGGTTGGGTAACTTGCGAGATCTTTCTCCCCAATGTATTCCAGTACCAACTGCTGTGAGACTCCAGTTTTCATGAATGAAGAGAGTTTTATTTTAAAGTCTGCAAAGGTGCATGCAAACACACAAACCAATACAGCCTCAACAATCATACCGGGCAAACGGAAATGAAAGGTGTGAAAAGTTGGATAGCCAGGAGTGGGGAATGGAAAGGGGTGATATTTGCCAGTCTTGAAGATGAGCTTCTATGGAAAGCAAAGAGTGGCTCAGATGGAAACTGAGGACTGCACAGAGAGTACCAGTCAGTTGGCCACTGTCTGTAGCAGCTTGCTGCAGTCTGTATCAGCAAATTGGCTATGTATTTATACCTGTTTTGTACCCTCAAGGGATGCCTGTTGCTATCCCACGCAAGGGTTGAGGGTTTTCCCCATGGAATAGAGTGGCAGGTGGCACTTCCTTCAGATGAAAAAAACATTGATAGCATTAGAGACAAATCGAGGCGAGGAAATGTTGGAAGATTTTTGCATTCTCTTTCCCCTTTCCTTAGATAGATAGGGAATTCCTGCATGCAAACTCCTCTCTCTCTCTCTCTCTCTCTCTCTCTCTCTCATTCAAACTAACCATAAAACTTAGGTCACTCACTCTTTGGGACTAACAGACATTTTCTCTGAAGATTTTCAACTGAACTGTTAGTCTTCCTCTTCTCTGTTTGGAAAGATGGTGAGATAAAGACTTTTTCTCTACCTGAACTGTTCACTAGCTAGATTAGGATAGAGCATTGTATGTAAATATAGATTAAAGTCATTGTTAAACTTTGGCGTTAAACTACTAGCTACGTATTTACTGTTTTTGAGTCAGTCTCAGTTGTTAAGAAAACACAGGGGCTTATTGCACAGCTTTTTTTTTTAAATCAACTTTCTGCTCCCAAATTGAATTCTAATTTGGGCTGCATCTGGATCCTATTGCATGGATTTTTGCCGCCGCCACCTGAATTCAATTCAGGAACGGTAAGGCAATTTAAAAAGCTGTGTGATAAGCTCTAAAGTTAGACAAAAGCACATTTCTGCTACTCTGCTGTTTTAAAGGCGGACTCTAACAGGCTTAGGTTTGATATTTTGATATTTAAATATTTTTGTTTCCTTAAAAAGGCTGGAGCCTTAGGAAACTTAAATTACCCCACAGGAAACCACAAATAAAAAACCACTATATTTTTTATCAAGATAACATTTCTCTAGGCCTGTTTAGATCCTCCAGCACAACTCTGTGGTCAACATCAACTGGAGGTTAGACCATAGAATTATGCTGGACGACCTACACATGCCTAAAGTGTTCTCTTTAGGAATCTCTAAGTCTTTCAGCATTATGTTTGACAGACATTGATCACAGAGTCACAATGGAGGACTCAGAGATTCCTAGAGAGAACATATTTTTGTAAACCTATGAATAATCTGATCTGCAAAAGTCAAAGCTGCAAATGTAGAGGACTGACTGTATTAGGAAGAATATCATGGCAGTGGAACAGACTCAGAGGGTGGTGGACTCTCCCTCTTTGGAGGCCTTTAAACAGAGGTGGATGGCCATCTATCATGAGTGCTTTTCTTGCCTATTCCTTCATGCCCAGGGTCAGGCAAGATGGGTGTTTGCTTCCCTTTTAACTGTGTGATTCTATAAAGGGTTATATATAGGGTTCTCCCTATGGTGGAGTCCAGGGAGGTGGAGGCTGACCCTGTTCCAATCCATTGCCCACTGCTGAAGTTGACAGTATTGAGTGAGACGGTCTGGCTTGTGAAAAGTCAAGATTCCTATGAGTCAGAGAGAAGCCAGGCAGGCCCCAGAAAGCTAGAGATGACCCAATGACAGAATCCGCAGGATCTGAAATAGCAAGCTGGAAGTCGGAGGGAATTATAAAGTGGCTTGTTTGATTTCATTACCCAGGAAATGTGGCGCCGCAGCTGTGGAACATCCTAACCCAAGAGAGTCAACTGGTCCAGGGTTTGGTTTCTTTCCAAAACATTGTGAACACTTTCCTCTTTTAGAAGGCATTTGGAATGGGGTGATATCATCTTTAAAATGTGCTGTTTTATGATGGTTCATTGTTTCCTATTTTAACTTTGGCTAGGTTTATCTAGCTCCATAATTCACTTTAGGTTTGTTTTTGAGAACAGTAGGTTGGAATATCTATCTATCTTATCTATCTTTCTATCTATCTATCTATCTATCCATCCATCCATCCATCCATCCATCTATCATCTACCAATCTATCTATCTGCCTTCAGTGGGCCCTTGGTATCCACCAGGGTTTGGTTCCAGGACCTTCTGTAGATACCAAAATTCTTGGATGTTCATGTCCTATAAAATACAATGGATAATAAAACGATGTCCCTTATATAAAATGGCAAAATTGAGGTTTGCTTTTTGGAATGTATGTATTTTTAAAAGATTTTCAAGCCACAGATGCTTGAGTCGGTGGATAAAAAATCCATGGATACAGAGGGCCGACTGTATTATTCTACATCTAGAATCCCTTTGTGGGAGAAAGGCAGGATATAAATCCTTGAAATAAAATAATAGATAAAAATAAATAGAAGTGTCAACAAGAGTACAGCCAGTATAAAAACACGACTAAACAATTTGAACCAATTACAGAGTTGGAAGCAATGTAAAGTACACAAAACCACATGCCAACAGGTCAGTGTCGAATAGTGGTTGCTGAAGTGCGAAAGTTTGAATGGAGATGTTTTAACCTGGCACTGAAATGAGGCCAGTGTCTCTGCCAGTCGGGCCATCAAGGATTGGACCCTCATTTTATATAATGATGTACAGTATAACTGCGTTATACGTGGGGGCGCTATACGCAGTCTTGAGCTTACGCGCTCAAGCCGCTCAGGAGCACATAGGGTGCAAGGGGCAGCATGTCCCATTTGGATAAATGGGGTGCGCGCCCATGGCGTGCGCACACTGCTGCGCCGTCACACCATCACACGCACGAGCCCCATTCACTTGAATGGGGCGCCAGCATAGGCGGAATTCGCCTTACGCAGGGGGTCCAGAACGTATCCCCCGCGTAAGGCAAGGTTCAGCTGTATTACCAATAATGATACAATGACTGGGGGGGGGGAATTAGGCTAGTCACTTTCTCTAAGCCTAACCTACCTACAAGGTTGTTGTGAGGAAAAAATGTGGCAGGAGTGTTGTGTACAAACTTTGCACTCATTGAGGATAGGAACAAAATAATATAATATAATGAAATATGACAGCCAGCTTGGCATAGTGGTTTGAGTGCTGGACTACAACTACAACTCTGCAAACCAGAGCTCAATTCCCAGTTAAGCCACTGCCATTCCCTTCTCCTTTTGTGTCTTGTCTCTTTAGATTGTGAGGGCAGGGAAATGTCTAATTAACAATTTGTAAGCCGCTCTGATAGCCTTTTGGCTGAAGAGCGGGGTATAAATAAATGATGATGATGATGATGATGATGATGATGATGATGATGATGATGAAACCAACTGGATGACCTTGGGCAAGTTGCAAGCTCTCAGCCTCAGAGGAAGGCAACTGTACATCTCCTTTAAACAAATCTTGCCAAGAAAAGTCTGTGATAGGATTGCCTTAGGGTCACCATAAGTCAGAAATGACTTAAAGGCACACAACAACAACATCACTAATGCAATACTAACGAAACAGGCAGGTCCTATATGGTGCAATTTTTCATTTGTTACAAAGTCAACACACAGCTTGATTTCATTCTCACCTTGGAATGGATTCCAAATAGAATCCAGAAGGAGAGCTGTAGAACACAACAGCACCTTCTGAGGTTTCTTTACTAAGAATATTTGGTTTTTATCCTAGTAGTGTCAGCTTGTGTCATGATATCATGGGAATAAAAAGGGATAACCATTTGGATGTTTTTAGTAAAGTACAGTCAGCCCTGTGTATCCACAGATTCTGCATCCACAGATTAAACCAACCATGGCTTGAAAATGTTCACAAACAGAAAATTCCAAAAATCAAACCTTGATTTTGCTGTTTTATATGAGGGATACCATTTTACTATGCCATTGTATATAATGGATTTGCGTATCCACAGATGTTGGCATCCACAGGGGGTCTTGAACTCAAACCCCAGTGGATACTGAGGGCCTACTGCAGAAAGAGAATACACACATTTATTATTTCACCATGAGTTGGAAATGACTTGGAGGCACACAACAACAACAACAAATGAAACGTGTGCCTGGAGAGAACTTAGGAAAATGCCTGATTCTTTGTCCTTCTAGGGTAACATTTATTTATTTTATTGCTTTTCCTTAGAATATAATCATAGAAACATAGAATCATAGAGTTGGCAGAGACCACAAGGGCCATCTAGTCCAACCCCCTGCCATGCAGGAAATCCAAATCAAAGCATCTTCGCAGATGGCCATCCAGCCTCTGTTTAAAGATCTTCAGGTAAGGAGACTCCACTAGACTCCTAGGAAGAAGTGTGTTCCACTGTCAAATAGCTTTTACTGTCAGAAAGTTCTTCCTAATGTTGAGGTGGAATCTCTTTTCCTGCAGCTTGCATCCATTGTTCCAGGTCCTAGTCTCCGGAGCAGCAGAAAACAAGCTAGCTCCCTCCTCAATATGACGTCCCTTCAAGTATTTAAACAGGGCTTCTCTTCTTCAGGCTAAACATCCCCAGCCCCCTAAGTCATTCCTCATAGGGCATGGTTTCTAGACCCTTCACTGTTTTAGTCACCCTCCTTTGGACACACTCCAGTTTCTCAATGTCCTTTTTGAATTGTGGTGCCCAGAACTGGACACAATATTCCAGGTGGGGTCTGACCAAAGCAGAATAGAGTGGCACTATTACTTCCCTCAGTCTAGACAATATACTTCTGTTGATGCAGCCTAAAATTGCATTGGCCTTGTTAGATGCCGCATCACGCTGTTGACTCATGTTCAATTTGTGGTCTATCTGGACTCCTATATCCCTTTCACACGTAGTTTCATTCAGCCAGGTGTCACCCATCCTATATCTGTTCATTTCATTT
Organism: Sceloporus undulatus; assembly: GCF_019175285.1. Lineage (NCBI taxonomy): Eukaryota > Metazoa > Chordata > Lepidosauria > Squamata > Phrynosomatidae > Sceloporus > Sceloporus undulatus. The sequence continues at coordinate 6,716,437 of NC_056524.1, forward strand.
TTCCTGCCTTAGTGTAGTACCTTACATATCTCTGTGTTGAATTTCATTTTGTTAAGCTTTGGCCCAGCTTTCTAGTCTATTTAGGTCATTTTGAATTTTGATCCTGTCCTCAGGGGTGTTAGCTACTCCTCCTAATTTGGTGTCATCTGCAAATTTGATAAGCATGCCCCCAATTCTTTCATCCAAGTCCTTGATAATTATGTTGAATAGCACTGGGTCCAGGACAGAACCCTGTGGGACCCCACTGGTCACTTCTCCCAGGATGAAGATTTATATTCTCTCTTTCTCCCTAAATTGGATTCAAGACAGCTTGAATCATTCTGCACTCTTCTCAAGCAGCCCCAAAATTCAAAGATGCACACACAGTACTCTTGAAGAGAGCATACAATAATAATTGGTCACTTCATGGACCCGTTCCCATCTTTCTTGGAATCATCATTCTTGGCTACAGCCGGAGACAATTTGCAAGCCCAGATGGATCACTGAGTTGATTAGATGCAGCGATTCCTGTCTTTCCAGATGCTGGAGGTGACTACAGTTCATTAGCGAATGAAGGGATTCCTTCAATAGATATGTCAGCATGCATTTAAGGCCTGATTATTATTAATAACAATTTATCACCGCACTGTACTTGTAATTTAAACAAGGAGGGCTTTTATCATCTCCCCTCCATCTTTCCTGCTGCCCTTGGAACAATTCAGTATTTGTCAAGAAGAAATAGAAGCAGGAAGCAAGACCTTCCCCCTTAACCAGGCAATCGAGAGACGGTTCCAGAAATGGATGGGAAAAGAACGGAGGTGGGAATAAATCGTCTGCACTCAAAGCTCTGGATCCCATTTTCTCCATGTAATAATAAAAAAGATTTACTTTGCAGGCTTTCCCCCTCTCATGTAAGCATGCATGCCCAGGTTAATGATTTGTCTTTTTAAAAAGGGGTTCAGGATCCCATGCCCTCCAACATTTCACAGATGAGAAGCACAGCATGTGTGGCCATGCAATATTAATGTGGTCATGATCACGTAAGTTATTAATGAGGAAGAACACACAAGGTAGGAGAGGTTGCAGCAGTTTGCTTTTGCCAGAGCCTACTGGGGAAGGGGGCAGAAAAGATGAAGAGCATGGACTCTGTAAAGATAAGGGGATAAGTGTGGAATTTGCTGATCCTAGTGCCCTATACCACCTGAGATGAACATCTCACCCACCCAAATGATAGCACTGGTTCTGGCCATGGGAGCTGTTTGCATCTCATTGATACAGCCTCACCACCCCAAGAGATTTCTTTTGCTTGACTCATGAGTCTGGCAGTGTGCCACCTTCAGCTTTGTCTTCCTTAAGCTTGGTTTTCCTGATTGACAAGTTAGAATATGTCTAGAGGACTATAACCAACATGGTCAAAGGTCTGGAAACCATGCTTTAAGAGGAGCGGCTTAAGGAGCTCAGTATGTTTATCCTGGAGAAGAGGTGATGAAGAGGTGATATGACAGCTGTCTTTAAATCTTTGAAGGGATGTCATGCAGAAGATGAAGTGAGCTTGTTTTCTGCTGCTCTTGAGATTAGGACAATAGGTTCAAACTGCAAGAAAAGAGATTCCACCTAAATATTAGGAAGAACCATCTTGATGATAAGGGCTGTTCAACTGGGAATGAAGTGTCTCCTAGGGAGAAGGACTCTTCATCTTTGGGAGTTTTAAACAGATGTTGGATGGCCATCCCTTGGGAGTGCTTTGTGCAAATATTTCTCTTTCAACTCTATGATGGTACATCCACATTGCATAGTTGTAGCAGATTGATAACACTCAGTTGACATGGCTCCATCCTACAGAAGCCTGAGATTTGTAGGTTTAGAAGGCACCAAGGGGAACCTTGTGTAGAGCCAGAGTGGTGCAGTGGTTTGATTGTTGGACTATGATTAGATTAGGGTTTGAATCCCTGCTCAAGCATTAAAACCTGTTCTGCAAGTCTTGGGCAAGTTACACACTCTCAGCTTCAGAGGATGGCAATGGCAAATCTCCTCTGAAGAAACTTGCCAAGAAAAGCCTATGATAGGGTTTCAGGTCACCATACATTAAAAAGAAATGACTTGGAGACACACAACAATAACAAAAGCATAACTTTTAAAAGGGAAGAACTGAGTATTAAGTCAGTTTAAATCTGTAGCCTAGACCCAGAACTGTAGTTCAGGGGGGTGGACTAGTGTTGTAAAGCATTCCAAATCCTTCTACAAACTACAAATCCCAAGTTTCTATAGAATGGAGCCATGGAAGTGAAAGTGGCATCAAACAGCTATAACTGTGCAGCATAGATTCACTCTACGATTAGAGAATTCTAAATCTGCTTCAAACCCACACGCTTGAAACTCAAAAGGAAGAACATAAATAATGTTTGCTTGTCTTGGAAGAGATACCAACACCTTGAAATGATAATTCTTAAAAGGATAAAAGGAGCTGTTGCAAATCCCATCTGAAGCTTCCATCCACAGTAAACATAACACAGAGGTGTGTTGTTGTTGTTTTAAAGCTTAGCAACTTTTCTCGTGGACCAATGCAGATTTTTGGAAGCACTTTCCTTTTCACAGACCCTTCTGTTTTTTAATCCAAGCTTGTCCTGACCATCGCTTCCTCTTGATCATGTCTCCTGCAACCTTCTCAGCTGGAACAAACAGTGGTATGGCAATGCAGGGAGCTGGAATGATCAAGACCAGTCGTCAAAGATTTACCTAAGGGAAAGTGAGATACAGGCGGTAAATCAGAGCCTATTGAAACACCAGGATGTCTGATGGATTCTGCTATTTCAATATTTTCCATTCTGTTGCCCAATGGATTTGGGATTGATCGAGAGCCCAAACAAAACCAACAGGGAACGTTCCTCTTGTCAAAAATCTAAGGCGGCAAGTGATGCTTAAGGAATGCTCCTCTCTCCAGAAAACATTTGGACTTTCCATCACTCTTAACGCTTAGCATGTTGTAAAATTGACTTACAGTCACTGATTTATGGCTGCAGCAACCGAGTCAGAAAGGGGAAAGCAGGATTTAAATCTTATTAAAGTGGTGGCAGGGAGATGTGGTGCTAATCATTCCTTTCAAATCAAACTGGGAATCTCTTCTTTAGATAGAAACAGCAGGGCTACAACTATGAGCAAAATGATAGTATTGCAATGCACCATGCCTGATGATAAGATGCCATGAAGTCCAAACTCCACCAGCTCTATTTTGGAGGGTGGACAGATGGAGAATTCTCAAGAAAAAGCCAACTTTTGATTTTTTTTTTTTTTTGATTTTTTTAAAAAAAGATTGGAAGGTATATCCATTTTAGATCCATCCTAAGGAATCCTGGGATGTGTAGTTTGGTAAGGAACTTGGAATTCTGTGCTAGAGAGTTCTAGTCCATTATTCTGAGATACAACACTAGAGCTCTTTAGCACCAAATTATAGATACTAGGATTTCATTCATCAGAGGAGCCAAGGTCCATGACAGTGCAAGTGATATCAAAGTGTTATAACCATGTAGTACAGATGTACCATTAGAATACATTAATGAAAAGTTACAAAAGTTTTCCAGATTTCATCTAAGGGGTTGTTCAGATGGTGAAAATAATCCAGGTTGAAACTTTGAGGTTATTCACACTGTGAAAATAATCAAGGATGAATCCGGGTTAAATCTTCCTCATCCACATGCATCCTGAATGCACTTGATTCAGTTTGGGGGGGAGGGGGGCTGCCAAAAAACCCACTTAATCCAGGATAATCCATATTGGGTTCCCCCCCCCCCAAGTTTTTTAAAAAGATCTGCATCATCATCAGTAGTGTAAAGAACTGATGTGAATAGACCAAAAAATACATTCACATCGTCGGCTCCATCTTTATTGTAAAACAAACTCGCAGAGATGCACAGTGATGAAGATTGATGTGGTTCCATAGTGTGAATAAAAATCTGGAATGCGTGAGTGAGATGATTCACATTATCATGCTAAAAAACCCATGTCTGAGTTCTGGGGTTCTGAGTTTTTCCTAAAAGCTTCACATTCTTGACTGTGTGAATAACCAATACAAATAAACCCAGGACAAACTGAGATAACACTCTGCATGCCCTGAAGTTCTTCAAATACATTCGCATCATTGACTGCACCTTCATGAGCTGGGGCAACATTGCATTGGCTTCCTATTTCTGGAGCTGCTGTTTCTGCTTCCTCACAGGCAGGAGCTTTATGGCCTGCCTGGTGCATCACCACTTTTGCTAAGATCAGAACAGGGCATCCATGTGATCAATGAGGAAGGGGTAGAGCAACAACCATCCCTCACAAATGCATGGCTGGGTATCTCCTGGAGATGTCACATCTAGCAATCACCCCTTCCAGAACTCTAGATGACATGACTGGATGTCCCCAGGAGGCACCAAGTCAACAATCTTGCCTGCCCTCCTAGATTGTATGGCTGGATGCCTCCTGGAGATGTCCAGCTATGCAATCTGTGGGCACCCCACCCCATTTTGACAACAGAAGTGCTAACATGCCAGCCAGGCATTTGCAGGGACTGCTCAACTGGTGAGGAGAAAGTGATGGTGCCTCCGAAGGGGATCCATACCCTTCCCTGAGCTGCTCAATGCAGGGTAAGGGAGGTGGCATGGCTCTTGGCATGTGGACAATTGGATTGGCTGATTCAGACCCAGTCCAGTTGTCCACACAACCAAAAGAGCCAGAGACATTCTGGGGTTTTCTGGAAACCCACAGTTTTCCCCTGACTTTGCTGAATTTGAGCAAAGTTGGGTTAAAGGCTGAAAACTGGAGATCTTGCTTGGAAGTAACTGTATATTATATATTGCACCAGCTTTGGGGTAAGTGAAGTGTTTTTCACTAGTGTGAAACCGTCCAATTAAAAAGATTGTATGTACAGCGCTGTGTAAATTTACTGCACTTTATAAATAAAGGTTAATAATAATAATAATAATAATAATAATAATAATAATAATGTAGACAAGCCCTGACCAGGCAACATCAATGTGGTTAAGCAACATCAGAATGTGATCAAGATTGCAAAAGTTATTAAAAGTTATTTGTTTGATATTTGATGTTTTTAATCTGTTTTTTCTTTTCTATATGGTAATTTTATCTATTCTTCTTTAAATTGTTATTATCTTAGAATGTATGCCTTGGGCAGGCTTTTATTTACTCCTAATTTTACCGACTTTGTACAGCGCTGTATATAATTACAGCGCTATAGAAATAAAGTTTAATAATAATAATTATTATTATTAATGAGGAACAATTCACAAGCTAGAATAGGCTGTAGTAGTTTGCTTTTGCTTGAGCCTAGGGGAAAGGCAAGGTCTTGGCCTCTCTTCTCCTCCCCATTGAATGCATTGAGTACAAACTACTTCTGCACTTTTATTTGAGGATAAAAGTGGGAGGAGGAGGAGAGAAACCAGGACATTTTAAAAGCAGTTTAAAAATTGGAATGACAGAGGATTGATTGGGGCTTTCTCTGCCAAACTGAGGCAGCTGGAGGGTATGCTACAGACAGAATGGAAGAATTAAGAGTTTCAGCTTGGACAAAAGAAGAAATCAAGAGGCAAGGAAGCGAGATTATTTGCAAGGTGGAACAGAGCCAGAAGATGCCTTTGTGCAGAAGTTACTCTTTTTAAAATGTTATCTCTCAGAGTCCCCAGCCAACAAGGCCATGATGTTATTTGTTAATTGTTGTTGTCCCATGCCTCAGTAATAATAACAATAATAATAATGGGTGAAGATTTGACAGGGGTTATAGTGCAAAAATAACATTTTCAGGCTCTGGTTTCCTCTCTAAAACAACACCTTTTGTCCCAAACCTTGAACGTCAAAGAAATTTAGTGAAGTTCCGTTGCTTATTTTTCAGAGTTCTGGCAATGACAGATGGATAAAACAAATCTTGCAGAAATGCAACCAAACAAAAACAGAGCAGAGGCAGGAGAGAGACCTAGGGTTAACAAGAAAAAAGGAGAGAGAAAGACAGAGGAAGAGCTTTTGAAGCCATCTGTCAGCATCTTCTGTCTTAATTCTCAAGAAACAACCGCACCCGGCCAAACCTTTGGACCTAAGGCCTGCCTCCAGAGGTGAGGAAGTTTTTCTGAGGATTACCAGTTGGGCTTTGGGAAAAGTTTGCTAACTGCGTAAGGTTTAAAGGCCACTTTTTCTCTCTGTGAGCTGGGAACGTTCCCAAAGCCACGCTCTAGCTGTACTTGCGCTGGACCTATAACAGGTTGCTTTTTGTCCTTAAATCTTGTTTTTCCTTCTGCCCCAATGACAGAGCTTTCATAAATGTGCCTTCATTTAGGTGGGATTCCTTGTCTAAGAAAACTCGGTGAAATTCATGGGGTTGCCATATGTCAACAGTAGACTCGAAGGCACATGCACACAAACATACACTTAACAAACATGGATTGAACGCTGTGGTGATGAAGCAAATGACCTTCCAGATGTTTCTGGATTGCATCTCCCATCAGACCCAACTAATATATCCACTTCTGAAGCAAGCTGGGAATTCCAGATGGGACATGTGGGGCTGGACACATGTTCTCGATCCCTAGAGGATCGGACAAATACTGAAGGTGGTTGGCTTCTTCCCAAATGGCCGCTCAGGCCTCGCGCTATGTTTACCAAAGCACATTTTCTGCAGATAACTTGCAGGAAGAAATGACTGAAGAGCCTGTCAACAGAAATGATGTAGACTCAAACATCCCAAATTCCTCAAAACCTTTGCCTCACAGGCAAGAGAACCTGCGAGGGTAGAAATCACAGCATGGTAGAACGCGTGTTTATAATCATTCACTGCTTCGCCCTTTGGAAAGGACAAATGGTATATACATTTAAAAGCACTAAGGGGCCACCAAGCTTTGGCAGAATTATTTATATACCATCCCGCACATGGCATTTCTCTCTCTCTCTCTCGTTGGTCCTGGGTTCTCTCTGAGGCCCGGCTGGCTCTGTGAGGTTCCTTTTAAAACTACTCTATATTTCTTCCAGGTGTTAGATATACAGTTTGAGAATCTATTTCTGGCACATCAAAGTCAGAGCTTGGGTCCTGAAAGGTGCCTCTAAGGCCAAGATTCAGCTTTTAAGAAAGCCTCAAATGTTTTAATAGGATTTGTGGTCCACAAAAAGCAGATTCTCTGGCATTTTGGATAACACCCCAGCCTATTTGCAGAAAATTGGGAACGTGACTGCTTTCAACTGTGCTGTTTTTAAACTGCTTTTTATTATCTTTTATTGCCTGGTTTTAGATTGCTTTAAATATATTTAATTGCATTTTAAAGATAACCTTTTTAATGGTTTAGCTATATTGCATTTGTTTTAATTTCAGAGCTGCACTGAGTCCCAGTTTGGGAGGAATAAGAGTCAGCATTGTTTAATGTTTTCAGCCTTGGACTTAGGAGAGTCATACACTCTCAGGCCCAGAAAATCTTGTGATAGGTTCTCCTAAGAGTCGGCATAAGTCGGAAATGACTGGAAGGCACACAACAGACAAAAAGATTGATTATATTACTAATAATCATAATAATATTAATATAACAATGATAATACTTCTTTGCAGGGTCATGGCCATGCTGGCTGGAGACTCCAGAGAGCTGTAGTCCAATAAAGTAATTTTGAGATATATCAGTTACCAAAAAAATGACCATAGAAGAAATGCATAAATTTAACCTAGACAATGAAGCAATTGAAATCGTTAAAGAGTTCCCATACCTAGGATCAAACATTGATCAGAATGGTGACTACAGTCAATAAGTAAGAAGATTAGGAGTGGGAAGGGCAGCTATGAAGGAACTAGATAAGATCCTGAACAGTAAAAATATACAACTGAGCACTAAAACCAGAATTGTCTAAGCCATAGCATTTCCCATCATCATGAACAGATGTGAGAGCTGGACAGTGAAAGAAGCCAACAAGAAGACAATAAATGCATGTGAAATGTGGTGCTGGAGAAGAGTGCTGAGGATACTGTGAACGGCCAAAAAAACAAATAAGTCCTAGAACAGATCAAGCCTGAAATCTCCTTGGAAGCCCAGATGGTTAAATTGAGGCTGTCATACTTTGGCCATATTATGAGAAGGCATGTCTCATTAGAAAAGACAATGATGCTGGGAAAGGTGGGGGTATTAGAAAGGCCTCATTCTCACTACATTTTAAACTGGTTTGCAAATTGGTTTGAAGCAGTTTAAATGACCCTGGTTCACATTTGAACTGAATCGCTAAAGCGATTCGGAGAGGAGGGCCATGTGCTAGCTTCATTTAACCTGCATCTTTTTGACGCGGATTTTTTTCCCTCATCTTTTTAGAGAAATCGATTCCATGCAAGTGTGAACTAGATATGGATCAGAATCAATTTCAAGAATCAATATGAAGAAATAGGAGGAAGATAGAAAAACGGGGACATTTTAAAAGCAGCTGAAAAAGTGAGATGACAGAGGATGAATCAGGACTGTCCCTGCTAAATCAGGACAGGTAGAGGATATGCAATCTCTTTCCTGCTGCCCATCATCCAGCCTCAAGGACTCCTCAAAGGCATTTGTGGAGTGGCCCTGAAATCTGCTGCTCAGTCCCAAGCTTTCTTGAAAATCCTTGAAAAGACTTCCTTTTTCCCCCTTTTTTCTTTTTGCAAAGGCCATGTTTGCTGCCAAGATCTGAGGGTGAGAGCTTTGCTCCTGTAATTATTTGTTTATCTTTGGGCCCATTCTTCTGCCAGCCGGTCCTGTGTGTGTAACTCTGGTCTTCTCATGTTGTGGGAACCCACCAATTTTGGAACAGATTTGGAAGAAACCTTGTAAAGCAATGCTTTCCAATTTTTTCCCCTGCCCGCTTTGATGGGGCTGCCGCTGCTTCTTTGTCGGCTAATCCCGAGACTGCCTTAGATCTTCAGACCGTCCAGTAATTGGGGAGCAGGAGGGAGGAAGTCATGACCTGCCATAGCTTTTCTTTCTGTCCAATTCACTTTGCATATTGGACTTTTTTGTTCTGGGGCTGGGCACAATCCAGGCACAGCAACTCCTAAACAAACCCCAGCTTTGTGGCGGTGGGGGAAAGGCACCTTCTTTCCATCCCTTGGTTTACAGAGATGCTTGTAGTAGGTTGCTTATGAGGCCTTCCAAGTGTTGCTTAAAAATGAGGAGGGGGAAAAAGACAAATCACGCAATGGACTTAAAGTGGGTATGAAAGAGACAAGAAGGGGGTGTCATGTTGTGGCAGGGGCTGGGAAGGAGAAGGGAACAGAATTCATTTGAAGAAAGTGCCAGCTTTTGAGCTCTCCTCAGCAAACACTCGGCTCTCGGTGATGAAGCGAAACCACTGTTGCCCGTCCAACAAGGCTTGGGTGGGCCTGAATGCGCTTGGCTAACAGCATCCCTTTCATCTACCCACTTTATGTGGGAGCTGCCAAGAGAAAAGTTAAGTGTCAAGAGAGTTCAGGGAGAAATTTGGACCAAAAGCTATAGGGTAAGGAGTGGATGGTGTCACCTCGTGCCCATCTCAGCCTGGGGAGAAAGTTGGCATACTTCTTTATTAGTGTTTTTGTGTGGGGTGGTAGAGGTTAGCAACCTAAAAGTTTGCCACTGGTGAATGTCCATTTTCAAATAGTGTTTTGGCGCATAGCCCTTTCTGACTGAGGATGTTTGTGAAGAGTCGTTTCGGAGCTGCAAAGAAGGACCGGACGTGAGGTTGCCGTCTATCTCAGGGCCTGGCCTGGAGTCTCCACTTTTCCTGAGTCACCTCCAAATTCTCCAGTTTTAGTGGCTCAGCTACAGACAAAAGGAAAGGGCTCTAGTCTGTGCATATTTCCAACTCAGGGAGGAAGAAAGCCACATATACAGTCAGCCTTCCTTATCTGCCTCCAGAGATTTCACCATTGATGGCCTGAAAATGTTTTTTAAAATATTCCAAAAAGCAAAATTTTGATTTTGGCATGTTTTAATACATGGGACACCATGGATTTTGGTATCCATGGGGGATTCCCCAGCGGATACCAAGGGCCCACTATACCTCCTTGCACTCATTAGAGGAAGTGGGGTATTTTTTGTGCCTTTATGTTGTTTCTGACTTATAGCAACGTAAGGCAAAACTATCTTTGAGTTTTCTTGGCAGAATTTGTTCAGATGGAACAATTTGTTCAAGATGCCCTTGCCTTCTCCTCAGATAGAGAGAGGGTGACTTGTCCAAGATCACCCAGTGGGTTTCCATGACTGAGCAGGGATTCGAACTCTGGTCTTCCAGTATCTGGTCTAACACTCACTCCATTACGCTACAATGGCCCTCCATTGGTGGACTGGCCAAATATAAATGTTATCTGATAAACAATAAAGTGATGTAGGACTAAAATGCCTGTTTGCAGGTTGCTGGCAATTGTGTCCAACACTGGGTTTGAGGAGCTTGAATTATAGGTAGATGTGCCCAACACATTCTCCCTATCGAACATTTTAAGTGGAGTTGAAGGCAACTAACTGACCTATTCTTCTCCTGTGAATATTTAAAATCCTACTTCTCCCGCAGATGTCAGATTCAGATCTTATTTTTAGAATTATACAATTCCCTTAGAAATTCACTGCTTCTCTCTCTCACTTTCTCTGTATACTGAAATCACACAACATCAGGACACAAGGACACCTGGCTTAATAAGGCTACATGTGAAAGGGCTCTAGGAATCCTAGTAGACCACAAGTTTGCAAACCATGCCTTATGAGGAGAGACTTGGGGAGCTGGATATGTTTAGTCTGGAGAAGACACAGTGAATAAGTGATATAATAGCCATGTTTAAATATTTGAAGGGATGTCATATTGAGGATGTAACAAGCTTGTTTTCTGCTGTTCCAGAGACTAGGACCCGGAACAATGGATGAAAGCTGCAGGAAAAGAAATTCCACCTTAACATTAGGAAGAACTTCCTGACAGTAAAAGTTGTTCAGCTGTGGAAGGACTGGAGGTGCTTTGGAGGGTTTTAAACAGAGGCTGGTTGGCCATCTGTCTGGAGTGCTTTGATTGTGAGTTCCTGCGTGGCAGAATGGGGTTGAACTGGATGGCCCTTGGTTTTTTTTCCAACTGTATGGTTCTATGATTCCATGAGACACAAGAGGTCTCTGCAGACCAGGCTGAACATTAATCAACAGAATGATGTGGTAGCTGAAGAAGCCAATGCTGTTCTAGGCTGCATCAATAGGCGTATAGTGTCTAGACTGAGGAAAATAAAAGTGCTTTGGTCTGACCACATCTGGAATACTATTTCCCGTTATGGGCACCACAATTCATGAAGGATGTTGAGAAGCTGGCGCATGGCCAGAGAAGGGCCACCAAAATAGTGAAAGGTCTGAAAACCATGCTCTATGAGGAGTGGTTTAGGAATGTTTATCCTGCAGAAGACAAGGCTGTGAGGTGGCATGACAGCCATGTTTAAATATTTCTACAGATGTCATATGAAGGATGGACCAAGTTTGTTTTCTGCAGCTCCACAGATTAGGACACGGAGCAATGGATTCAATCTACAGGAAAAGAGGTTCCACCTAAACATTAGGAAGAACTTCCTGACAGTAAGAACTGTTTGTCAGTGGAAGACACAGCATCAGTGTGTATAGAGTCTCCCCCTTTGGAGGTTTTCAAACAGAGGCTGGATGGCCATCTCTTGGGGGTGCTTTGATTGTGTGTTGCTGCATGGCAGAATGGAGTTGGACTGGATGATCCTCCAACTCTATGATTCTTTGTACCAGGCTAGTTCTGTGATAAGTGAAGCTAAACCAAGGTGGTCACGATTAAGATATTCTGAGAGCAGAAGCAAGTAAGAATGTAAGGAAAATCTGACTTAGACCAGGCTTGTCTTGACCAACATTCTCTTTTACTCAGACTCTGTTACCCCATGGTCTAATCTCCCTCTGCACCCCCTCTTTTTGATATCAGTTTGATATTAAAGGGATGTTATTGGCAGGTAGATGAGAGATCACCCCAATGCAGCAAACTAGCCTTGCCATATAAGGACCGTATTTGGAGATTCTGCATGCTCAGCATGGGAGAAGCCAGGGCACTTAGCCAGGATAGATCAATTAAGATTGGAATCTGCACAATCCCTTGAGGTAACTGATAGGATTGATGGTGGGCAATAGACTTGGACTTACATCTGAACAGAAGTCCAATTTACCTCCCTCTGGGAGTGAGACTTCTTTGTCAAGGAATGTTCATGGTGGTTGTCCAACCATTTGCAGACTTCAAGTTCTGTTCTTCCCTCCTGGAAACTTCACCTTAATCCCAAATCTGCTCCAAGGTACGTTTTGGTCTATTTTACAAGTATACCTGCTCAGGCACTACCAGTTTGGTCTTGTTTAGAAGTCAGACAGACATTCTGTCGGCATCTCACCTGACTCCTCAGCAACTGCTGGCCAACCTAGATCCACAGACAGCATGCTGAGCCACTTTCCTATCACAGAATCCCCTGAATCCTCTGCTTGTCGAATAGGGTACACTATCACTTTTGCAATCCTGAAAATCACCATCCACTAACACCTTTTATATTGCTAGTTCTTGCATAGTATGTTTGTAAGGGTGTGTTTTTTGTGAAAGTTGATTTCCGTTTTGCTGTTACAAATAAAACTACATTTGGACCTTGCATTCTGGAGTTCTGTTTTGCGAAATGATATACACAGGCTTGATCCCTGCTTTTAGTTGCCCAAAACCTTCTCAGCAGCTTCACTTGAGGTAATAAAATTCACCCTGTTGGTTGTGGGTGCCTGGCATTTTGGTTAACAGGTCCCAATCAATTGACTACATGAAGCTTTGGAGTTGGTGCACTAGACCTGGAACATAGCCATCCTGACTAGTTGCTGTTGATGTCCCCAACCATCATGGTTTTATGCCATCCACATTTTCAGAAGTCACTGCATCCTGGTGAATGGTGATTAGTATAGTTAAACAGAGAAAGGGTGATGAAGTGAGTGAATGAGTGAAGATTAGGGCTGAGAGAGTTTGTCAGGTATAGGGATTAATGAGTGGTATTTAAGCGTGTGAATGAGAACGAGAATGAAAT
>NC_056524.1:6739376-6768849 GCF_019175285.1 Sceloporus undulatus
GGTTGAGCTCCACGCTTTTTTTACAATCTTGGGGGGGTGGGGACAGAAACCAAACCCCCTGCATGCCGTTCCAGAATAGAGGCAAGGATGGGGGGGAAACACGAGAAGATGAAGCAGTGGAGGCCTGGGCTAGAGAACTGGCAGCTGAAAACAGAGGAGGAGGAGGTTACCCGAGAGCAACATGTTAAGATGACAGACCAGAGTGCAGTGCCAGTTTGAAGTAACTGCCCATTTCAGATAGACAAAGACAATTTCAAGCTACCTACTTGTGCTGAGCGGAGACAACCAAAGGAAGGACTCAGAGATTTGTAGGAGGCTGCAATTAATTAAGCAGCAGTTGCATTGAGCTGCTGATGTATAATTCCCAGCTCTGCCCTCCAGGAGTTGTCATGGCTTATCTGACCTACCTGGCTCCTGTTGTGTTCCGACTCTGTGCTTGACCTGGACTGTTAGTTATTGACTCTGGATGCCATGCACCTGACCTGGACTGTGTTTGTGCTTCTGGATGCCAGTTACCTGAGTCCGATATTGATGAACTCTGGGACTTAAGGCGGTAAAGTAAGTGCTGAACCATAAGTGTAAGTTTGCTTACTCATTAGCTGCTGGCTATCAGCTGTGTAGCAATCAAGCCTTTAGCTGGTTGCCTGGACTGTAGTTTGGGATACCTCCACAGGTGGGAAGGGCTCACCAGATTTGAATATCTATGAATTATGCCTGGAATCAGACTAGTAGTAGCGAATGGAATTGTTATAGCAGGAGGGTGTGTGACTTGGGGGGAAGGATGGCAACAATGATACACCCATATGCGATGTTCATTGTCTGCTTATACTGGCTATGCACATCCTTCTGAGACATGCGCTTTCTCTTGGGACTACCTCGAGTCCGGAAGGTCATTGATCTCTCAAAATCAGGCTGTCTCCAGATATGATATATGAAATAATGGGTACCACCAAAGTACAACAGCGCAAAGTATGAGGATGTGCTAACACTACCAATGAGGACAAGGCCAGAGTCATGTCCTAATAGAATGCCTGTTACCGTTGGACAGCTGCTTCCCCATACCCAACGGTAGTGCCCAGCTGGCTACATCGTACTGGCTTTCCAAATGAGGTTCCCAAGATGGAGAAGATATTGTAATATTTAAGTGATAGTTAAAACCTTGCTTGCGCTTCCATCTCTTTACACCTCAGCCACAGCTGCTTGCATGGAGTAATTCGGCTGGAGGCGCCACCATTTCTAGAACCGCTAGGTAACTTGCCCATCAACCACAATCATTTGTCAGTGGGCAATCTCTACAACATCCTATTAGCTGGTCTTAACTCAGGCATCTTCTCACGCCTGCTTCCTGGCTGCCTTCTTTTACACTGGAGGCGTCGTCTTTGCAAGAAGAAACCCTCATTCCTTCTATACAATACAGGTACTCCGAATTCTTCTGAAACCGGTCTTTTTTATCCCCTATTTTTCTAGCTCGTATTGTGCGCGGAAATTTCACCAGACAGTTGCTGCTCTTGCCGACGTGTTTGTGAGTGGACAGAAAATCCTAAAAGAGGGTGAAGAAATCTAAGCATCTCACATACTGTGAGACTAAGGCCTTCATGGCGGCATCTATAAGCTTGTGGGTTTGGGGGCTACTATGCGGCCATGCTGTAGAAGAGTTTATCTGAGGCTTTCGCCAGCATCTGTGGGCTGGCATCTTCAGAGATGCTAGTGAAACGTCAGATAAAATCTTCTAGAACATGGCACATAGCCCAAAAAAACTACAAAAACTATCACATATACTAGTTGTAGGAGTGGGGAAAGATTTACACTACAAAAAGTTTTTGGGTACTTGATGAATGACTGCCATCTTGTTTGTTGGTACCTCCTGCTCAGGGTTCCTCCTCATTGGAAGGTATTGAGGATGAGGTACCATGCAAAGCCTGGGTTGCTGATGCTCTGTGTATGCCAGCCCAAATACTAGCAACCACAATGTAATTAAAATAATTTAGAGTAATTAAGAAGATAGCTTAACGTAGTGTGATCATACTAGGACTCAGGTATTGTTGGATTTATAATTCATAAGGTTTTGCATTGACAGTTCAGTAGGATGCGGTCACTCTCAGAAGACGTTCCCATCTTGAGTCCTTGTTTGAAGAAAAAGAATGTGGTTGAATTGAGTTTATTCTAGCTGATTTTATTATCATTATTCATTAAGCCTGCCTTTCCTCAATTCCCCAAGGTATCTTTTGTAATATATAAAAAATATAAAATATTTACACAGAGAAGAGAGTAGTATATAGTGGTATCTGCTGTGTTTGTTGCCTCAACCGCCTGTAGATACCTAAATCTGTGGATGCTCATACCATTAAATACACATGGCATAGTAAAATGGTGTTCTTTATAGTGGTCTCTAGTGTTGGAATTGACTCTGGAGACCAGAGTTCGAATCCCAGCTTCGCCATGTAACCCACTAGCCAAAAAAAACCCATGATAGTTCACCTCAGGGTTGCCATGAGTAGAAATTACTTGAAGGCACACAACAAAAACAATATAAATGTCAAAATCAAGGTTTACTTTTTTGGAATTTATATACAGTATTTAAAAATATTTTCAAGCCGGATGCTTGAATCTGTGGATAAAGAATCTGTGGATAAGGAGGGTGGACTTTACAGGTTGCTTTCTCATATCCCAAATGCTTGGGACCGAACGTATTTTGGATTTTTTCCCCAGAATTGGAATGTTTTCATATACATAATGTGAAATGCATGGAGATGGGACCAAGTCTAAGCATAAAATTATTTATTTATTTATTAATCATATATCCTATGAGAAGGAATCTCTCAGAACAACAAACAAGATGGCAGCCATTCATCCATAACAAAAGAAATGTACATTTGGAAAGGTGAGGAAGAGGATCTTCCCACCCTACATAGCTTAAGGTATACAACACGTTAAGTAATTTTGTGCATGAAACAATGCTTGGGTACACTGACACCATCAGAAAGCAGCCACCTATGAAAAAATGTTTTGGATTAGGAGTACTTTGGATTTTGAATTCCAGATAAAGGAGACTCAACCTGTTAATATATTCTCTATGTGTGCGTGTTGTTTCTTGTAGTGGTCTTCAAGTCACTGCCAACTTAGACCACCCTAAGGCCACACCCAAACATGAGGTTTTCTTGGCAAGTTTCTTCAGAGGGGGCTGCCTCCTGGTTGATCCAGGATGTAAAATATATACAGTGTTACACCGGGATACGAATGCGCCGCCTTACGAAAATTTCCGGGTTACGAAAAAATCCATTGAAAAAAACTGTTCCGGGTTACGAAGTGTATTTCGGGTTACGAAAGAAAATTTTGGTGCTTTTTCGGCGCTTTTTCGCACCAAATGGCGGCTTTTCCCCTTAGCGCCTATGGGGTTTCGGCTTGCGAAAGCTTTCGGGTACAAGCGGCGCGGAACGCAATTATTTCGTAAACCCGGGGTAACACGGTAAATGTAAAAATTTACATGGCCAAGCCAGGTTGTAAAATATGTAACTGTAAGATATTTTATATCCTGAGCCAGGAGTAAATAATATCCACATGTGCCAATCATGCACGCACACACACCACATTTATGGAGTTTTTTATAATGTGTGTGTGTGTGTGTGTGCTGTATGTGTGTTATCGTTTATAGTGTGTATATATACATGTATAATATATACATACACACACATGTGCCCTACTTTTTCACAGGGATCCATTCTGGGACCCCTTGCAAAAATGCAGTTTCACTTATATTCATACCCTATTGGCTTGAATATAGGTGCGCGGCTGCGGGGCACGAATTCTTTGCCCTTCCATTCATTCCTCGCATAAGTGAAAGACACGAGTCTTGAAAGACCGTGAGAATGGGCTATTTATACTGTATATGCCGAAATACCAATAAATATATTGTTTGTGTGTGTGCATATTTTAAAAAGCAATCAAATCATTATTAAAAATTACAAACCATTACAATTCATTAAACGACATGTTTTTTTTTTTTAAAAAACGCAGGAATGCAGCAAAGTTGTCTGGTGTCGAGAAGCCTCCTAACCTCCAGACCTTGTAAACACTTGGCCTCCTTTGAGGTCCGGGAGAGTTGGATGGAAAATGTGACCATCCTGTTCAGCCAAACAGAGGGGACCCTTAAATGGAATGCACAAGAATAACATTGCAAAATTCCTTCACCTCTTGTTCGGGGGTGGAGATCAAATCAGAAGAATCCAACAGGCCCTTCTGGCTTAAACAAAATGCCGGCCTGTTTTGAGAAGGCTCTGGGCTTTTCTCGCCCACTTAGGCGGCTCTTCACCCAGCAGGTTTACGCCATCTGTAGATAAATCCACATTTAAAGGTGTTGGCACAGGGTGTGATCGGAAAGGCTGAGCAGAGTTACGTTACCCTTACATGGTGGATGAGGGGTGCTGAAGGAGAAGGGAAATTTGGCAAAAGCTAAAGAGATCTGCTAAAGATTTGGGATGGGAGGTGAAATCATTTTTAATAATGCATATCTTCCAGCCTCTTGATTTGGCAGGGACAGGCCTGTTTAATCCTCTGTCATGCACTTTTCACCTGCTTGAAAATGTTCCAGTCTTCCTCTTCCACTCATTTCCCCCACTTTTCTCCAGAAAAGTGCAAAAAATAGTTTGGACTCAATTTACTTGGTGTGTGTGAAAGCTTGCCCTTCCTGGTAGCTCCCACCCAAAGCAAACTAACGCCAGCTCTCTTGCTTGTGCGTTCTTTTCTTGAATAACGTATTCCACTTGACCACACTCTAATGTTGGAGGGTTTGATACATGGGATATTGCATTGATGGCTGTTTTAGGACTATATTATTGGTTTAGGACATGATATCCTCCTCATTTCAATCAAAAATATATCCCATTAGACTTGGTCTGACCCTCTGGGCAGCAGAGAAAAAGCCTGTATCCTCCTCTCTATTAATACACAGGACACATCGATTTTGTTAATGGGCGCATACTATACGCAAAGGGTCTTGTAGTATCTTTGAGACTCACTGTGCAAAAGAAGTTGTAGCACAAGCTATCGTAGGGGTTTTTATCACAATGGGGGCTAATTTCAAAGAGAGATTAAAGTGCATTTAAAGCATCCCGCAAATAAAGCGAAAATGGCGAGTAACTGCGTGAATGATTATCGCACGCAATTGCATAAATAAAGTGATATTGGAAATGCATTATTGCTGAAATTCCAAAAGTAAAAAGATGTGTATTAATGCTTCTTTGTGACCACTTTAATGGTGGGTTTTGTGAGACGTTGTGTTAAACTGTTTCGCGTATTTATGTGATTTTTCCAGGATATTAACGGGATAAATTTCTGATCTCCTTTGTGTGATAAACTCTGTAGACTTGGTCTATTTTCTCAGATGCATGGAGTGAAGTGTTGCCCAAGAAGGGTCTTTATAATCAAACTACAGTGAGCCCTTGATATCCACTTGGATTTGCTTCCAAGACCCCCTGTGTACTGTATAACACTATCAGTGGATGCTCAAGTCCCATTAAATGCAATGGCGTAGTAAAAAGGTGTCCCTTATATAAAATGGCAACATCAAGGGCTTTGGGGAATTTATACATTTTAAAAATATTTTCAAGCCATGGATGCTTGAATCAGTGGATAAAGAATCTGTGGATATGGAAGGTGGACTTTATAGGTTGACTTTCCCATATCTGAAATGCTTGGGACCCAAAGTATTTTGGATTTTGGATTTTTCCCCCAGATTTTGGAATTTATACACACACACACACACACACACACACACACTGATATCTTAGAGATGGGACCCAAGTCTAAGCACAAAATTAATTTATGTTTTGTATAAACCTTATTCACGTAGTTTGAAGGTAATTTTATATACAATATTTTAAATAACTTTGTGCCTGAACAATATTTGGGTACACTGAACCATCAGAAAGCAGCCACCCATAAAAAAGGTTTTGGATTTTGGAGTATTTTGGAATTCCAGATAAGGGAGACTCGACCTGTATAAATGGGAATTTCTATATTTTACAAATATTTTCCAGCTATGAATGGTTGAATTCATGGATTAAAAAAACTCATGGACATATGAATAGTCATAGAAATGCAAAACCTGTGGGTCTGGTGATAAGGTGACAAGTTCAGTTTGAACTATAGTTGTTGAGGGACAAAGGCAGGAGGAAAGATGTTGCCTAAGTTATAACTAGACTCCCACAAAAACAATAGTTTTGAGTGGACATCTATATTTATAAATGAACATGCACAAATGGTATGCAGTTCTGGGTCCTTTTTTAGACTCTTAAGGGATGCTTTTTCTGTTTTGTGCAGCTGCTTTCCTATTCCCTGCCAGTTCCTTTTGCAGTTGCCAAAATCAGCAGAGGTGCCACCCCCATCAACTGATGTCCACAGTCAGCACGGAGCCAGTGCCATTTTTAAAAACAGTCCCCCAACTTTCTGCCCTGCCTGTCTCCATTACTCTATGATGCAAGAAGGCACTCTGGCATCCTTCTGTGCCATAGAGAACCACTATAGCTGCCTCTGAAGTTCCAATGGTTCATTTCAAAATGGCAGTCAAATTCAAAGCTATAACCATGTTAGTCTGGAAAATCATTTGGCATTTAAAATAGCAGACACTGAAGTGATCTGGCCGCAACTGTGCAAACTCCCAGTGGGTTAAGAAAACTTCAGTATTGCTCGCTCAGCCCCAGAAAATTTCCTAGCCTAGCATAGGAGCAAAACATCCCCCCCCATAAATTGTTTAATTTTACAGGTTCGAGCATTAGGAAAAAAAATTGTGCTGTCATTAATCGTTATCCATTAAGTACCTGCTACCACAATTGCTCACAGCTTGGCATACAAATACAAATAGAGTGGGAGGAGAGAGAACATATTTTCCTGTTTGTCTTTACCTGTTTTTCCTTTTTAAAAAATGTATTTGCAGTAGCAGAGTTCTGGGATTGTTTGAAAAGTTAAAATAAATTAAAAGTTAAAAAATGCAAAAAGGCATGTTGGCTACAGCACATGGGGCAAGGAGACAAAGTTAAGAGGAAGTCAGAAAGAGCCCATGATGACAAAAGCAGCCCAATTTGCACATTTGTAAAGATGTGTGGTAGTGGCTCTTGCACAAATAGGTACTATTCTGTTTTCATTGACAAGTGTGATTTTGGCAAGAATGGGATTCAGGAGGTCATGTCACAAGACAGAAGTCTTTTCTAAAGGTCTGAAGGTGAAATGAGGGGATTATTCTTTCTCACTTATTTTGGGAGATGGGATAAGGAACATTTAATAGAATCTCCTTGCTTTTAGCCAGATGCAGAGCCGAGTGGAGGGTGAGCCCTGCTGCCCCACTGACTGGGAGAGGAGAGGGAAGTAAATACATAGATTCCCTGGAGAATCTTTACAGGTTACAGCAAGAAATCCATCAAGCCTTGCAAATTATAGAAAGCTGAGCTGTGCATAATCCTTTTCTCTTTCCTGGAGCTGAGCCCAGCAAAAGTGGAGAATTTGCACCCTCTACTTCCCACTTGGAGATCAGCTGGGGACTCAGTGCCAAGGCCCAGAAATCTGGCAACCTTATCCAATGTTTTATCCTCCAGGAGAAGGAAATCCTGGTACTTTCTGCCATCTGGGAAAGAAAACAGATTGGAAAATTTTGTAAACTCCCCATCTCTCTCTCTCCCCCCCCCCTCTCTCACACACACACACACACAGATGCACACTAGCCCCCCCTTGTGAGCGGATGGATCGGAGTTGACAAAAGCAAGAAGGGAACTTGGACGTTACTCGTTGCAGGCGGTTAAGTGCTAACAGTTGCTTGTTTTCTTTGGACCTGGCTGTTCCGGAATTGTTAAGCATTGCAACAAGGACCAGGAACTGAACTGAAAGCCTGGGGTGTTCATCAGGATTAGTTTATAATTATGGAGCCACATCTTCCCTCTGATAAAACAGCACTTGCTAAGAAAAGGGGGGACCTCCAGAGAATGGGGGTCAGGGGTAAAGGAACTTGATTGAGTTTTAATTTACGGAGGCTGGAAATATTCCGGTTTCTCGCCAAGCCGACCTTGCAAAATTTTGGCTTGCGTCCGCGTATGTGAAAATACGCAATTCTTTTGTGCAACAATTAAATCTAGTGAGGTGTGGGGGGACACAGTTCTACCACTTGAACCACTTAAAATGCCAAGCCATTTGAAATGGAGGAAAAAGAAGACTTGGGATGTCATGTCGGCTTATCTAGAATTAACTCTTGTTGGCACCTGAAGGGCCAGGTTGACCGAATGAGTGTCAGAAGGACCAGCGAGGGTGCCTGAGAACCATTCAGCTTGGAGAAGGCGCTGACAAGATTATCCAGAGCAGAAGCATGCAACGCACATCTGGATTTCCATGACCTAATCAAAAGGGGCCCATCAGGCATGATGAGCTTTGCAAGGGAGGCAAGGAATGGAGATCACCCAAGGTCAGAAGAATCCGCCAAACGGTGGGAACGTTCCCTTGTTGGCTTTAAACCTGCTGGATGTGGGGAAAGGTATGGCAGGCTAAAGTTCTGATATGCAGGCCATATGAAATCATATGGAGAAAAATTGTGTCTGTATTAGAGATGAAAAGAACATTGGTAATTGCTTGTTCCCAGGTGGAAAAATGGGTTCCCCAACAGTTGAGTTACTTCTGTCAGGAAGAATGCAGTAGACCCTGGATGAATCTGGACTGCAGAAATAATGCCGTTTGACACCACTTTAATAGTCACGGCTCCATCCTATGGAATCCAGGGATTTTTAGTTTGTTGTGGCACCAGAGCTCTCTGATTGTTGCTGCTGTGTGCCTTCAAGTCATTTCTAGTTTATGGCGACCCTAAGGTGAGCCTATCATGGAGTTTTCTTGGCAGGTTTCTTCACAGGGTGTTTGTCACTGCTGTCATCCGCAGCTGAGAAAGTGTGATCTTCCCAAGGTCACCCAGTCGGTTTACATGGCCAAGCCCTGGATTCAAACCTTGTTCTCCAGAGTCACATTCCTACACTCAAAGCAGTACACCACACTGGCTCTCAACAGAGTTCTCTGACAGAGAAGTCTAAACAGCTCACAAAAACCTTGTCAGTTACCCTGCTAGGTATGGGTTGCTAGAGTTGCCATCAAATAACATTTCCAGAGAGCCCCATGTTTCCTACAGCTCCTAGAATTCCATTGCATTGAGCCATGGCAGTTAAAGTGGTCTCAAACTGTATTATTTTTGCATTGTAGATTCAGTTCCTGTCTTGCCAGGTTGGCAATTTTGCTGCTCTGTGGAGATATGGGGAGAGTGGAAGCCACCACTTCTCAGACCCCTTGAATGTCATGCAAAGGCTTTGGGACAAGTAGCCAATCAGGGTGCATGGGTCAAATGAGGGAAAGTCCCATGGTGGGAAAGAGAGAGTGGTTTTCCCTCTGGTCCACTCAGTATTAATAAAAGCAGCAGCTTCGCCACTACTTCATCAGTTT
Organism: Sceloporus undulatus; assembly: GCF_019175285.1. Taxonomy (NCBI): domain Eukaryota; kingdom Metazoa; phylum Chordata; class Lepidosauria; order Squamata; family Phrynosomatidae; genus Sceloporus; species Sceloporus undulatus. The sequence continues at coordinate 6,748,836 of NC_056524.1, forward strand.
TGTTCCTGTTGCCTTCCCACCCTACAACAGCTTAAAACTGTTAACATTATTACAGAATTGTTTCCTGTTATGTATTCTGTGTTTTCACAGAATCATAGGATTTGGAAGAGACTCCCAGTCCAAACCCCTGCCATGCAGGAACACACAGTTGAAGCATTCCCGACCACTGACTTCCGGCCTCTGTTTAAAAACCTGCAAAGAAAGAGAGTCCACCACACTCCAGGGCAGCATATTCCACTGTCAAAGGAGCTCCTACTATCACGAAGTTCTTCCCAGTGTTTTAAATCTTGTCACAACTTTGGTGGTATTGCAAGAGGACTGGGTTCAGGTGGGAGCTGGGAAACAGGGCCAGGGTGCCTTGCAGGTCCTTTCCTTTATGGGGGTTCCCTTAGGAGGTCTTGGGGTGAGGTAGCATAGCTTAGTCCCAGCTTAGGGGCAGGAGGTGACAGGAAACCACACTGCATCCATACGGATGCCACAGCTGTCACTCCAGTTGTTTCCTCTTGCAATTGGACCTGAAGGGAATGCATTCAGATAGCAGGTAGGTTATCCAATCTGGTATCGAGACTTCATACCAGTCCAACACTACACAGCTGTAGTGGCTTCTTTGTTCCCAAGAAAATTATATTCCATGTTGTTCCGTGCTTCAGCCACATTGGCTTAAGCAGCAAGGTAGACCAGCAAGAATTTTGCACAATTTTATCCTAGGACATTATCACACAGACTGTACTATTGGACAACAATAACACAACTCACAGGGCATTCACACAACTTCATTAACATAAGCCAATAACACCATTGAAAGGACTTTTTATGCATTACCTTTCAAAACTGGGACAGCTGTAAAGAGGTTTTCTGCCTAGGGAGTGAAATTAACCTTTTTGTGCATGGTCATTATCTGTTTTTCCACATTTTACTTCCAGTCTTTGCTGAGGCAACATGTCATGATTTTCCCAAGATTGAAAAGCTTAAGGCTTTGAAGACTTTAGGTCTCTATCTTTTTCCCTTTTAACTTCTTATTTACTTGTACACTTTCAGCGTTTGTCCAGCGAGATATAAGATAACTTGAGATAAGGGTGCACAGCGCGAGCCACCAACCTACTAACAATAACAGCCAGAAGTCTGGTGACGATGTCCATGACACTGTGGCCAGATCCGGTGTCTCAAGGAATAAGCGCAGTTGGTCCACAAGCTTTAGATATGCAAAAGCAGTCCTGGTCACTGCAGAAACATGGACCTCCACATTCAAAGCTGCATCCAGGAGTACACCCAAACTGCAAACCTGTATCTTCAGGGCAAGTGTAACCCCATCTAACGCATACTGAATCCCTATTCCCTCATCTGCCTTTTGACTGACCAGGAGCAGCTCTGTCTTGTCTGGTGCACCTCCTAGATACAAACCCTAAAGGCATCAGATCCCACCTTGGAAGCTTAGCAGAATCAGTTAAACAGAATCACCAAGGGTGAAATAATCCAGAGTGAATTTGGGATGAATCTTTGTTGTTCACACACATCTGGAATATACTCAATTAAGTTTGGGGGGGGGCTGCCAAAAACCTCACTTACCCTTGGATAATTGATATCAGGTTTTTTCCTGGCTTTTTATAAAATATTTGCATTGTCAACTGTGTGAACAACGATGCAAATAGACCCAAGGAGACTCAGGATAAAACTCTCCTTTAATGGGTTTCAAATGTATTCACATCGACAGCCCCCATGATTGAGAAAGTGCCATCCCTTCCCCAGAGTAACAGGCACTGCTGGGGCAAAAAAAAGGGAAAGAGAAAGAAAAAGGAGGGAGAGAAAAAGGCTGCCAACCTCCCTCTGGCTGAAGGGTGTCAGTTGATGCAGGGACAAGGGAAAAGTGTGAGCAACCGAACCCACAGAGATGCAGAGCAATGCAGTTCCCAGAAAGATGCAGTGTGAATAAAACCCAGAATGCATGAGTGAGGTTATTCACATTCTGGTAAAAACAACATTTGAATGAGGCCCCAGATATTTTAGGTTATATTTCAGAGGAAGGGACTTGAAAACCTCTTCTGAGTATTCCTTGCCTAAGCAATCCTTATGAAATTCATGGGGCTGACATAAGTCGATTGGGGACTTGAAGGCACAAACACATAAACATATACCTCTCTGGTTTTACAGACCAGGGTGGATGTACTTCCAATTCATTTTCCCTTACCACTTGCATATCTTGCAGCCAATACATTCCTCAAGGAAAAGGTCAAATATCCGCACTGCACAGTTGTATGATACCACTTTATTGGTTAAGGCATAATGAAATGCAATTTTGCTGCCTGTTGGGTGGGCACAGGAAGGAAAAATTGTCCCCACCTCTGGTGTAGTGAGAAAGAGATGTTAGTTGGTGGTAGTCTCTGCACTCAGGATTGACCCAATCAACATACAGTCTCCAACATTTCACAGATGAAAACTGGGACGCATGTGGACAAGCAACATTAGAGCATTGTCAAGATGGCAACAGTTGTCAAGATGGCCAAAAAAAAAAAAATGAGGAAGAACACAGAAGGTAGGAGATGATGCAGCCGTTTGCTTTTGCCTGAACCTCGGAGGGTGATAGAGTCTCCTTCCTTGGAGGTCTTTAAACAGAGGCTGGATGGCCATCTGTCAGGGATGCTTTGATTTGGATTTCCTGCATGGCAGGGGGTTGGACTGGATGGCCCTAGTAGTCTCTTCCAACTCTATGATTCTATGATTCTATGATTCTATGATTCTACTGGGAAAGGCATGATACTGTCCTCTCCCGCCTGCTGACTGAACTGACAAACAACTTTTGCGCTTTGAACTCATTTTGCAGCAACTGAATTAAGATGAGGACAACATGGGAAAGTGGGAGGAGGAGAGAGGAAACGGGGATATTTTTAAAGCAGCTGAAAAATGGGATAGCAGATAATTAATTGGGAGTGCAAAATCGAGACAGTTGAGGGGTATGAAAACATCCATCGTAGTCCCAAATCTAGAAAGGATGATCTCTGTAGCAGCCATCTGTTTACTCAGCCATGGATACTACAATTGTGACTCATGCAGTGTTGCCAGAAGGTTACAAAGCAAGTGGAAGATGGGCTTTCAATCCCAGCCAGGCGAAGAAAGGCCGGCTTTGCCTGATGCTGTTTTATTCCCCTAATGGGATCCATACTGGCCTCTTGATTTCTTCCATCTGGCCAGCTCTTATTGCACATCTATAACTCACCTGAAATATAAACCCTTTCATTTATATGTGTTTTTCCCCACCTTGAGCTCTCGATGCTGGGACTGCGGACAAGAGTGAGAAGGTCAGAAACTAGGAGATTTAACCCTGGCCTCGAACTCGGACTTCAAAGCTCACAGCCAGGGCAAGGCGATCGGGACAACTTTGAACTTGGCATCTTGACAGATTGTTCTTGCTGCATTCCAACAGAGCAAGTTCCCCCTAAGCGGGTGGGGGACCCCCAAAACAAGGGGAGTGGAGATGATGCTGGCTTCTGCTGCACAGTGGGATGCTGACACAGAAGAGTGACAAGATCAAAGTGTGATGCAGTTGTTACGGTCTCCTGCAGCGGAGGAGGAAGAGCTTTTGATGAACTCATTGCTGGTTGAAAACCACTGACGGGTTTATATTTCAAAAGAAAGGATCACAGAATCATGGAATCTTAGGCCTGTTACAGACTGCCAAAATAAAGCTGCTCCGGGTCTCTTTGGAGGTATGCTATTTAAATGACGCATGGGTCCCAAGAGTCCGGAGGTCGCGCCAAAGCCACACTCCATTCCTAAGCACTGGAGTGCAGCTTTGGTGCAGCTTCTGGATTCTTAGAATACATGCATCATTTAAACAGCATACCTCCAAAGAGACCCGAAGCAGCTTTATTTTGGCAGTCTGTAACAGGCCTTAGAGATGGAAGGGGCTGTAAGGGTCATCCAGCCCAACCCCTGGCGTGCAGAGGTATACTACTAAAACGCTATTGAAAGATACTCAACAATATCTTTTTAAAGGCCATTTTGAAGGTCCCAAAGCAGTGGATTCAAACTACAATGTGCCCTTACTTTACACGGGGATCTGTTCCAGACTCCTCCGCATAAAGCAAATATCACCTATGCTTGAGCCACATTTAAATGAATGGGGCTTGTGCACGCAGAGGTGAGGTGGCATGGCGGGGTGGCAGCACATGCGTGCCACGGGTGCACGCCCCATTAGTCCCTATGGGACGTGCCGCCCCTTCTCCCTGTGTGGCTTTCAGCATATGCTGAAATCCACATAAAGCGCACCCGCGTGTGACACGGTCGCACTGTATAGGAAAAAATATTCCACCTAAATGTTAGGAGGAACTTCATGATAGTAAGAGCTGTTTGACAGTGGAAGACACTCCCTCAGAGAGTGGCGGAGTCTTCTTCTTTGGAGGTCTTTAAACAGAGGCTGGATGGCCATCTTTCACAGAGGAAGCTTTGATTGTGAGTCCCTGCATGGCAGAATGGGGTTGGACTGGATGGCCTTTGTAGTCTCTTCCAGTGCTATGATTCTATGGCCCCATACAGACAGGCCAAAATAACGCTGCTTCAGGTCACTTTGGAGGTATACTGTTTAAATGATGCATGCATCCTAAGAGTCTGGAAGCTGCGCCAAACCTGCGTTCCAGTTCTTAGGACTGGATCGTGGCTTTGACGCGGCTTCCGGACTCTTAGGATGAAACCCTTATGTGGGATCACAGTAAAAAATGGGATAAAGACGAGCGAGCGATCTCATCCTTCCCCATGTGATAATCTGCTATGATTCTATGATCTCCAAAGAGGAAGAGTGCACATCCTACAAGGCAGTCCATTCCACTCATACTGATTTGTGTTCTAGTTTCTGGTGTGGTGTGGTGGTCTGAGTGTTGGACAACTCTGGAGACCGGGGTTCAAATCCTTGCTTGGCCATTGGATATCCACTGGCTGACCTTGGGCAAGCCACACTCTCAGCCTCTGAGGAAGGCAAAGACAAAACCCCTATGAACAAATCTTATCAAGAAAGCCCCCTGATTGCCATAATTCTGAAAGGTACAACAACTATGGTATAAGAGAGAACAGGCTTGCTCTGTCTTCTAAATGTAATGCTGCAACTAAGAATGTGAATACTATCCATTATTGGAAGCATCATTTCCAAGTCAAGGGAAGTAATCGTTTCCCTATATTCAACACTGGTCAGGCCTCATCTAGAGTACTGCATTCAGTTCTGGGAGCTTAATATTAAGGATATAGACAATTTTTCCCCCCAAGTTTTTCTGTTTAAGTGCTTTTAGTTTTCCCCCTATTTCTAATGTATATTTCCCAGCCTCTTGTTTTTGCAATATTTTTTATCTCTTCTAATATCTTTCTGCCCCTGGTTTATTTTTGAGTTCTTTCTCTTTTTGTGTTAGTACGTTTTGTAATTCCTGATCTACCATTTTCTTAACATTTTGTATATAGGCATCTTAATTAATTTAAAAAACCTCTAAAAACTGCCTTTCCAGCATCCCAAACAGTAGTCATTTTGATCTCTGATGTAATATTTTCCTTAAAGAATAGCTTTATAATTTCTCTTGTTTTTTCAATTACTTCTTCATTTTGTATTAAATCATCTTTTAATTTCCAGTTATATTGTTTTGGTGGTTTAAAAGGTGTCAATATCATTGGATTATGATCAGAAACACTTCTAGGTAATACTTATATTGATTTGACAAATTTATTCATTGTTTTGGGGATCCAGAACATGTCAATTCTGGAGAGGGAGCAATGTCTATTAGAGGAGAAGGTGAAGCCATCGGAGTTTTTGTGCAGTTATCTCCATACATCAATTAATGTGAAGCTATCAATTAAGTCAAATAAAGTTTTAGGGAGTTTACCTGGAGTAACTTTTTTTATTAGTTTCTGATTTCCTATCTATACTTAGATTAATCACTCTATTGAAATCTCCAAATAGCAACAAATTTGCTAACAAGACGGGGAAATGGTTGGCTGAAAAGCTAAGGATAAAAAATGAGAAAAAGACAATAGTCGAGATTTAATAGAATCTCCTTGCGTGTAGCCGATGCAGAGCCGAGTGGAGGGTGAGCGCCTGCGGCCCCACTGACCGGGGGAGGAGAGGGAATAAATACCATATAGATGCCCTGGAGAAGATTTACAGGTTTACGCAAGAATATTCATCATAGCTTGCAAAGTAATAGAAAGGCGTTGGCTGTGCTAGATCCTTTTCTTCTTGTCCTGGAGCTGAGGCCCAGCAAAGTGGAGGGAATTGTCACCCTTCTACTTCCACTTGGGAGATCAGCTGTGGGACTCAGTGCCAGGGGCCCAGAATGCGTTGGCAATCTTTCTTATCCTGTTTTAGTCCTCCCGGAGAAGGAAATCCTGGTACTTTCTGCCACGTTGGGTAAGAAACAGATTGTGAAAAATTTTTGTAAACGCTCCTCCTCTTTGCTCTCTCCCTTCCTCCCCCCCCCTCTCTCGCTTCACCACATACACCCACAGATGCACACTTAGCCCCCCTTGTGATGCGGATTGGATTCGGTGAGTTGACAAAAGCAAGATGGGACTGTGGACGTTACTCGTTGGCAGGCGGTTAAGTGGGGGGGGGGGCCCCCCCCTTAACAGTTTGCGCTTGTTTTTCCTTTTGACCTCTGGCTGTTCCGGAATTGTTAAGCATTGCACAAGGACCAGGACTGACTGAAAGCTTTTGGGTGTTCATCAGGATTAGGTTTTTTTATGTGTAATTATGGAGCCACTCTTCCCTCTGTGTAATACAGCCTTGCTTAAGAAAAGGGGGGACCTCCGGGAGAATGGGGGTGGGGTCGGGTTAAAGGAACTTGATTGCGTTGTTTCCTTTCGGCTGGCTGGCTAGTATTCGCGTGTTTCTCGCCAAGCCGACCTTGCGAAAATTTTGGCTTGTTCGGTCGCGCTTTATGGTGAAAATACAGCAATGCTTTTGTGCAACAATTAAATTCGTTGGAGGTGTTGTGGGGGGCACAGTTCTACTACCCTTGAATACCACTTAAATGCAAGCCATTTGTTGAATGGGAGGAAAAAGAAGACTTGGGATGTGTCATGTCCGTGCTTATCTGAGAATTACCTCTTGGTTGGCCCTGAAGGGCCGGTTGTCCGAATGAGTGTCGAAGGACCAGCGAGGGGTGCCCTGGAGGAACGCATTCAGCTTGGAGAAGGCGCTGACAGATTATCCCAGGTGCCAGAAGCTGCAACGCACTCTGCGGATTTCCATTGACCTAATCAAAAGGGGCCCATTCAGGCATGGATGAGCTTTGGCAGGGAGGGCAGGAATGGGAGATCCAACCAGGTTCAGGAGAATCGCCCGCCCAAACGGTGGGGAACGTTCCTGTTGGCTTAAACCTGCGTGTGAGTGTGGGGAAAGGTTTGATTGGCAGGCTAAAGTTCTGATATGCCAGGGCCATATGAAATCATATGGAGAAAAGATGTGTCTGTATTAGAGATGAAAGAACATTGGTAATGTGCTTGTTCCAAGGTGGCGAAATGGGTTCCCCAACCGTTTGAGTTTACTTCTGTCAGGAAGCATGCAGTAGATCCCCTGGATGGATCCTGGACTGCAGAAATAATGCCGTTTGAACGTACCATTTAATAGTCAGGGCTCCATCTATTTTTGGAATGGCCGATTGGGTTTTTTGTTTGTTGTGGCAACAGAGCTGCTCTGTGTTGCTGCTGTGGTGCCGTCAAGTCATGTTCTAGGGTTTATGGCGAACCCTTTAAGTGGTGAGCTCCTTCATGTGCATGTGGAGTGTTTCGTTGGCAGGTTTCTTCACAGTGGTGTGTTGTCACTGCTGTGTCATCCGCAGCTGAGGAAGTGGGTGATCTTCCAGGTCACCCGTCGGTGTTACTGGCCAAGCCCTGGATTCAACGCTTGGTTGTCTCCAGAGTCACATTCCTACACTCAAAGCAGTCCCACCTGCTCTCAACCAGTGTGTTTTTGGTTGGGTTTGGTGGTTCTTTTCAAAGTTTCCCCCCCCTCTGTCAGAGAGTCTAAACGCTGTCACAAAAACCTTGGTCAGTTACCCTGCTAGGTATGTGGGGTGCTAGAGGTTTGCCATCAAATACATTTCCAGAGAGCTCCATGTTTCTCGTCTAGTTCTTGTGAGCTGGCCGTTTTTAAAGTGGTCTCATTGCTTGTATGTATTTTTGCATTGTAGATTTCGTTCCTGTCTTGCCAGGTTTGGCAATTTTGGCTTGCTCGTTGGAGATGATGGGGAGGTGTGAAGCCACCCTTCTGCGACCCCTTGAATGTCATGCAAAGGCCCTTTGGGACAATGTAGCCAATCAGGGTGCATGGGTCAAATGAGGGAAGTCCATGGTGGGAAAGAGAGAGTGGTTTTCCTTCCCTCTGGTCCACCTCAGTATTAATAAAAGCAGCAGCTTTCGCCACTACGCTTCAGCCTCAGTTTTGTTTCCTGTTTGCCTTCCCCCCCTGACAACAGCTTAAAACTGTTAACATTTTACAGAATTGTTTTCCTGTTATGTATTCTGTGGTTTTCAGCAGATCATTGGATTGTGTGAGGAGATGTACTCCAAGTCCAAGACCCCTGCCATGCAGGAACCACAGTTGAAGCGTTCCCGCCCTGGCTTTTCCGGCCGTCTGTTTTAAAACCTGCAAAGAAAGAGAGGTCCACCACACTCCAGGGCAGCATTTTCCCATCTGTTCAAGGAGGCTCCTACTGATCACGAGTTTTTTCCCAGTGTTTTAAATCTTTGTCACAAACGTTTGGTGGGTAGTGTCAAGAGGAGCTTTGGTTCAGGTGGGGCTGGGAAACGGGCCAGGGGTTGCTTGCAGGTCCTTTCCTTTATGGTGGTTCCCTTAGGAGGGTCCTTTGGGTGTGAGGGTAGCTTAGCTTGAGTGCCGCTTAGGGGCAGGAGGGTTGCAGGGAACCAACTGCTCCTAGGATTGCCCACAGCTGTCACTTTCCAGTTGTTTTCCTCTTTGCAATGGTGGGCCTGAGGGAATGCATTCAGTATGCAGGTGGTTTTCCAATCTGGTATCGAGACTGTCTACGTCATCCAACACTACCAGCTTGTGTGGCTTTTTGTTCCCAAGAAAATTATATTCCATGTTGTTCCGGTGCTTCAGTCCACTGTGGGCTTAGGCACAGGTATAGAGCCAGGCAAGAATTTTGCACAATTTTATCCTAGGACATTATCACCAGACTGTTGCTATTGGACACATCACACTCACACGTGGCATTCACACAACTTTCATGTAACATAGATGCCTATAACACCTTGAAAGGACTTTGTTATTGCATTCCTTTCAAACGTGGGACAGCTGTAAGGAGGTTTTGCCTTTTCCGCCTGGGGTGAAATTAACTCTTTGTGTGCAGTGGGTCTTATTCTGTTGTGTTTTTTTCGTTCCCACATTTTTGACTGTCAGTCTTTGCTGAGGCAACATGTCTGATTTTTCCCAAGATTGAAAAGCTGTAAGGCTTGTGGAAGACTTTAGTTGGGGCTCTATCTTTTTCCCTTTTAAACTTCTTATTTACGTTGTTAGCACTTCACGCGTTTTTTGTCCAGCGAGATATAAGATACTTGAGATAAGGTTGGGCACAGCGCGAGCCACCAACCTACTAACAATAGCCAGAAGTCTGGTGACGATGTCCATGACACTGTGGCCAGATCCGGTTTTGTCTCAGGAATATAGCGTCAGTTGGTCCCACAAGCTTTAGATTGCAAAAGCAGTCCTGGTCACTGCAGAAAATGGACTCTTACCACATTCAAAGGGCTTTTGGGGGCGATCCGGAGTACACCCAACTGCAACCTTGTATCTGTTCTTACGTGCAAGTGGGTAACCCCTCACGGCATACTGAATCCCCCTTTCCCTCATCTGCCTTTTGACTGACCAGGAGCAGCTCTGGTCTTGGTCTGGTTGCACCTCCTAGATGACAACCTCGAGGCATCAGATCCCACCTTGGAAGCTTAGAGAATCAGGTTAAACAGAATCACCAAGGGGTGAAATAATCCGAGTGAATTTGGATGAATCTTTGTTTGTTTCCACACATCTGGATTGTACTGCATTTAAGTTTGGGGGGGGGGGGGGGCTGGCCAAAAACCTCACTTACCCTTGGTAATTGATATCAGGTTTTTTCCTGGCTTTTTTATTAAAATATTTGCATTGTCAACTGTTGTGGAACACGATGCAAATAGACCCAGGGACTCGGATGAAAACTGCTCCTTTAATGGTTTCCAAATTGTATTCACATCGACGCCCCATGGGATTGAGAAGTGCCTCCCTTCCCCCCCAGAGTAGTACAGGCACTGCTGGGGCCAAAAAAAAGGGAAGAGGAAGAAGAAAAGGAGGGAGGAGAAAAAGGCTGCCCCTGCCTCTGGGCTGAAGGGTGTCAGTTTGATGCAGGGACAAGGGAAAAGTGTGTGCAACCGAACCCACAGAGATGCAGAGCAATGCAGTGTCGCCCAGAAAGATGCAGTGTGGAATAAACCAGAATGGCATGAGTGAGGTGTATTGCCAGTCCTTTGGTAAAAACAACATTTGAATGAGGCCTCCACGATTATTTTAGTTTTTAGGTTATTTGGCAGGGAGGGACTTTTGAAAACCTCTTCTGGTATTCCTTGCTAAGCACTCCTTATGGAAATTCATTGGGGCTGACATAAGTCGATTGGGGCTCTGTGAAGGCACAACACATTTTGAAACTATACCTCTCTGGTTTTTACAGGACCAGGGTGGATGTACTTCCAATTTCATTTTCCCTGTACCATTGCATATCTTGCAGCAATACATTCCTCAGGAAAGGTCAAATATCCGCACTGCCAGTTGTATGATACCACTTTATTGTGTTAGGGGCATAATGAAATGCAATTTTGCTGCCTGTTGGGTTGGGCACAGGAAGGAAAAATTGTCCCACCTCTGGTTGTAGTGAGAAGAGATGTTAGTGTGGTGGTGGTAGTCTCTGCACTGCGGATTTTGACCAATCAACATGACAGTGCCCTCCAACATTTCACAGATGAGAACTGGGAGCCGGCATGTGGGGCAAGCACATTAGAGCATTGTTCAGATGGCAACAGTTTGTCAAGTGGCAAAAAAAAAAAAAATGAGGAAGAACACAGAAGGTAGGGAGTGATGATGAGGTTTGCTTTTGTGTGCCGGGGGTGTGGGTTCTTTGGGTTTTGGGTGGCTGGATTGTTCGGGTGCTTTGATTTGGTTTCTGTGGAGGGGGTTGGAGGATGGCTAGTGGTTTTATTATGTTTCTATGTTCTCTGGGGCTTTTCTGTCTCTCTCGCCGCTGCTGACTGAACTGAAAACAACTTTTGGCGCTTTTTGGAACTCATTGTTGCGAGCAATGAATTGTGAGGACAACATGGGAAGGGTGGGGGAGGAGGGAGAAACGGGGATGTATTTTTTAAAGCATGCTGAAAAGGGTGGGAGTAGCAGATATTAATTGGGAGTGCAAATCGAGACAGTTGAGGTGTTGAAACTTCCATCGTAGTCCAATCTAGAAAGGGATGGTCTCTGTAGCAGCCATCTGTGTTACTCAGCCAGGGTGGATACTACAATTTGTGACTGCATGCAGTGTTGCCAGAAGGTTGACAAGCAAGTGGAAGATGGGCTTTCATCCCGCAGGCGAAGAAAGGCGCGTTGCCTGATGCTGTTTTATTCCCCTAATGGATCCATACTGGCCTCTTGATTTCTTCCATCGGCCAGCTCTATTGCACACTAACTCACCTGAATATAAAACCCTTTCATTTATATGTGTTTTTCTCCCCACCTGTGAGCTCTCGATGCTGGGACTGTGGACATAGTGAGAAGGTCAGAAACTAGGAGATTTAACCCTGGCCTCGAACTCGACTTCAAAGCTCACAGCCAGGGGCCAAGGCGAACCGGGACAACTTTGAACTTGGCATCTTGACAGAGTGTCCTTGCTGCTCCAACAGATCAAGTCCCCCCTAAGCGGTGGGGGACCCCCAAAACAAGGGAGTGGAGATGATCTGGCTTCTCTGCTGCACAGTGGGATGCTGACACAGAAGAGGGACAAGATCAAAGGGTGAGGGCAGGGTGCGGGCGCCGCGCAGCGGAGGAGGAAGACTTTGGTGAGGAACCAGGGCGGTTGAAAACCAGGACGGGTTTATATTCAAAGAAAGGACACAGAATCATGGAATCGTAGGCCTGTTACAGACGGCCAAAATAAGCGTGCTCGGGCTCTCTTGGGGTGGAGGTATGTAAAATGACGCATGGGGGGTTACCCCAAGAGTCCGGAGGGTCGCGCCAAAAGCCACACTCCATTCCTAAGCCTGGAGTGCAGCTTTGGTGCAGCTTCCGGATTCTTAGAATACATGCATCATTAAACAGCATACCTCCAAAGAGACCGAAGCAGCTTTTATTTTGGCAGTCTGTAACAGGCCTAGAGATGGAAGGGGGCTGTAAGGGTCATCCAGCCCAACCCCTGGCGTGCAGAGGTATACTACTAAAACGCTATGGAAAGTACTCAACAATAGTTTTTAAAGGCCATTTGAAGGTCCCAAAGCATGGGATTCAAACTTCAATGTGCCCTACTTTACACGGGGATCTGTTCCAGACGCCTCCGCATAAACAAATACCACCATGCTTGAGCCACATTTAAATGAATGGGGCTTGTGCACGCAGCGGTGAGGTGGCAATGGCGGGGTGGCAGCAAATGCGTCCACGGTGCACGCCCATTAGTCCCCTATGGGACGTGCCACCCCTTCTCCCTGTGTGGCTTTCAGCAAATGCTGAAATCCACATAAAGCGCACCCCGCGTGGGACCGGTCCGCACTGTATAGGAAAAAATATTCCACTAAATGTTAGGGAGAACTTCATGAGAGTGAAGAGCTGTTTGACAGTGGAGAGACACTCCCTCAGAGAGTGCGGAGTCTTCTCTTTGGGAGGTCTTTAAACAGAGGCTGGATGGCCAATCTTTCACAGAGGAAGCTTTTGATTGTGAGTCCCTGCATGGCAGAATGGTGGTTGGACGGAATGGCCTTTGTAGTCTCTCCAGTGCTATGTTCTATGGCCCCATACAGACAGGCAAATAAACGCTGCTTCAGGTCACTGGAGGTATACTGTTTAAATGATGCATGCATCCTAAGAGTCTGGAAGCTGCGGCGCCAAACCTGCGTTCCAGTTCTTAGGACTGGATCGTGGCTTTGACGCGGCTTCCGACTCTTAGGATGCATGCATAATTTAAACAGCGATACCCCAAAGTGACCCGAAGCAGCTTATTTGGCCTGTCTGATGGGGTCTATGATTTCTATGGAGATTATCTGATGGGGGATGAAACATCTTGTCCTGTTCTTTTCCCGTCTCAAAGTATGACGCAAGAAGATTTCATTCATATGACTCGCGATTGACTGTGATCACATGAAAGACTTTCAATGGCGTGTGCAGATCCTGTCACTGCTTGTCATTGAAAGTGGCATTGCCTGGCATTTTGCATTAAGGGGAGTTCACATTAATGGCAATGCCACTTTAATGACGGGACAATACCACTGTGATCTGAAACCCTTATGTGGGTCAAAAGTAAAAAATGGATAAAGACGAGCGACGACTCACCTTCCCCATGTGTAACTGCTATGATCTATGATCCCAAAGAGGAAGAGTGCACATCCTACAGGCAGTCATTCCACTCTACATCAAGAGTGGATCCTTTTCTTCTGATTTGAAGTTCACGATTTGTGTGCCTAGTGTTTCTGGTGTGGTGGGTGGGTCTGAGTGTTGGACAACTCTGGAGACCGGGGTTCAATCCTTGCTTGGCCATTGGATATCCACTGGCTGACCTTGGGCAAGCCACACTCTCCAGCCTGAGGAAGGCAAAGAAAAAACCCCCTATGAAAAATCTTATCAAGAAAGCTCCCTGATGCCCATAATTCTGAAAGGTACAACAACTAGGGTATAAGAGAGAACAGGCTTGCTCTGTCCCTTCTAATGTATGCTGCAACTAAGAATGTGAATACTATCCATTATTGGAAGCACATTTTCCAAGTCAGGAAGTAATGCGTTTCCCTATATTCAACCTGTTCAGGCCTCATCTAGAGTACTGCATTCAGTTCTGGGAGCTTAATATTAGGAATAGACAATCCCCCCCCCAAGTTTTTCTGTTTAGGTGCTTTTAGTTTTCCCCCTATTTCTAATTATATTTTCCCAGCCTTTGTTTTTGTCAATATTTTTTATCTCTTCTAATATCTTTCTGCCCCTGGTTTATCTTTGGAGTTCTTTCTTTTTGTGTTAGTAGATGTTTGTAATCCTGATTACTACATGTTTCTTATTTTCTCACATTTTGTATATGGCATCTAATTAATTTAAAAAAACTCTAAAACTCTGCCTTGCCAGCATCCAAACAGTAGGTCATTTTGATCTCTGAGGTAATATTTTCCTAAGAATAGCTTTTATAATTTTCTCTTGTTTTTTCAATTACTGTCTTCATTTTGTATTAATCATGCTTTATTTTCCAGTTTATTGTTTGGTGGGTTAAAAGGTGTCAATATCATTGAATTATGATCAGGAAACACTTCTAGGTAATACTTAATTGATTTGACAAATTAATTCATTGTTTTGGGGATCCAGAACATGTCAATTCGTGAGAGGGAGCAATGTCTATTAGAGGAGAAGGTGAAGCCAATCGAGTTTTGTGCGTTATCTCCATACATCAATTAATGTGAAGCTATCAATTAAGTCAAAGAATTTTAGGGAGTTTACCTGGAGTAACTTTTTTTATTAGTTTCTGATTTCCTATCTATACTTAGATTAATCACTCTATTGAAATCTCCAAATAGCAACAAATGTGCTACAAGAACGGGAAATGGTTGGCTGAAAAGCTAAGGATAAAAAATGAGAAAAAGACAATAGTCGAGTAAAAGATGAGGAGAAACGGTACACCAAAAAAAGAAATAAAAGAAGCTTTTTCATAGTTTTTTCACAAAACCTACCAAACACAGGTGGTGGATTTAGGGAAAATCCAGGAATTAAAAAAAAGAAAATTAAGAAGGATAAGACAATTTGAATTGGATTCAGAGTAGGGCAACAAGGATGATAGGAAGTATGGTAAGCGAACCACTAAGGAGAGGTTGAAGGAGCTAGACATGTTCTGCTTTGGGAAGACAAAACTGTGTGATTACGACTTTAAAATACATCAAGGATGTCAGGAGAGGCAAGCCTGCTTTCTGCTGCCCTGGAGGGAGTAGGGTGAGGGATCTAATGGTTGGAGTTACAGGGAGGTAGGTTTTACTTGAACACTGGAAGGAACTTCTTGACATGCGAGTTTATCACTAGCGAGATCCTATGGGGAAACAGAGGCCTGTTACAAACGGCGTAAAGTACATCCTGGAACGTACTAGGGTTAGGCAAAGTGGTGCCTTAGCACGCACCTAACCCTAATAAGATCCCGCAGGAACGTACAAAATGGCGGTGCCTGTTCCACATGGGGGCCACAATTACGACATCAAGAACGCGCCGCCTCCAACGGGGCAGCGCGGACGTGAACTCTTTGTGCGCGAAGGGCGCATATAGAGCACCCTTTCCGCGGCGCACAAAGGAGCTCCAAAAACGGAGCTCCTCCGCGGTTTGCGTTGCGGGCACAGCCTTTTAGATGGCTGTGCCAGCGACGCAAATGAGAAAGGGCCCAAGGCACCCCTTTCTAGGCCGCGGGGAAGCGGCCTTTTTCCGCTTCCCCGCAGCTGGGAAAGCAGTGGAGTAGGGCCTCAGAGGCTGCCGTTGTGGCAGCTGAGGCCCCGATCCGGCGGGGAAAGGGCCAGTTACAGGCCGACCCCAAACGGGCGATCTGTAACCCACCGAAGTTAAACCACAATAATGCAAAGATAATCTGGAAATGCCCAAAGTTATCAACACTATGTCACAGTTAACGTGAAATAACATGAAGTTAATCCGCAGTTAAAGCAAAGAAACCAACACTTTTTAAATTTGAACAACTGAATTTAAAAGCTGTTGGTTTCCTCTGCTTTAACTGCAGATAACTTGGTGTTATGTGTTTTAGCAAGCAATTAGTGTGAATTTGCAAGTTCTGTTAAATTCAATTTAACTTAACTCCATTTAAACTCCCCATTTTCTCATGGGATCTCGCTAGTGTGATAAGCTATGAGAGCAGTTTCAACAATGGAACCAATTGCTTAAAAGGTGGTAGGGTCTCTTTCCTTGGACACTTTCCAAAAGAGGCTAGTGAGAAGGAGTTTCCTGTGTGGAGCAGGGGGTTGAACTTTGGTGGCCCATAGGCCTTTTCCAACTCTGTGATTCTATTATTCTATTCAGCCCAGTAGTTGCCATTCCATATATATGTTTGTGGAGGCTATACGAGAAGAAAAAAGCTGGCAGAAGGAAAAACAATTCATTAGAGATGTGGTGTTGGAGGAATGTTCTGGAGATACATGGACTGCCCAAAAGACAAATGAATGGTCCTAGAGCAAATCAAGCATGAACTTCTCTAAAATGAAGATGATTTAACTGAGGTTGTCGTACTTTGGACCTATCATGCAATGCATGACTTCATGGAAAAGACAATACTGCTTGGTAAGTGGAAGGCAGTAGCAAAATAGAAGGAGCCCATGACCAGTGGATTGATTCCATCAAAGAAGCCAAATTGCCCTTAGCTGCAAGATCTGAGCCTGGACAGTTCATGACCAGGTCTCCTCGTCCATAGGGTCCCCCATTAGTCGAAGTTACTTGATGGCAAACAAGATCAACAACAACAAGAAGAAGAACTTTGGTCTGCTTTGAATCTCCCCTTCTCCAGTTGAAAAATAGCCAACCCTTTGATTTCATTTATTCATTCAGGTGCACAAAACAGGAGTCACTTGGCTCTGGAAATGGCACTACCAGATCACACTAAAGACATTTATACCCCTTCGGACACAGTAATGAGGATATCAGTTTCTGCAGGCTTTGCCAAGCTGTGTTGATGGATTGGCAGCTGGCTGTGCACACATTTGCTTGGTCACATGTGTATTTGCCAGCGGTCAATCTTTTTTTTTTAACGCACACACATTTTTAAATCTATGCATTCAGACAACAGTTTAAATTGATCTATTTGTAAACTGCTGTAAAACTGCTTTGGAGTTAGGAGAGGAGGGATTACAGCTGTAGACAATCTGCACGCTGTGCAGCCAGCCGTTAGCATGGCCAGACTTAAAAGTCTAACCAGCATTGACAAACAAGTGGACAAGGAGTCGCGCTGACTGCTGTTTACTCCTGTATGGGAGACCAGCATGGTGTACTGACTGGAGTATTAGACTCTGGGAGGCCAGGGTTCAATCCCGCTCAGCCACGGAAATCCACTAAGTGAACGCTCTCTCAGTCCAAGAGGAAGGCAGTGATAAGCCCTCTGAATAAATCTGGTCAGAAAGCGCGATGGATTGGTCACTGAAAATTTGGAGTAGCCTAGGGGGGCGAAGCCACAAAATACCAAGATACGCATAGTAAGAAAGGCCCAACTTTATTAAACAAAAGCTACCAGGGTACGGTTGCCAAAGCATGAGGTCTGGGATCTGGAACATCGTACAACCTCTGGTTTTTTGATGAACCGAATGCCTGGTCATGGTCAGGCTTCAAGGATGGCATAGGGGCAGGTTCCTCAGTCAAGCCCCTAGTCACCGGAAAGTGCTGGTCATGATGTGGCCCCTGCAATGGCCACAAAGCATGCCCTCAGCACACCCATGCCCAAGGACTCCTGATCCGTATATGGCAGCCCTGGAAACCATAGCCGCCATATCCATGACCTATGCTGCCGCCCAGAAGTTTTGACAGGGGAAAAACCCAAACCCTAGAGAGGGAGGGTGGGAGAGCTGAGCTAAATGGTGGCCAGCAAAGAATGCCACGTGGCCTATATAAGCTGAAAATGGAGGGAGCCGGGAGGGGAAGGAGCCCCTACCCCCTCCAGCCAGCTGGCCAATAGGCTGCCTGGAGGACCTGGCAAGTCCAGAGGGGGCCCCGCCAGGACGAAGTCCCTCCCTTTCCCTTCAAAGGGCCAACGTAGGCCCGCTGCCCATGGGGAACGGCACAGGCCCCCCACGGCAACCCGGCCGTCCTGTGAGTCAGACAGCCGTGTTTGACATTGAAGGCACATAACATCAACACAACACCTTCATGGACCCTAGGTTTTTTAAAGCGTCTCTGTATCACGATGGCAAAATGCTACCATGTTATATACTTGTGTAGAAGTCTAGAAGTTTAAATCAGAATATTGACCCAAAAAACCTAGATCAACTTATCATGAGTGCAATGTAAGTACTGTACTTTAACTCTTATCAAAAAGGGAACCATCCCCTACTCTGAGTAGAGCTGCGAAGGTGAGAGCTCAGTCCAGCCAGGGAGCACCTAAAGAAGCACCAAGTTCATCTAGTCCTTTGTCTCAGCACCACTTCGATCTTCTTCTTTTTTTTTATGCCTGGGTGGGGGAAAACCAGACAAAGTTGTCCCGTGAACGCCATTTGGCTTTGCTTTGCCTTTTCATCCTTTTTGACATGTGTGCATTTTCTTTCTTAGCCCAGTCCATGCCTGGTAGGGTTGCCATAAGTCAGGAACTCCAAACCAGGACAAATGTAGGGACAATGTAGGTGCAACTTTTCAAATGTCGGACACATTTTTAAAATGGAGGGACGTGCAAAAAATTGAGGGTTTTTGTTAAAAATGTTAATATAAATGCATGTTTTTAGGCATGATCAAAATGGAGGACATTTGGGCATTATTCCCTAGACAGATGGCAGAAATGTTTTGGCCTCGGGTTCAACTGTACTTCTCAGAAGTGTGTACTGGGCAAGGGACTGTGGTTTTTTCCTTCACTCTGCGCATGAGTTTGTAAAAATCACAGCAAGTTTACATTGGCCGGGCAGAGGCTTGTTGTAGTCATATCACCATCATCAGCATCATCATTCATCATCATCATCATCACTATAATTGTCCAAGAAAGGCAGACTTGTTAGCAGTTCAAAGCGCCATAAATACACGAAATGCACTTGCAAATATTTAATAAAAAAAATAATGGGGGAAAAATAAAAACAGGCAGGGGTGTATATATTGTTGATAATAAAAATTAATGTAATAAAATAAAAAACAAGCAATAATAAAAATTTATAAAATAAAATAAAACAAGCAATAATAAAAATTAATGAAATAAAGAAAAACAAGCAATAATAAAATGTAATGAAATAAATAAAAACAAGCAATAGAAAATTATGAAATAAAATAAAACAAGCATAATAAAATTATGAATAAAATAAAAACAGCAATATAAAAATGAATAAAAAAAACAAGCAATAAAAATTTGAAAAAAACACAGCATTAAATAAATTAATGAAATATAAAATAAAACAGCAATAATAAAAAGTAATGAAATAAAATAAAACAAGCATAATAAAAATTAAAGAATAAAAAAAAAAAGCAATAATAAAATAATAAAATAAAATAAATAAGTATGTTTATATTGTTAAAATAATTTAAAAACCCCAAAAAACCAAGGCAGACCTAATGGCCTTGAGTCAGCTTTCCTCCTCCTCTGGCCCAATCTGCCCTGGCCGTTCAGGCACCCTTCCTCCAGCTACTTCCTGCTCCTCCTCCTCCTGCTCCTCCCCTCCTCCTCCGTAGGCTGGCTGGGCGCACGCGCGCAGAGGGAAGCGGGGCAGGCGCGTGCGCTGCCACTAGCCCCTGCTGAGGCCTGGGCGGGTGCGCGCCAAGGAGCCCATCCTCTTTGGCCAGCCGCCAATGGCTGGCTGGCCAAAGCAAGGGACGAACTCCTGCTTTGAAGCCCCCCGCCGCACGCGGGTGGGCAAGCCCGGTGGCGGTGGCGCTTCTGCTGCCGAGGAGGAAGGTGGAGCCGGAGGAGGAGGTGGGTTGGCGCTGCCCAGCCCACCACGAAGAGGAGGAGGAGGTGGGGTGGCGCCGCAGCCAGCCGCATTAGCGGCAGTGGCATGGCCACAGGATGAGCGGGGACCCGACCGGGAACAATGCATGGGGGCCCCCCAAACCGGACCGGACCGGGAGGGGACCCCAAAAGCGTGATTGTCACGGGGCCGCCAGGTA
>NC_056524.1:6768874-6808689 GCF_019175285.1 Sceloporus undulatus
CCAGGTTATGGCATCCCTAATGCCTGGTCATCTCCCACACATCGCACAGCTAACATTTATTGTAATTCCCTCCTCATCCATCCAGCCTTTAGCATGAGTACAAACAGCTATGTCTGCTGGAATTTTGTTAGTTCTTTGGCATCGTTTTCCTTTGCTTCATCCTTTACATCCTTTTTTTATATGCCCCCAAGTTTTACCCTCAACTTATCCACAAGTCATATCAAAATCCCTATTTCTGGCCCACAGACTTGCCCTTCACTTATACATGAGTTCAACCTATAGTATATAGCTGATGTTGTTGGACTGTAACTCTGAACATTCCTCACCAATACCTGGAATAAAGAAGTTGGTGGCATGAGCTTTTGTAGACATGAGCCTACTTCGCCAGATGAATCTTTTTAAAAAAGCATGTTTAAAATACAGTAATACTGTTGGCCCTCCATATCCACAGATTAAAAATATTCCAAAAATATAAATTTCCAAAAGCAAATTTTGATTTTGCCATTTTATATAAGGAACATGGTTTTAATACCGTATTGTATTTAATGAGACTTAACCATCTACAGATTTTGGCATCCACAGGAGGTCCTGAAAACAAACCCAGCAGATACTGGTGCCACAACAAACTACAATTCCCAGAATTCCATAGCATTGAGCTTGCAGTTAAAGTGATATCAAACTGGATTATTTCTGTAGTGCAGATGCAGCCATAGTCATGTCTGGTAGAACATGAAAAGTCTTCTTGGTGGCTGGTGCAAAGCTCAACAGAAATAGGAAGTCATCTTATACTCTTTCCTATCCAAAAGGATCCAATGGCTAACCTGGATGGATCGAATCAGTACAAGGTTTGAATGTATGTTGCTGAAAAACCATCATCACATAGAGACACCCATCTACCGATCCCCAAAGCTCCTAAAACATTTGTACTTTATCACAGAGTTTAAAAAACCAAATTATCGCTGCTGAATTCAATTTGATTTTGGGATACATCCAAATTTTATTGCATGTGCTTTTGCCACCGATGCTGCCAGGCGGGCACATCCTGGGTAACATCTAGCTCAATCCAAGTTCAGCCAGCCAATTTGCAAGGCCAGAAAGTTCCCAGCTCTGCAAATCAGCTGGCTGAACTTGGATTCTAGCCAGATGTTACCCGGGATGCACCCGTCTTTGGCGTTGGTGGCAAAAATGTATGCAATAAAATCCAGATGTATCCCAAATTCAAATTGAATTAGGCAGCAGTAATTTGGTTTTTTAAACACAGCAATAAAATCCTTAGTGTGGGAAGAAATTTGTCAGGTTAGCATTTAGCCTACTTCTAGGGTTGCCATAATTCTCTTCCACAAAACTGGGATAAAATGGGTTTGGATTGGGCAACATATTGATACCTGCCACCCACCCACCCCAATGCATACCACATTTTGACATTTAATATTGTTTTATTGCCTCTCTCTGTTGTTGTTATTTATCATAGAATCATAGAATAATAGAGTTGGAAGAGACCGCAAGGGCCATCCAGTCCAACCCCCTGCCATGCAGGAAATCTAAATCAAAGCATCCCCAACAGATGGCCATCCAGCCTCTGTTTAAAGATCTCCAAGGAAGGAGACTCCACTACACTCCAAGGAAAGAGTGTGTTCCACTGTCGAACAGCCCTCACTGTCAGGAAGTTCCTCCTAATGTTGAGGTGGAATCTCTTTCCCTGTAGCTTGCATCCATTGCTCCAGGTCCTAGTCTCTGGAGCAGCAGAAAACAAGCTTGCTCCCTCCTCAACATGACATCCCTTCAAATATTTAAACAGGGCTATCATATCACCTCTTAACCTTCTCTTCTCCAGGCTAAACATCCCCAGCTCCCTAAGGCGTTCCTCATAGGGCATGGCTTCCAAACCCTTCATCATTTTAGTCGCTCTCCTTTGGACACGCTCCAGTTTCTCCACATTTATGTATATATTGCCACCCATTTATATTTTGGGATTTGTAGTTTGTTGTGGCCCCAGAGCACTCTGAGACTACACAGTTCACAGAACTATAGTTCCCAGAATTCCATAGCACTGAGCCATGTCAGTTAAAGCAGTGTCAAACTGCATTTACAGTGCAAATTAAACCTAAGTCTCTGAATTCTAGCTGCTTGGAAGAGAACTTATCACAGATTTGTATTTCCTTTTAACTCTTATGGGGGAATGGAAGAAAGCTTCCAAGCAGCCACCAGAGTAACTGCTTGGAAGGGAGCTTAGCAAAGGTTTTAGCAATAGCAAGTTTATTTTACGTAGTTATCCTTCAGTATTCTTACTTTTCCAAACTTTGCAATCCAGTTCTTAATAAAAATGCATCAAAAGGCATAGATTAGGAGCAAGTGTGTGCCAAAATATGTATTATTATAACATATACTATTCATAATAGTAAAGGAAGTGCTTGCAAAACAAAAAAGATGAATGTATATATTAGGGGAAACTGTATCCAAAAATGTGTACATCCAGAGAAAAGGCCATGTAAATACGTGCAGATCTTCATGCTATTTTCTAAATTGCAAACTGATGGAGAAATGGGACACAATACACTGAAGACTGGAAAAATGAGAAACAGATAACTGGAATTAACAGATTTGTCCATCCTTGTTCGTGTGATGCATTCTGCAATTCAGGCGGCTGGCTTACCATCGTTATACCAGGAATGAAAAAAATATGTTAAAATATCTGAGAAATGGTTGAAAAACATGTTTTTCGAGTGCTGAGAAACCCCAATGAGAAGAATCCTGGACTTATATGAGAATTTTCACAATTTGGGACGTATTCTGTGCATAACTCACATGTGTTTGTTTTACACAGAAAGCAATGTTGTCTAGGGAGGAAATAATATTACAATGGCACAAATATCATTTTCTGAACAGGAAATGATATTCTTTGCTCAGAAAAGGCTGTTCTCCGTGCAAAACAACCGCATGCAAATTTTGTGCAGAATAAGCCCCAAAATGTGAATAGCTTTTGAAAAGTGTGCAGTTTTCAAAGACTTTCTCAGAGCAGGGAGAAAATTGCTGACTTCCACAGAGAAACGTAGGCTACGACCACACTGCAGAAATAGAGCAGTTTGACACCACTTTAACTGCCGTGACTCAATGCTATGGGATTCTGGAAACTGTAGTTTGTTGTGGCACCAGAGCTCTCTGACAGAGAAGGCTAAATAGCTCACAAAACTACACATCCCAAATTGCCTATTCTTCCTCTTTAACAACTCTTGCCATCTTGGCCACATTCTGGTGTTACCTGGCCATGCGTTTCCCAGTTTTCATCAATAAAATGTTGGAGAACAGAGAAAGGCAAGAGCTAGTGTGGTGTTGCCATTTGAGTAAAGCCTTTACTGCAGTCTATAGACCGAAGGCAACATTAACAAAAATTCATTAGTTAATGAAGTCCTCATTCCCAGTTACAGATAAATAAGCATTCGATCCAAATTGATGAACTGATTTGACATCAGATTGTGGTTTACACTACACTTGCCCCGATCGCATTTTCTGTAATTTTCTGGCACCAAAACAATCCACTTGTGGTTCCCATTCACCAGTTAATTGATACAAAATAAATCGGTTCCAGCCGGCCGAAGGGGAGATTTGAATCGATTCCGATCCGTTTGTGGTTCACACTTGCGCTGAATCGATTTATCAAAAAAGAAGTGGGGGAAAAACAGCATCAAAGAGATGCGGGTTAAATGGGTCTAGAGCATGGGCCCCCTATCGGAATCACTTCAGCGATTCAGATTAAGTGGGAACCAGGGTCATTTGAACTGGTTCAAACCGATTCACGATGAAATTTAAATGGTAGTGGGAATGAGGTTAAGGATTCTTTCAAAACATAAAACCTATATGCATGGACAGATGAGAAGCCACCTTGGAACACCAAACAATTGGGAACTAGGGCTGGCTTCAAGGTGAAAGGAACAAGAGACCTCCGTTTGGAGGAGGTGGGCTGCTAGTTGGGGGAAAGAGGCCCCACTGAAGCTTAATGCCAAGTATTCTGTGATAACCCCAACCTGCCCAGATGGGTTTCAGCAAGAGAGCGAAACAGAAGTTTAACATTATGAGCAATATTTCTATATTAAATCCCTCTCCCTCGTCCCCATACAATAGCTCGGTTCAGGGATAATTCAATCCATAAATCTTATCTCTGCTGACCTCCATTTTCAGCTGGCTTTGGGGCTTTTTGTCTAAAGCCCTTCCACATCTGGTAGAAATCGACGCTTGGGCTAACAGCTGCTGGAGGGGCGGATCCAAAACTCGGAGAATAAGTCAGAAAGCCCCAAGCCGAATTGTGATGGAGCAAGCAGTGGTCATGCCAACTCCATCTTCCTGGAAGTGATGCAGCCGTAGGGTCAAAGAGTTCATATTGTCATACTGAGGGTGAAGCAAGCTTGTTTTCTGCTGCTCCAGAGAATAGGACTTGGAACAATGGATGCAAGCTCCAGGAAAAGAGATTCCACCTCAACACTAGGAGGAACTTTCTGACAGTAAGGGCTTTTCAACAGTGGAACACACTCCTTCCTCGGAGAGTGGTGGAGTCTCCTTCTTTGGAGGTCTTTAAGCAGAGGCTGGATGGCCATCTGTCTTTGATTGTGAATTCCTACATGGCAGAATGAATTGGACTGGATGGCCCTTGGGGTCTCTTCCAACTCTATGGCCCTTATCACATGGAGATTTTTACAGCTCAGATCCGGGATGACTCCTGGTTCAGCTATGTGAATTCACATTATAACTTGAATGTTTTATCACACCTGGTTGCCCTTCCGCTGTCCTTCCGAATCGAGGCGGAATTGAATCCAAGGCAAGTCATATGATGCGGATTCAAGCAAAGTGGAGTGAGTGCAAATTGTATTACCACACCAGTGGGATTCAACTATTCAAATTGGCACCCTTGCGCATGCTCAGTGTGGGTCTGAACGCATCATGACCTTGTACGTTTCCGGGGTGAAAAGGTGCGCAACTTATTGTTCCCTGCGTGATTGTGTGAATATTTGTCTCGTGAATATTTCTGTGTCTTCTTCATCCCCCTTTTTTTATTTTCCCTTCCATTTCAGCAATTTCAACACAGACAGACAGACAGATAGATCTGTATATTCACATTCCCGCACATACACACACACACACATATATATATATATATTCCAAAAAAATGAGTTGCCCTGAAAGTGAAAGGACCACTGAAAGGAAATGGGGGGAAATTGCAGCACCGCATCATGGGAAATTTGCAACCCAGGGGGTTTGTGGTGGTGTACTAGAGCAGAAGCAAAGTTGCATTCCGCTCCAGACCAATTCGGAATGAAATCAAAGCGAGCTTGAATGCGAATTCTGTGAATTCACTTTTTTCTGAATTCATCAAAATGAGGAGTCACTTTGGATTCACTGCGGAAGCGCCACAGAAGGAGTGCCCATAGAAATGAATCATGTGTGATAATACATCACGTTATCGCGTGAACTTGCATTGTTGGACCTGCAGTCACGTTGGATCTGAACTGCAAAAAGCTGCAAAAACCTCAGTGTAATAAACTCCTGTGATTCTATGAGTTAGAAGGTATCTTTCTGCTAGCGAAAAAAGACACAGCTAAAGCATTCCTGAGAGCTGTTTTAAAACTTCCAACAAAGAAGAGCCCATCATCTTTGGAATGATTCCATTCTACCAGCGAACAGCTCCTACTGCCAGAAAACATTTTTCCTACTGTGAAGTCAAAGGCTTTCATGACCAGCATCCATCGTTTTTTGTGGGGTTTTCAGGTTATGGCCACATTCTAGAAGAGTTTGTTTCTGACGTTTCCCCAGCATCTGTGGCTGGCATCTTCAAAGAATGTTGTCATGGAAGAGAGGGCTGACCAAAGCAGAATAGAGTGGCCCTATTATTTGCCTCAATCAAACACTATACTTCTATTGATGCAGCCTAAAATTGCATTGGCCTTTTTAGCTGCTGCATCACATTGTTGACTCATGTTCAACTTGTGGCCTACTAGGACTCCTAGATCTCTTTCACATGTGGTCTCCTTAAGCCAGGTGTCCCCCATCCTATATGCATTTCATTTTTTTTTCTACCCAAGTGCAGTATCTTACATTTCTCCCTGTTGAAGTTCATTTTGTTAGCACTGGCCCAGCTTTCTAATCTATTAAAGTAATTTAAAATTTTAATTTTCTTCTCTGGGAATATTAGCTATTCCTTCTAATTTGGTGCCATCTGCAAATTTGATAAGCATGCCCTCTATTCTTTCATCCAAGTCATTGATAATGATGTTGAATAGCACTGGGCCCAGAACCCTGTGACACCCCACTGGTCACTTCTCTCCAAGATGAAGAAAAGCCATTGCTGAGCACCCTTTGGGTTCGGCTGGTCAAACAATTACAAATCTGTTTAACAGTTGCATTGTCTAGGCCACGTTTTACTAGCTGTTGCTGTGGTGGTGGTGTGCCTTCAAGTCACAAGGTGCACTTATCATGGGGTTTTCTTGGCAAGATTTGTTCAGAGGAGGTCTGCAATGGCCTTTTCCTGAGGCTGAGAGGGTGTGACTTGCCCAAGATCACCCAGTGAATTTCATGGCTGAGCAGGGACTCAAACCTTGGTCTCCAGAGTCATAGTCCAGCACTCAAACCACTATGAGGTACTAATGTGGAAGAGTGTGAAAATAATGTCTCTGTCCGTTCTTGACACATACCAGGTTGAAGTAGACCTTTTGTCCATATGTATCCCTTGCTCCCAAAAGCAAAAAAATAAATTAAAATTGAGCTAAATGACAGCTAGGCTGTGTGACTGACGGAGCAGGTAACCTTCTGGTCGGAGATCTGTGTGTTTGGTCCTGTGTGAGTGAATTTTGGCAAAGGAGCGGCCTCACACCCAATTAATTACTTCAGCACCTGATTCTACTTGCCGGCTTTGAAAGAGGTGATAATAGGCCCCAATTAAAAGACCATATATTGGTTTTTCCTCAGCCAATTTTCCTCAGGTAGCTCTCCTCAGAGCGGTTCCAGCTTGACAGATCTCCGGCTTGGCAGGGATTGTTATTTCGTGAGGAAATGTCCCTCTGCAGCCACATTAATGAATCCAAACATATAAACCCACGGAAGAAGGGGGGAAAGCCAAACTGTCTCCTTTTCCTCTTCAAAAGAGCAAACACACCCAGATGGCAGAGTTAAAATATGCATTCAAATTCATTTCTCTCAGACTGCCTCTGCACTACAGAGATAATCCAGGCTGACACCACTTTAAACTGCCATGGTCCGATGCATGACTCTGTCCTTAGGGTTGCCATAATTGTCCACTATTACCAGGGACAAAATGTGGAACAAATTCTAGACCAAACTGTAGGACAACTGCAGGACAAAATTCAGCCCAAGATGTAGGACATTTAAGAAAAATGGAGGACCTTAAATGTCCTACAGTTTGGTCTCGAATTTGTCCTACATTTTGTCCCTGGTAATAGTGGACAATTATGGCAACCCTATCCTTAGCCCAAATGGGGACTGTATTGGAGGGTGCATCTGCACCATAGAAATAATGCAGTTTGACACCACTTTAAGTGTTGTTGATCGTATGGGTTCCTGGGATCTACAAATTTTTAGCCTTCCCTGCTGGTGCCTAACAAAACTACAAATGTTAAAATTCTGTAGGATGGAGCCATGGCAGTGAAAACAGTGTCAAGCTATGTTATTTCTACAGGGTAGTTGCACCCCAAGAAATCAGAAGAAGGCTAGAATAGATATAGATATAGATATATGTTGAGGTGAAATCTCTTTTTCTATATCAAGGATTTGTGGATTTTGGATGTGATCATATTTTGCTATATCTGAAGAAACTGGCCAGGAAAACCCCATGATAAGTTGGCCCTAGGGTCACCTTATGGCAGAAATGACTTAAAGACATAACAACAATGATATGACCAACACAACTATTCCTGGATATGAGTTCAATGAGTAGTTGGATGTTAGACAAAGACAAGCAGAGGATGGGGAATCTATCCAGCCCACTCCAAGAAGCCTTCTAGGAGGTGGCCATGGCCTTCATCCAACCATCCATAGTATCTCCCTTGAGCAAGGTAGACAATAGTCTCCAAAATCAATTTCTGCTCTTTTGAAAGGAACTGTGCATTGATTTTTGGGGGGTTTTTTTTGGACTATGTTGCCATGTTCTAGAAGAGTTTATTCCTGATGTTTCACCATCATCTGCGGCTGGCATCTTCAGAGAATGCTGGCATGGAAGAGAGTGGGGTATATATACACTGTGTAGAGAACAGTGATTTCCATGTTAATCTCTGTATTGTTCTGTTAGCATGGAAATAATTCCTCCCAATCCAGGGTCACACAGTTTATATATACCCCACTCTTTTCCATGGCAGCATTCTCTCAAGATGCCAGCTACAGATGCTGGCGAAACGTCAGGAATAAACTCATCTAGAACATGGACACATAGCCCGAAAAACCCACAAAAAACTATGGATGCCAGCCATGAAAGCCTTCAAACTGTGCGTTGTCTTTCTCTGATAAACTGCCTGGACCACCTCTCTCCTTTTAATACAAACCTATATTCCCTCTCGCAGTCTTTCATCGCTGCAGGTTTCACACTTTGCTGGGCTTTGCCTGACCCTGTCCCTAATCTCATTAAGCCTAAAGTCTTTTGGATTTAAAATGGCCCCATCCCCCTCCTCTTCCACAGCAATGGACTGGCTTCGAGCCAGACATCTTCGGCTTTCTCTGGGCTGGGGATCAGCCTGTCAGAGCCGGAGAGAGTCACAACCTCCCAAATCCCCAGTTTCTCCTGTTAGCCCAGCCATGAACGGCTGCCTAGGAAACCTTCTTGCTTCCAGCCAAGCCTGGAATCTGAGGGGAAACTCATAAATCATTTCCAAGTGAAGAGTTACGAGTTTCCTCAGACAAATACAACTAATGGCTGCGTGTTCTGAGTGCAAGTGTGATGCCACAGAACATTCTGGCACACAGGGATGCTGGGGAAAGGATGCTCACTGACTGGTGTTTGCACAGTTGTTAATTGCCATCAAATTGGCTTCAACTTATGGCAATCCTATGGGAAGAGAACGCCAAGTCTCCCTGTCATCAACAGCTCTGCTCAGGTCTTGCAAATTCAGGGCCATTGCTCCCTTGGTTGAGCCTATCCCCCATAATGCAGTCTTCCTCTTTACATGGCCAAGCATGATTGTCTTTTCTAATGAGTCATGTCAGGGAGAAATGTAAGATACTTTACCTGTGGAGTAAAAATGAAATGTGCATATGATGGAGGACACTTGGTTGGACGGCAGTACATGGAGAAGGGATCTAGTCTTAGTGGACTACAGGCTGAACATGAGTCAACAGTGTGGTCTAGCACCTAAAAAAGCCAATGCAATCTAGGCTGCATTCATAGGAGTGTAATGGATTCAAACTACAGGAAAAGAGATTCCACTTAAATCTCAGGAGGAACTTCCTCACGGTCAGGTCTGTTCAACAATGGAATACGTTGCTGCCTCAGAGAGTGGTGGAGTCTCCTTCTTTGGAGGTTTTTAAACAAGCTGGATGACCATCTGTTGGAGGTGCTTTGATTGTGTATTCCTGCATGGCAGGGGATTAAACTCAATGGCCCCTGTAGTCTCTTCCAATTCTATGATTTCATGATTTTAATTCACTTCCCAGAACAGCTTTTGTGACCTTGGTGTTCAGTCATTATGTGTGGTATTAGCATAGGGTCCTATATTCCCCCCCCCCCCCCAAATTCAGCTCAGGAAAATCCAGTGCAAATGTGAATGAACCCCAAATTCAGGTCAGGAAAACCCAGCACAAGGCTTGCAAACCACTTTAAAATGTAGTGTGAATGGGCCCCTAGTTTTCCAGGGATGGACCCTATTTTCTATTCATTGGCACAGCACCTCAGCTGTTGCTATAATCTTATCCTCCTTCCCTCCTCTCTGTTGCCAATCCTTTGTGAAAACGTCCTCAGTGGCAACACTTGTTAGCCTTACTTCCAGGTTCCAATCTCATCCGAAGATCTCTGAGTGGGTTGCTGGTTGTACCCTGCCATTAATGCACATCAATGCTATGGATAACTCCTTTAAAGTTTGAACTAAACCCCAAAATGGATTCACTGCTCCAGCACTCACCAGCCACCGGTGTATCAACATTAAGACATGTGCACAAATACTAAGGCATCCTTTGCCAGCAGAAGGTAGATCAGGATTCCCAAGTGGACCTCTGGAGACTACCCAGTGCTAGCAGTCTGGTACCGTTTTTACTGCCATGGCTCCATCATATGAAATCCTGAGACTGGTGATTTAGGCAGGGAAAATACAACACTACTTGTAGGTCAGGGGAGTGGATGAGAGCAATCGAGGGGCCAATTCAAATGATGAAAATAATCCAGAATGAATCTGGGGTGAATCTGCATTGTTCACATGCCTTTCAAATGCACTCAATGAAATGGGGGGGGGCTACCCAAAAACCCACGTAACCCAGGATAATAGATATCGGTGGTTTTTTTTGTTTGTTTTAGAAGATTTGAATCATTAGCGGTGTAATTAACCAATGCGAATAGATCCAGGATAAATTGGGACAAAACTCTGTATGCCTTGAACATGTTTTGAATACATTTGCATTATCGACTCCATTTCTACTTGAGTGCTTGCACTTTTGAGCAGCAGAACCAGGAGAGATGTGCATAGATGCAGTTGCATAGTGTGAACACCAAAGCCAGAATGTGTTAGTTGCACTTTAAAAAAATGATGTCTGAATGACCCATAGGTCTTAAGCACCTTTCCCCAAACTACAAATCGCAGGATTTTCTAAGATGCTGCTAGAAGGGTTGATGGAGTATCAAGCAGCTAGAAAGGTGTAATACGGTCATGCTTTTTAATGGTTATAATTTTATGGATTGTATTTTTAACTCTTGTGTTGGGTTCATTTTTTATAGTGTTGTCTCTTTTCACTGGTGTAAGCTGCCCTGAGTCCCAGACTGGGATGAAGAGTAAAATAAAAATAGAAATGATGAGTAGAGGCAGAGGAGCAAATAAAGATACTCTTTGGAGTGGTGTCTTGGGGATTCTGGGAGTTGTAGTCCCAAACAATTTTTCCAGTTCTAGATCCTAGACAAGGATTTCAGGCCCCCTACCGGCAATGTTTTCCATCCATACCACATCAGTCCATACCACAACTTTGGATTAGTGATGATGAAGCATCAACCTCATCCCTTTTCAGAGCTTTGTGAGAGGATGGATAGTTCTTCTGCCCCCCCCCTTTTTTTTTTCTTTTAAAGTGCAGAATGGATTATCTCTTTGTGGGGGTTTTTAAATGCATAAAAGAGTGTACAGGACAATTACACTTCCTTCATACTTCCAGGAGGGAAATTTTCCTCAAAAACAAGGTGCATGGCTTCCATTGTTATTCTATTAAAAAGGCAGTGGCTTTTCGAACCTTGAAAACGAGGTCCATGCCCTCCCTGAAAACCAGGTTTATGGAGTGGAGGAGGATACTTTCAGGGGAAGAAGGATGCTTTCAAGGAGCCTTTCAAGGAGCATGGCACAGCCTTTTAACAGTAAAACAAGGCTTTTTTTTGGGGGGGGGGCATGCACTAAATGTTGAAAATGTAACACACACTTTGTTTTAAGGGAAATTATCTCAGGAAATGTGGCAAAAAAATATTGCAACCTGAGACAGATGAAAGCTGGGAAACATGTGGCCAAACAATATCAGAGTGTGGTCAAGACGGCAAAAGTTATTGAAAGTTAGAAAACAGCTGCATTTGTTTGGTTTTGCCTGAGCTTAATGGAAAGGGCAAGATTCTTCCCCTGTGGAGTTGATAGACTACAAAGTATTCTTGCATTCTGAACTCAGTTTGAGGCAATGGAAGTAAGCTGAAGGGGAAAGTGGGATGAAGAGAGAGAAACTGGGACGCTTTGGAAAGAGCTAAAAAAGTGGGACAATAGGGATTTAATGGGGACAATTGGAGAGCAATTTCGGCAAGGAGCATCAAAATGTGGGAGAGGCACCCAAGATCTGTTGTGCTTCTTCCATTTTGTCCAGACTAGTGAAAACGGTTTTGTAGAAGATGTAGTATAGTGTCAGTCAGAGGTTGACACTTCTGAACGTTTACAGCTGCACTAGCTAGAAGGAACCAATTCAGAGCCATGGCATTTGAAGCATTGATCACGAGCAGAACACAGTCCAAACTATTCCAATGAATTCTGACCTCCTGAGCATAGACCATCAATAGCTGGGATTATTCTGCCACCTAATGGTTCTAGAGATGAACAACAAACTAACAATAATAATATCCATGGGTACCACAAAGTGCAGTAGCATCCAAAATCCACAAAACAGTGATACCTTTTATTAGGCCAACGAAAATGCACAAAATACATGATGCAAGCTTTCAAAGCTCCACTGGCTTCTTCATCAGGAAAAAAATCATACAGGAGAAACTAAAATATGACGATGTTCCTGCATTTTATCAAGATGTTACTGTTGTTCTCTGTTAAGATTGCATGGAGGGATATCCATGCAGGCAGGCCACTCCTCGTTCCAGATATAGGAGACATAAGCTGCATCCACACTGCAGAAGTAATCCAGTTTGATACCGCTTTCACCGCCATGGCTCCATCCTACAGAATTCTGGGAACTGCAGTTT
Organism: Sceloporus undulatus; assembly: GCF_019175285.1. Lineage (NCBI taxonomy): Eukaryota > Metazoa > Chordata > Lepidosauria > Squamata > Phrynosomatidae > Sceloporus > Sceloporus undulatus. The sequence continues at coordinate 6,781,503 of NC_056524.1, forward strand.
TGTGAGACATTTAGCCTTCACTCTCTGAGAGCTCTGGGTGCCACAACAGACTACAATTCCCAGAATTCCTTAGCATTGAGTCATAGCAGTTGTAGTGGTGTCAAACTGGGTTATTTCTGGAGTATGGATGCAGCCAGAATCAGAAAGTCCAGGAAAGAAAATTTAAATTCCATTAGCAACAACTTAATATCTGTGAAATCAAAGGTCTTCATGTCTGGCATCTATAGTTTTTTGTGGGTTTTTTGGGTTATGTGGCTGTGCTCTAGTAGAGAATAAACTCTTCTAGACCATGGCCACATAGCCCAAAAAACCCACAAAAAACATTGTGTTGAAGAATAAGGAGCAACTGGACCTTGGAAGAAAGCCAGTGTGGTGTTTGTTATTGTGTGCTTTCAAGTTGTTTTTGGCTTACAGAGACCCTAAAGCAGTGGTTCCCAACCTGTGGGTCGGGACCCCTTTGGGGGTCGAATGACCCTTTCATGAGGGTCGCCTAAGACCATTGGAAAACACCTATTTAATTACAGTTATGAAGTAGCAACAAAAATAATTTCATGGGTTTGGGTCACCACAATATGAGGAACTGTATTAAAGGGTCGCAGCATTAGGAAGGTTTGGAACCACTGCCCTAAAGCAAACTCACCATGGGGTTTTATGGGGATGAGATTTCATTACTTGAGGCACAACAGAAATGGACTTCATCCCTAGATTGTGGCTGCATGATATCAAAACCTAGCCAAATCATTTTGGCACATGAGGCAGAAAACCCCACAAGCTCCTTCTCCCATCCCTGATAGTAAAAATAGATTACTAAATAGCTAAGAAAGTGCTATCCTTCAGTGACACCTCAAATCTGCTACCTAAGGTAACTCTTCCACCTTGCCTAACCTTGCAGCTGGCCTCAGGACTTAGAGCTATCTTCCTACAACTTTGCCTGGAAACAGCATCAGATAATTCCTTGCAGTTTTGGCTTTGTGAAGCTGGCACTTCTGAACTTCACAGCCTGCTCTAGTTGCAAGGAAACCCATTATGAGCCATGACATTTGAAACATGGAAACCTAAGCTGGGGAAAACTGCAAAAGCAGATTGTGAGGCAGGTGATGGAGCGTGTGATAGGTGAGTTTGAATGGGACTGCGGCAAGCAAACAAGTTTCACTGTGTTTAGAAATACAGAAGAGATTTTATTACTTTACCCAGTGCCAACAATATCAGGTGCTGCATGCTATATTCCAGAGGAAGGAACTCTGAGTATCACTTGCCTAAGAAAATCCTATGAAATTCACGGGGTTGCCATAAATTGACAGGTGACATGACAGCGGGTGTGTGCACTCTCACACACAGAGAGACCCAAATGAAATAGTTAACCATTTCTCAAAGCTTGGCTAAATCCTTAATCCAAAGTAAGACTGAAGTCAAAAGATCAGAAGACTAGATCTTGGAAGGACAGCCATTAAAGAACTAGACGAGACCCTGAAATGTCAAGTTGCATCCTTGGATGCCGATTTTCTGTGCCATTGTATTTCTGATTTTGATATATGGTAGTGAAATCTGGACAGTGAAGAAAGCTGATAGGAAGAAAACCATCTCATTTGAAATGTGGCACTGAAAAGGAGTTCTACAGATATACTGTGGACTGTCAAAAAGAGAAATGAATGGGCACTAAGTCAAATCAAGTTCTGTGCCTAGTAAATATTCACAAATTCCAGTCCATCAATAGTGGGTTGAGCAAAGACAATGACATCCTGGTATTATAGCCAGTTGAACATAGCTCTTAGCCAGTTGAACATCTCTCTTTTCTGGTTCCTGACTTGCACATAACACATCCCAAAACTTTCATATGGACACCCACTCACCTTGGTCTTAGGCTACATCTTTCCTGCTGCCTTTGCCCCTCAACAACCATAATTAAAACTGAACTTCTCAACTCATAACTATGCCCACAAGTTTTGCATTTCTATGGCTATTCATAAAGTCTGATAAAACATGCATCTGAGGAAGCAAACCAAGGGCCTTAGTGCATTACAAAAGAAAGATGAGAGGCAGCGAGGAAGAAACAGGGTTATGCTTACCTTTCTGCATGCCCACAAAGCATTTCTGCTCTACTGCAGCAAATGAAACTATTATCAATTAAATCCATACATTATTGTTAGTCGCTATTACCAGCACTCTTTGAATGTAAGTTCTAAAATGTCCCTTGGGAATCTTTAAACTTACCATGCTTTTTCCTTCATTTAGAGAGATTTCACAGTAAATCCTTCATGTAGACAACTCTTGAATAAGGAGATACAGCCAGGCTCAGGTAACATGTATGCGTTTTCCAGACGTGCAATAATGAAATCGCCCTCACAGCCCTCCCCCCCAAATCCTGCAGCTGAGCTTCACTTCAGTCTGTCTCAAGAGACCATAAAAGATAATTCCGAGACTTTCTGAAGCCTCGGTTGAAAAACCCATTGAGTCTGTAATTGGCATTCATGGTAGAGCAATTTAACATTTGGCAAGGTCAATTCCTTTTCCTTTATAGAGTTTGGGTAAAACATATTTACTGTTTAGCAATTCTGGGAGGTTAGCTTACCTGGATCTATTTCACCATGAAGTCATTCCCACTGCCCTACCCACCCTTTACCATCTTTTTTTGAAAACATTATGGTTAACCAATTCTTTATTAATTTGTCCTGCGAGGTACAGTGGTACCCCGGGTTACGAATTTAATTCGTTCCGCGGCGCCGTTCGTAACCCGAAAGATTTCGCAACCCGAAAAAGCCATAGCCGCTAGCACTGGAAAGCCGCGATTTCGTGCAAAAAAGCGCCGAAAAGCACCAAAAAATTTTTCGTAAGCCGAAAAAAAAACGTAACCCGAAACAGTTTTTTCCTATCTAATTTTTTCGTATCCCGGAAATTTCGTAACGCGGTCATTTCGTATCCCGGGGTACCACTGTAGTTTTCTACGGGTACAAATGATGTTGTTGTGTGCTTTCAAGTCATTTCCAGCTTATGGTGACCATAAGGCAAACCTATCACAAGGTTTTCTCAGCACAATTTGTTTAAGGGGAGGGTGTTTTTGCTTTCCTCTGAGGCTGAGAGGATGTGACTTGCCCAAGGTTACCCACTGGGTTTCCAAAGCTCAACAAGGATTTGGACCCTGGTCTCCAGAGTCATAGTCCATCACTCAAACCACTCTACCATGTCGGCTTTGTGTACAAATGTACTTGAAAGGAATTAGTTGTTTCTATTATAATTAATATAGTAGTTGTCTTGCAGGAAACCTTTAAGGGAAAGGACAAAGCCTCCAGATTCTGGGACTGCAAGTTCCAGCAGCTCTCACTATTGACAACGCTGTCTGGAGGCAATGGGTGTTTGTGACCAAAAATATTTGGAGGATCACATGGTTGTCCACCTTGTTTTAAGGTGCAACTAGACTGGTTATTTTCTACTGATATAATGACAGAGAAGTAGGGTGAAGATATTCAAAAAGATATTCTTTTTTAATATCTTCAGATACTCTTGCTAAATATTAGGACGATCTCTTTTGTGGCAATTTGAGAAAAGAATAGTCACCTGCAGAAGGTGGTGAACTTTATTAGAAATTTTTAAACAGAGGTAAGACGGCCATTGCTAAGGAGTACGTCTGTTGTGATTCTCCTATATTATCAGCATGGGTTTGGAGTACAGGGGCCTTTGGATCCCTTCCATCTCTATGGTTCTAACATTTCTTGTGTTTTTTCTGGGTCTTGGCAGAACATATTATCGATATTTATCATTACCAGTTCCACAGTCTACTAAGTGTTACTGACTCAAGTTTTGGACCATCTGTGATTTGGATTCTGTGCAAGAATCTAGGACTTAGTGAGGTGTCATCAGATAAAATGGCATGTCCCAAGCAGTGTCGCTGACTGTAATTGTGCCAGTGTGATCCTATCTATGGCAATTTCACTCAGGTGTTTTTGTCAGTCCATTTGGAATTCATTCCAGAGCTCCTACCGCTATTGCAATGAATCCTAAACTCTGGTCTTCCATATGTTTTGGATTTTAGCTCCCAGAAGTCCTATTGTCCAGGCTGGCTGGGGCTTTTGGGAGTTGAACTTCAAAACACCTAGAGAACCAAAGTTTGGGAGCCAGTGAACTCTTGGAACCACAATTGTTTTCTTTTCCCAAGGCACTGAACCCCAACTTTTAGGCCTCAATAGTTCATAACCTTTTCCCTCTCTTTATCTTTGTTTCCACTGTCTTGGGATGGATAATCCAAGCTTTCTTTTTCTCAGTCACATTTAGCTCTGGCATAACTTGTTTGTCCATTTGAATCTTAAAAGTCCCATAGGGGTTTTACACTACCGTTTTCAACAACTTTTTCAGATTGATGTTTGCACCAGTTCTGCAGATGGTAAATCATATTACAATTATATAGATAATAATGTATCATTGCTGCCACTTTATCATGCCATTTCTTAGACTGAGGACTTCTCTATATTGGCCAGAATACTCCTGAATTCTCCTGGATTATTCTGGCCCCAGAGCTGCCCAGGATTCCTTGTTATCTCTGCACTCTGGAGTGACACCGGGCAACTGTCTACACGTGTCCCACTGTGCTGCTCGCTGCTGGGAAAAGTTACTCCCTTGGAGGTCAAAATGAGGTGTCTAGTGTCGATCACATAGCTGGACACTTCATCGTGATCTTAGAGGCTGTGCAGTCCACCCCTAAGGGGCAGCTTGCAGCCGCCTCCAGCTGTGCTGGTTCAGAGGCACAGCAACCACATGCTGCAGCCCCAATCTGGCCTTTCCAGGGCGCAGTAGCAGCGGTGCTGTGGCTTTAAGGCACTGCTTTGGTGCTGCATTGGGTAAATACAGCACCAGAGGAGCACTGTGACACCACATGCCATATGAAGCGGCATGTGGCATCACACTGCCATGGGGGCAGAGTCAGGGTGTGCATTGTATGGATGCCACACCCCGACTTTGGTCCCAGGCCAGTCTTAATGGCTGGTCTACACAGCCCCTTAGAGGGAACAACTCATGTATGTGTAAACAGCTGCCCAGCATCACTACAGAGTTTTCTTGAAAAACCTAGAGCAAAAGGTGAGTTTTTAAAACCTGATTTGCCAGCAATAGGGCAAATCTGGCGTGGAACTGGCAATTCCTCATGAAGACAGTCTGCATCCAAATTCAGGATTTGGCCCTGTGTCACTGAGAAATAAAAAATTCCTAAAATGCGAAGATACACAAGTGAGCAAAAAATTTAGAATCATACAAGCCATTGTATTCCCTATTACCATGTATGGATATGAGGGCCGGACAGTTAAGAAAGAAGATAGGAAGAAAATCCATTCATTTGAGATGTGGTGTTGGAGAAGAGTGTGGAGGATACTTTGGACAGCCAAAAGGACAAACAAATGGGTCCTAGAACAGATCAAGCCTGAACTCTCCATGGAAGCCAAGATGACCAAACTGAGGCTGTCGTACTTTGGACACATTATGAGAAGACATGAATCACTGGGGAAAACAATAACGCTAGGAAAGGTGGAAGAGGGTAAAAAGAGAGGCAGGCCACATGCTAGTTGGGTGGACTCTATTATGGAGGTTGCAGGTATGAGTTTGCAGGAACTAAGCAGAGCAGTGGAAGAGAGGGAGTCCTGGCAATGTCTCATCCATGGTATCATCATGGGTAGAGATCGACTTGAGGGTGGTTAACAACAACTATTTAGACAGACTGTGGTGGTTGCAGGGAGAAACCAGTATATTATCCATGTAGACATGCCCTGAGTCTGTGCAATTTTGTTGTGCAAATACAATTATTATTTTCCCTAAGCCCTTTTGCCTTAAACAATGGATTTTTTTTTAAAAAAATTATTTTGGGTCGATTCTGAAGAATTAATGAGACCCGGCAGGTTAATTTTAACCAAATTCTAGCAGGCAAGAAAGAAGCACAGACTGACTGGCCAAATCAGTTGTCTCCAGGACTTTAGCCAAGGCAAGCTCTAACCTGGGCAAAAGCCAAATGTGTCATTGATAACTGGAGATACATTATGGAAGGAGGGAAATGATTTAAACAAACCTTTGCACTCGTCTGTCTGAGAATGAGCATAGGATCAGAAAATATATATACCCAAAGGGAACTTTTACCATTCCAAGCATAAGCCTCTCTCTGTCCAGCAAGTAAACCCATAAAATGCAAGAGCTGTTGGATTATCACAGTTAATTGTTTTATATGAGAGTCATGGTGGAGGAAGAGGAGTTAGATCAAACCTTTCCCTTTTTTTCCCTTTTGGCTGGGATTCTCCATCTAGGAGAGCAAGATATAAAACCGAGAGGTGTCTCTCTGGAGATTCTTGGCTGAGGGCAACCCAGCAGGAGAACTCACAAATCCAGCCGGTATTTCAAGACAAGCCAGGAGGCTCCCCGACATCGGAGTAGCACACCGAAGAACACAAATGGGGAATGATAACAGGCAGACAGTGGATTCTTGAACTCCAATAAAGCCTTCAAGATAGATTGGGATAATCTGAAGGGTGGAGGCCGCTGGCTCCTTTTTTGTGAGCTGCTGCAATTGTTTTGTTGTTGGCTGTCTGTGAAAGCTGGGATAAGCTGGTCAGGATGAGAGGAGTTGCTAGCAATTTTTTACAACATGCATGAGAGATCTTGCTTTTCTCCACAGATATTAATGGCAACCATTCACTTTTAAGTAGTCTTGCCAGGTTTCCAAAATAACAATAAAGGGCTATCAAAATTCATGACTTGCAAGACTAACTATCAGGAAGCTGCTATTCACAAATTGGTGTTCTACCAAACGAAAGTACAATCAGCCTTCCATATGGAATCTGCATCCATGGACTCAAGCGTCCATACCTAGGAAATAATTTTTAAAATTCCAAAACACAAATCTTGATTTTGGTATTTTATATAAGGGTCACCACTTTACTACGCCATTGTATATAATGGGACTTTAGCAGCCATGGATTCTGGTATTCATGTGGAGTCCTGAAACCAAACTTAAGCGGATACCAAGGGACCACTGTATTGATTTCAGTTAATCTGGCCATGTGTTTCCCTCTAAAATCAACATATTGTCCACATCCATAAATTACACAAGGTAAATGTTTCCAGCTTTCTGACTCTCAAATAAGGCACATTCTTATACAGTGTAACAACATATCCTCCAACATTGTACAGAAGAAAACTGGAATATGTGGGGCTGAGGAACATTAGTATGGGCAAGATGACAAGTTATTGGTGAGGAAGAATGCACCATTTTGCTTTTGCCTGAGCCTACTGGGAAGGGAAAGATTCTGCCCCATCCTTCCCTAGGCTACATCTGCACTGCAGAAATAATGCAATATCACATTTTAACTATGGCTTCATGGTACAGAATTCTGAGATTTGGAGTTTGTTTTGGCACCAGAGCTGAACTACACAAAACTACAAATCCCAGAACTCCATAGCACTGAGCAATGGCAGTTAAAGTGGTGTCAAACTGCTCTACTACTGTAGTACAGATGCAGCCCCCTCCTCCTAAGTTGTGTGTGAACTGCTTTTGCAGTCTGATCTCAGTTTGCAGCGGCTGAAGTAACTGTGGACTAAGGAAAAAGGTGGGACAAGAGAGAAAATGGGACATTTTAAAAGGAGCTGAAAAAAATGGGAAGACAGGGGATTAATCTGGGCAGTCCATCCCAAATCAGGACAGTTGGAGAGTATGTAATAGAATCATAGAGTTGGAAGAGTCCACAAGACCATCTAGGCCAACCCCCTGCCATGCAGGAAATCTAAATCAAAGCATCCTCAACAGATGGCCATCCAGCCTCTGTTTAAAGATCTCAAGAAAGGAGACTCCACTGCATTTCCAGGGAGTGTGTTCCACTGTCGAACATCTCTTACTGTCAGGAAGTTCCTCCTAATGTTGAGCTGGAATCTCTTTTCCTGTAGCTTGCATCCATTGTTCCAGTCCTGTTCTCTGGAGCAGCAGAACACAAGCTTGCTCCCTCCTTAATATGACATCCCTTCAAGTATTTAAACAGGGCTATCATATCACCCCTTAACTCTCTTTTCCCCAGGCTAATCATACCCAGCTCCCTAAATCTTTCCTCATAAGGTATGGTTTCCAGACCATTCACCATTTTGGTTGCCCTCCTTTGGACACGCTCCAGTTTCTCAACATCCTTTTTTGAATTGTGGTGCCTAAAACTGGACACAGGATTATTCCAGGTGAGACTTGACCAAAGCAGAAGAGAGTGGCACTATTTTTTCCCTTGATCTATACTATAAACACTATACTTCTGTTGATGCAGCCTAAAATTGCATTGACCTTTTTAGCTGCCACATCACAACTGATTCATGTTCAACCCATGGTCCACTAAGACTCCTAGATCCCTTTCACATGTAGTCTTCTTAAGCCAGGTGTCCCCCATCCTATATCTATGCATTTCATTTTTTCTACCTAAGTGCAGTAACTTATATTTCTCACTGTAAAGGACACTGGCAACACTACTTTTAGGGAGTAAGTATAACAGAGACAACTCTGAGATGGGAGTTAGATTCGCCCTACACACAGCCACTCCAAGTTGACTTTTATTTGTATAGGGCCACCCTCTCTTTTGAGAGCCAGCATGGTGTAGTGGTTTAAGCACTGGATTAAGGCTCTGGAGATCAGGGTTCAGTTCCCCACTCAGACATGGATATCCACTGAGGGACCTTGGCAGAGTCTCAGCTCCAGCAAATCCTGTGATAGGTTCACCTTAGTGGTCACCATAAGTTGGAAACGACATGAAGGCACACAACAAAAATGCTCACCCATGTATTTTCACCCAGTGTTATTCATCACAAGTGTGACAAAATGTTGAACTTTCATTCTCTATATACACCTTAGGTTGGCCAAATGAGACCTGTGGGTCAAATAAGTCCCCTTCCCAGTGCTGTTTTGGTCCTGCTGTCCTCCAGGAGGCATGGGGACATTTTCATCATATTCCCCATCAACACCAATTTTGGCAAAACAGAGGCCTTTTTTTTTAAAGGATGTGACTTCTAGTTCACCTTCTTCTATAAAAACAATAGGCCTTTCTAAGCCTAAAATTGCCCAAGAGGTTTCCAAAACATGGCTTAGGTCCTACAGAGTCAGCCCTAGGAAATTATTACTGCCAGTCAGAACCTGCCAGTACTGGACTGGATGGACAAAGGGTCTAACTCAATAGATTATGTTGGCAGGATAATTTCTTGGTTCATGTGTTATTTTCTCCACAACTGTCCTCTACCAATATAGATTCTATTACTGGTATTGCAGATCTGGTTCTGATGACACTGAACACCATCCATCCATTTTGCATTACCTGATGGGCTGGCCATAACTTGCATTTTATTTTCAAGCCTGCACCTTTTCTGGATACAAACCACCTGGGTTTCAAGGTCGGGTGGAATTACATGTTCTTTTACAGGATTGCAAGCAGCCCAGCAAGAAGGACAAGCAGCTTTTTGTGCAGAAATTTCCGCTGCTCCATCATGATGCTTCTCAAGCCAATGTAGCAGCATCTTGACTGTGGAACTCCCTACCCAAGGAAGTTAGACTTGCCTGATCGCTTTTAAGCTTCCAGTAGGCAGCCAAGACATTGCTTTTTCTACATGACATTCAATGTTTGAAATGGCCATCTTAGCTGTTCCCCAAAACTTGATTCTAGGATTGTTTTTAAAGAGTATTTAATGTGTTTACAGAATGTTTTTATCTCTGCATTGTTTGAATTTTTTAAAATTTGTTCATTGCCCCGTGAGTCCTTGTGGGTGGGGAGGCAATACAGAAATACTTTAAATATATAAATCATAAATATTAACATGTTCATTTTCCAGAGTGGAAAAAGGATAGTAAGGCCTTTGACGAAGTCACCCATGATATTCTTTAAAAACAAGCTAGTAAAATGTGGGCTAGACAATGCAATAGTTAGGTGGATTTGTTGGTTGACTGGCCAAACCCAAAGTGTGCTCAACAATGGCTCCTTTTCATCCTGAAGAGAAGTAACCAGTGGGGTCCCACAGGGCTCTGTCCTGGGTCCAGTGCTATTCAACATCTTTATCAATGACTTGGATGAAAGAATAAAAGGTCTTCTTATCAAATTTGCAAATGATACCAAATTAGGAGTAGTAGTTAATACCCCAGAGGAGAGGATCAAATCTGAATAGTTTATAAATCTGGGCCAAAACTAACAAAATGAATTTCAACAAGGTAGGCAGAAAAAAATGAAATGCATAGATATAGGATGGGGGACACCTGTCTTAACAAGACGACATGGGAAGGGGATCTAGGAGTCTTAGTAGACCACAAGTTGAACGTAAGTTAACAGTGTGATGTGGCTGCTAAAAAGGCCACTGCGATTCTAGGCTGCGTCAATTGAAGTATTGTGTCTAGATAAATGAAAGAAAAATGGCAGCTGATAAAAGAACACTTTTCTGAAATGTGGCCAATACTTTAAAAAAAAAAAACCATTAAAATGTGTTAAGACCTCTAAAGAAGGGAAGGAAAAAGAATGTCACCTGAGACAGGTTTCTAGGATGCAGCTGGTTCAAACAAGGAAACAGTGAAAATTCAAAGGTCTTCCTAGAACCCCAAATGAAGAGAACACACCTCTACAAACACAGAATCCACTTTGTGCAAAAGACATCTGGGATACAAAGGGAATTTCTTGGCTGACAGACCATTATGACAAGAGCTCACATAGATGGTGACATGTTTGAAAGCTGGTTCTATAGCTTCTATGATCTCTGGGAGCTACTGGAGCTGGCTTTTTACCTTGGAGCAACTGTTGAAATAAACTTCTCGTCTCAGGGAACCCATGCATAAAAATTATATCTACAGCTCAAAAAACGTTTATTATGTTTTCCATTCACAATCTCTTGTGGAACCCCTTGTGACCTCTTACAGAGCCCTATGGTTCCAGGGACACCTACACACAGAGGCTGCTCTACAGCCACAGCTAACAGATAATACTGAAAATAGGAAATTCACATTTTATTGCGCATGGAAATAAAACTATACAAAAATGTTTCCTTTGTAGCCTTAAAAATACCAGCAGAAAAAAAAATCTCCATACAATGTCTACATAGAAAACCTAAAATAAACAAAACAAAAACCCCTACAACCTCTTATTTCCACTTCTTCTGTCATTTATGTTCGTAATTCCTATCCTCAAGGCAAGAAGGAAGCTAGTAAAAATGTACATACAGGTCTATAGTTGAACAGAGTTCTGGATGCTTCCTGCATATTACTCTTATATTTCCTTTATTTATTTATTTATTTTAAAAGATAGCTTAATTTCTGAAAGTTGTCACCCACTCATAAAAGCAGGAGTTCAAAAATGGCCACTGTACAGGGGATCCAATGGACAAAGAACAGGAGCCACTGGTTCATGAACACTTATGAAAACTCGCCTCCATACTGAAGGACAAATTCCCTTGGTGGAGCCAAGAAGAATCTTTTGAAAAGAGAAAAGGGGTGTGCTTGTTTGGGAGGTGACTTTTGTCGAAATTCTTATATACAGACTTGGGGCTGTCCCAGAGCTCTCTGTGAAACCTAATTCCAGGCCTGTGATGGGTTCCAGATGTTGACAACAGTCCCATCCAGTACACAGATTAGACCAAACTCTAAACTGGGGTGGACAACTGTGGGAGCCTAGGGAATACACTAGCCCCTTAGGAGACCTTAAAGGACCACGTTCCTCCAACCCCAGTCAAAAAAATGTATTTATTTATTTATTTAAAGGATTTATAACCCACTTTTCCCCCACAATGGGATTCAAGGCAGGTTACAAGGCAGGCCACCAGATGCTTCCCAATGCTCTTCAGGGACTGTGGGTGGATTTTCACCATATTTGTAGCCCCTCTCCAGCCAATTTAGGCCTAGGAGAAGCCTTTTTTCAAAACATTATGTGACTTGCTTTTTTAAAGGGCTTTTCTGGGTACAAAATGGCTGGGGAGATGAGTTTAAAATGTAGTGAAAATGACCCCCACACCTCTTACAGGACATCTGGGGGCGTATGAGTAAAAAATGTGCCCCAGGAGGCACTAGGGGCCATAAAATGACCCTGTGGGGCTGCGTGTGAACCACAGGCTATACTTTGCTCACTTGATTTAAACTATCCCAATAGTTCACTGGAACCCAGGCCATTTACAGCACTGTTACAGGGAAAATAAGAATGGATAATCAAAAAATGTCAAAGTAATGATTTTCTTTTTCTTTTTTAAAAAAAAACCATGTCCTGTTAGTTACTTGAGTGAGAGGATCTGCAGTTACCGCAAAGTGTGTCTTCTCAAAGTAACAACATAAAATTATTATGCTAAGTAATGGGACCAAGGGAGAGAGTGAACAGTCACATCAACTGTGTCAATATGGTAGCCAGGTCTTTACAACTCCAGATATTACATCTGAACAGATCAACCTTTTTTAAAACGCTAAGCTGAGGGTCAGTGTCTCATGGCTTGTTCAAAGAGACACACCTTAAATGGAAGGATGCTTGCAGTGATTCATTAATTCTCTCAGGTTTGACCACCTGCTCTCCCCAAAAAATGGAAACAAGTATCCAAAAATAGAACCAAGAGCTTGAGTCATCTTTCCCTGTAATTCCGTTAAGTCTCTTCTGTTCCTTCTGATGATGGAAGGAATTCTTCTGGATAGTCTGCTTTGTCTGGATACAGTTTGATGTAGGTGTCAACCATTAAATCCAAGTCATGCTTATTATCAAAGTTTATGTTAAGCAAGGCTAGGTTACCCGATCTCTGTTCAGTCAATGTGTTCTTCAAGTAGGCCTTCAGGCGTCTTCGGCCAATTTCAAATTTTTCATTCTCCACTTTCATTATTGGCAGGATGCAGAGAACTTTAAGCAACGAGTACACATTAGGGAAGAACTTAATGTCAGGCAAATGAAGCGTCTCATAAATGGTGGTGGGCAGTTCTATATCCTTCCCTCTGTGTTTCCACTTGATTCTCCAGCAGTGAAGTTCTGCAGACAATGTGTCTGGGTTGGTGAGGTCATTTTTGTACATATCAGCATGATGTTCCTCTGACGTATTAAATTTGAGCTGCCCCATGACAGAGGGCACTAAAGACAAACACTTCAGTGCTCTTAGGTGCTGCTCTGAAAATATATCTTTCAGTTCTTGAATGATGTGCTCTACAGTTGGAATGCTAAGTGTTTCTTTGTAGTAGTTTTCTGGGGTCATTTCAGAATCCAAGCTCCCTTGTTGGGCTCGGCAAAATTTCCCAGGAAGCTTAACAGATAGGTCCAGCTTCATGGCCAAGTTGGTGGCTTCCTCAAACCAGAATTCATGATATACCTCAATATTCTCCATCACCTCATTCAAGGAATGCAACACTGCTGTCAAACTGCTGGCTGCAAAGAAGACATCTGATGTTTGGCCCTGGAGGTTCTTACCAAAGGCTCTTGTGAAAGAGAGGATGTTCTTGATAATCACAACAGTTACAACAAAATCAAAGTCTGCTAATGCAGTGGAAAGTATATATGCTCGGCCGGCAACAGAGCTGTTCCACCGGATAGAAGTGTCATTTATGCTGTCCAGGCACAGTACGAAGGCCTGCAGGAGGTCTACCACAATCTCAAAGGTATCATGTCGGCCTGTCCAACTGGAACGGACAATGCCCTTCAGTTCATTCCCCTTCTCCTCACTGTTCTGAAAGAGAAGAGTGATAACGTTGTCCAAGCCTGTGAGCAACTGGGGTGACTGGTGAAAGAACGAGCAAACCTCCTCAATTGTTCCAAGTGCCACAGAGATACGCAAAACTGGAACTGATTTGGCTAACCATATGTTCAAGGCGCAAGAGGCAGACAGCGTATATACAGCTTGTGGATATTTTTCTAAGATCCTTGTAGCCACAGTCTTCATTTTGGAAGCAAAACCACTGGAGACAATATAGGCTTGGCCTCGGCAATATTCCATGTTCAGTCCCCATTTTTCAGTAATTGTTGTATGGAACTTAACAGCTAAGATTTCAGGATCTGCCTCATAAGGTAGGAACCCGATGAATTCCTCCCTCAGGTTGTGACAATAATCGACAAACCTCACCAGTATTGGCAAATGCTCCTCACCAGCTAGGTCCACCAGCTCATCTGTGACAATGGAAAAGAAGTGAGAGTCCCTGACTTCCCGGAGGGTCTCATCTCGCACACAGTTTTCACAGATCTCCAGCATTTGCTTTTGCTGCATCTTGGAACAATAAGCCAGGTTCACAGCTGTGGTCTCAAAGCGCTTCCTCAGGACTTCATCTCCAGAGTTTATTCTGAATTCCAAGAGGGCCTGGAAGTTGTCTGGAGTGAAGATGCCTTCTGGGAGTGAGTCAGCATTGTGGCCATCCAAAGGAATGTTTTGTTTCCCCAAGAGGATTAAAATTTCAAATAAAGATTTAAGGTAGTCTTTGTTTTCCCTCTCCTCTTGCGTTAAAGGGATGCTATCTTCAGAGGGCTCATCTCCTCCTTCCACAGAGGCTGGGTTTGGGATATCATTGTCAACAGACTCTTGACTCATCTTTTCTTGTTCAAAAGCTTCACCACCTAGAAAAAGAGGCACTGAAAATATTTAATAAACCATTTAATATAGCAATACCAAAATGACCAATTCATCATCTTTAAGTTTAACAAAGCTCAGTCATACTTTTGATGATGGGGAACATTCTTGTGTAACAATTCCTAGAGGTCGCATATAAACTTTAATACTTTAAAAATTAAGAGTGTACAGGTTAATAGTTGAGTAGAATAGAGAACTTTGTATGAGAAGCTAAACCTGCTAAAATTCCATTTTTCATAGAGCTTTTAAAGCTAATGTGCATCCTGTGCACTTCTGCTGGGCTGCACTGCTGCATTTTTCTGAAACCAGAAACCATGTGACATGGTTTTTTAGCCAGTTTTGGAAAACCAAAACCTTCTTCATTTGGTGGCAGTCCCATGCTCTTTGGGAGAATCCATTTGCCTCTTCTAAAAAACAGAATCTGGGGATGTCCTGGACGGGTTAACTGGGGGTGAAAATGAGATTATAGGACTGCATATGAACCACAAGTCCCATTTTGCCCATGCCTGTTTTAAAAGTACAGCGGCCCTGTTCTTTTTCCTGGGGCTACTCTACACTTTAGCAAAATAAACACATACATGCTTGGAAACCTGTGCCCACACAGGATTGTGTGCTCTTGAATGAGGACAGTACTGTCCGCTGCATCTGATAGCCAAGTTAATAACAAAATGGCAATAAAACCTATGCTCCAGTTTCATAGCATGAACAAAATCACAAAACTTCTTATGAAAACACGCATATCTTTTTTTAAATGTTCTCTTTTCTAAGTTTCCAAACACTGCACTATCTTAGCAACATAACCATTTACAACAGACAGAATGGAGTGGGAGGATTATCCACTTTTATCTTACAAAAAATAATTAATTCAAGGCCATTTCACACTGTAGATAAGGAGGAACTAGATTATTCCAAACAAATACACCTCCCTGGAAGCTACTGGCATTTTTGGCTCTGTGATGGATATCTTCATAGGCTACATGTGTTTGTAAACACATAGTTTTCAAAGGAAGACCACTAGTATATGCTTGCAAGCGCTGTGTATGAAAGCCTGAAGTTTGTTCACATATGACGCAGAGGACACGATATCCTCAAAATTCCACTGATTTCAACTGGAGAGATTTAAAACATATGCTGACTTCTCCTGATGAAATTAACAGGATGTGGGTGGATCATGTTCATCATCCAGAATGATTAAATGTCTCAATATTAGTGATTTGTTTGCATGCATTCTGTCTATCCTTCCAGGACAAAGTCAAATAGGAAGAAATACGATAAAAAGATGGATGTACATAATGATAAGCCAACCATCCTGTAGCATCAGTGATCACTTACTTTTTGGCTGGTTTAATGATCTTATTTCTTCTTCACTCTGGGGAAAGAAAACCAATAGGATTATATCCCATGTGAGAAATCTTTTCCCCAAAAGCAAGGGAAATGTACAATTTTTACGAACACAATTCTTCTGCACCCAGACATGTATCTATCCAAGGACACTTAAAACATTCAAAGTGCTGAGACTGTCTTTGCTGGAAAAAATGACACAGACCACATATAAAAAGATCCACAATTTCATTTCACAGTAGAACACCAACTGCCCATAAGCTGCCCATGTCTAGCCCACCACTTCTAAATGTTCTCAGGTGTAGGCAAATAAACTCTGTACTGGCACAGGTCACCCAAAACTAGGGTGACCATTAGATATTTAAACAATGAACCCAATAGTGTTATTTGCCATCCTATCGGCTTCCACTTACAACACTAGGAATGAGAGACATCCAAGAGCCTCAGTCATCAATAACCCTGTCCAGGTCTCACAAACTTAGCATAGTCACAGCTTCTTTCAGTGAGTCAATCCATCTTCCCCCCCTCCCGCCCCTGGCCACCACATTTTGCACTGCTTCACAATATATCCAAAGTATGATTAGCCTCAGTTTGGTCATTTTTGGCTTCTAGTGAAAGTTTAGGCTTAATTTCCTCTTGGATGTATTTATCTGTGGTTGCATCCAAACTACAGAAATAATCCAGGTTTACACCACTAACTGCTATGGAATTTGGGAAATTGTAGTTTTGTAAGATATTTAGCGTTCTTTGTCAGAGAGCTCTGGTGCCACAACAAACTACAATTCCCAGAATTCCATAGCATTGAGCCATGGCAGTTAAAGTAGTGTAAACCTAGATTATTCATGTAGTGCAGATGCAGCCTGTATTTTGAGCAGTTTAGGGTTTCCATAGCATTTTCCTCCAGTACCATAGCTTGCAGCATCATACGCCAAAACTGCAGCCTGGATGATTCTGTCTTTGGTATTTAATGATATATTTTTGCACTTGGGGATCTTATGTAGTTCCTCCTTCCTAAGTGGAGATATCTTTGCTTTCCACTTCCTCTGAGACCAGCATGTGTAATAAACTGACTAAACCTTTGCCCCAATACCTCTGCCATGCAGACAGAGAACTTAGGTGGGAGCAGTGGTCACCACCAGAATCAGGGGCTTCTAAACCAAGCCATGTCTGCACTCCTACCATGGATGCTTTATGATTCCTACCCTAAGCATGCAGTGGAGGACTGCAGCACATGCTCCTATGATCTTCACATAATTGTAGGAGGATGTAATGAACCCTCTCTTCTTAAGAGAAATCCACCAACATTTGGTTTCAGGCAAAACTGGGGAGCTACTGAAAGCAACTGAGATTCCTAACTGGTGAAATGACAAAACATGGATAAAATGCAGCTGGAATTTGGTAAAATGTTGCAGGAGAGGTTCTGGGATGCCGTAGGGTACAGTTTGGATTGGCCTTCCACTAAGTGGTGACTTCTGGGTATTGTAATTCTATTCCTAGTTTGTCCTTTGGAACTCAGCCTAGTCATTCAAGCCTAGAGTTACTGCACCATAGCATCTCCACTCAAGGGACCTACCAGCTCTTTAATCCTTTTTCTGTGCCTGCTGCGTGGATTGTTCAAATGACTTGTGAGGTCAAATATTGTTGGCACAGCGTTGTCTCGTAAAACTGTCCTGTAGGGGCTCTGCAAGGGAAAAAAAGCTTTTATTTTTCTACTCTATGATTTGTCAACAAGTTTCTTTAAAGAGGAAAACATATCACCTGGGGGGGAAAGGGCTGCTGCAGAAGGATTTGAGACCAGTTTGGTATCCTTGCCATTTCTTCCTCGCAAATGGCAACCCACCAAGAGTACATGTCCTTAATCCGCTTTTACATTTTAACTTTCATTTTTAGGTAACTCTTTAACGGATCTCAAGACATGTCTCAGGCAGACTTAAATGGAGAGAAGCCAGCTCCTCAAACAAAATGAAATACTTGCACGACAGGCCTGCTCTACAAATATATTGGCTCAGATTGGCTAATTGGCCATTCATAAGTGTCCCAAATTCTTGTGACCTCCAGTCTTCTGCCAACACCCAGGAGCCCGAGCAGGAGTGAGGCAAGGGCTTCTTTTATTTGGACAAGGAATGGCAGAAGAGTAACTTCATCACCCATGAGATACAAGATCTTACCTCTCTAGATGTCTTCAAAAAGAGGCTGGACAGCTATCTGCTGGGGATACTGTAGCTGGAGAGCTCACATTGGGCAGTGGGTTAGACTTGATGAACCACAGGGCCACTTTCAATTCTATGATTCTATCTAGCCATTTAGACAGGTGCATTGACAGGTTTTCAGGGTGGTGGAGCCATTACCACTGTTTGCATCATGGATAAGAACCAGCAACTGAAGAGATTCCTGCTGTTTGGTTGCATCTGCACTGCAGAAATGCAGTTTGATACAGGCTAAATAGCTGTATCTACAAAACTACAAATCCCCAAATTCCACAGCACTGAGCCATGCAGGTTAAAATGGTGTCTAGCTGCATTATTTCTGCAGTGCAGATGCAGACTTTCCTGCCTTCTCTGGACTTCAGTGCAAGTGGCAATTTAGAGGAGAGGGATGCATGCTGCTCAGGGCCTCCCCATCAATCACGTCTCTCAGGAAACCAGAGATTTTAATAGTCAAGATAGCTTGATCTGTAGTCTGAATGTAAAATCAAATTAAATAATAGGTTGTTGGGTTTTTTTAACAACTACTAAAGTGATATGATAAAGAAAATGACTTCTGTAAGTTCATCTGTTTCTCAGATGTGTAAAGTTATCCCAGCTCTTGGAAGAGTGATGCTGGTGCTCAGCAAACATTTGTGATTCTTTGTACTTCCATGTTGAATCCTTGTAGTGGTCATTTCCTGAAGCTACCCAAAGCTTTTTACATGCTTTCATATTCTAGACAAATCCAGCAAAGGGGAATAGGAGCAGTCTGTATATAGCCGTTATCCAAACTAATTCACTTGACCATTTAAAACCTAATTTCAAAAACATTTGGGGCCATAAAACGCTGTTCAGTTTTCAGAGATGGAATTTCCTCCAGCAGAGCATCAGATGAGACTCTTTGATGAAACCTGGTATTTCCAAAGGGATAGCCCCACCTTCACTCTTTTTCAGCTCATGCTATGCAATTCCCAGGACACCAATCTACCACTACATACTTTCATTCTTATGTAACTCAGAGAGGCTTAAAAGCCCTAAAACAAATAGGTTGGGCATGCATGGAAGTCAGTGGAATACACTCTTCACGTTCCACTTCACTGCAAAACATGAGCATTTAAATATCTTCTTATCACAGGGAAAGTCGGTCAAATAGCTTCAGACAATAAATCACGGAAAATCCCTTTTGTTTGATAAGACATTCTAGTTAAAGAATTCTATTTGTAACCTGAGGTAAGGCACAAAAACTATAACCATATTGCCCATTGTAGAGCAAGGGTGAGCCACTTTACCAGAGCCAGAGGCCAATTTCACACACACACACACACACACACACACCAATATTCTCACAAATGTACTCCCACACCACTATCTTTCCATTTTTGTTGTTGTTGTTTTGACAATAAAACAAGCCATGAAAGGAGAGCAACTTTGATTGAGAGAAGGACTGTGTTTGTATAAGTGAAATTCTCCTCTAAAAGAAGACACATAAAATCATAATTCTAAATTGTGATTTTACTGTTGTGCAAAAGTTCAGCAACACAATGTTGCCAGGAGGACTACAAATACAGTGGGAGAAGAGTGTGTTGCATGTGGCACCTATTGTGTGTACTGGTCACTCCTCTTGTAGAGTAAAAAGAGACTACTGTTGTCAGATCCTTTCACTTACAGTTCTGCATATCATTGACGTTTCAAAGTGTTTTGCGCAGAGTCTGTAATGCTTGTTGAGTTGGTCAGGTGTCTTATCTTCCAGATCAGCCCTTCGGCAGTTCTCAACCCACCGCTGACATCTGCAAGAGAAAACATTTTTTTAGCTTCTTGAAAATGGCAAAATCTGGCAGAAAGGGCCACAAAAGCCCATGGATCGCAGTTTGCCCATCCCGACTTTATAACTTCAAGCAGCATTAGAACATCAGGATAAATTGGTAACTAAAATCAGAGCCTTTGTTCAGTTTCATTTTTAATCACTGGCATTAGCAAGTACAAAAAGACCTTTAATGAAACACTTAATGAAAAAGTACCCTATGAAAATAAAATAGTTTTGAATTGATTATTCTTTGCCTTGAATATGTCAGGATACGCAAAGGACAAACATACAACTTAGCAAATGAGCACTGTGATGTGAAATTTTAAATTATTTATTTGCTGCCAAATGACCCACTAGGAATACATTTATATATTCTAAGCACCACAGCCAATGAAAGATCAATATGACTTTATCCTGGAAATGATTCAGAAGATCCAAAGGGTGCTCAACAATGGTTCCTCTTCATCCTGGAGAGAAGTGACCAGTGGAGTCCCACAGGGCTCTGTCCTGGGCCCAGTGTTATTCAACATCTTTATCAATGACTTGGATGACAGAATTGGGAGCATATTTATCAAATTTGCAGATGACACCAAACAAGGGGGAGTAGCTGATACCCCAGAGGACAGGATAAAAATTCAAGATGCCCCGACTAGACTAGACAGCTGGGCCAAAGCTAACAAACTGAAATTCAACACGGAGAAATGTACGGTATTGCACTTAGGGCGGAAAAACGAAATGCACAGATATAAGATGAGGGACACCTGGCTGAATGAAACTACATGTGAAAGGGATCTGGGAGTCCAAGTAGACCACAAATCGAACATGAGTCAACAGTGTGATGTGGCAGCTAACAAGGCCAATGCAATTTTAGCTGCATCAATAAAAGTATAGTGTCTATCTAGATCAAGAGAAGTAATAGTGCCACTATATTCTGCTCTGGTCAGGCCCCACCTGGAATATTGTGTCCAGTTCTGGGCACCACTATTTAAAAGATGTGGAGAAACTGGAGCGTGTCCAAAGGAGAGCGACTAAAATGGTGAAGCCCTATGGGGAACGACTCAGGAGGGCGATCAGAATCGTGAAAGGTCTTGAAACCATGCCCCATGAGGAATGACTTAGGGAGCTAGGTACATTTAGCCTAGTAAGCCACAAGTTGAACATGAGTCAACAGTGGCAGCTAAGAAAGCCAATGCAATTTTAGGCTATATCAATCAAAGTATAGTGTCTAATTTGAGGGGCGTAAGTGTGCTGAGGATCCCATGGGCAGCAAAAAGACCACCAAATGGGTCCTAGAGCAGACCAAGCCAGAAATATCCCTGGAAGCCAAGATGACCAAACTGAGGCTGTCCTACTTCAGACACATCATGCGAAGGAAGGACTCACTGCAAAAGACAATAATGGTGGAAGGAAGGAGAAAGAGAGGAAGGCCAGATGGATGGACTCTATTAAGGAAGTCATGGGTTTTATGGGGTTGAAGGACTGAAGCAGAGCAGTGAAGGACAGAAGGTCTTGGAGCTGTCTCATCCATAGGGTCGCCATGGGTCAAGATCCATGCAAAGGCAGTTATCAATTAAGTGTGTGGACACAGGTCAGGCACTGAGTAATGCGTCAAACACACTCCTCCTCCTCCTCCTCTAATCCAAGGATTAGTCTCCCCATAACCGCCTGGCAAACCCTCATCTTCAGCCATGCAGCGTGTGCATCCAGGTCCGGCATTGAACCCTCCTCCTCCTCCTCCCCAAGGGTCTCTGTGCCCCTCTGGGCCCAACCCACGTCTTTCCCTGCTAAACTCTGACAGCATTCTCCCTGGTAATGTGGGAACACGGGCCAGGTATTGGAGAACTGAGAGTTCCTGCATGGCAGAATGGGTAGGGCTGGGTGGCCCTTGGGGCCTCTTCCAACGCTGCCATTCTATGACTTGCCTCCCCCAACCGGCCTGTTTCCCTGCCAAACCCTCACCTTGAACCAAGTAACGTGTGAACAGGGCGGCCTCCCTCTGAGTGCGCAGATGCTGTCAGCCACTGAGTAACGTCTGAACAGCCCTCTGCATCCACAGCCAAGGATCCCCATCTTCCCTTAACCCCAACCCACGTCTTTCCCTGCCAAACCCTCACCTTGAACCACATTAACGTGTGAACCCAGGTCAGGCCCTGATGCGTGTTTCCCTGTCAAGCCCTGACATACTTCCTTGTAACGTGGGCAGGCACTGAAGAACACCTGAAGCCCTCCTCCTCCTCTAATCCAAGAATCTGCCTCCCTCTAAAGTAAACCCGCATGTTTCCGTGCCAAACCCTCATCTTCCGCCACGTAACGTGTGAACCCAGGTCAGGCACTGGATCCTCCTTCCTCTCCTCCTCCTCCCTCCCAGAAAGGATGTCCGTCTCCCTCTACGCCCGACCCGCGTGCTGACCTGCCAAACCCGCATCTGCCCGCGCGTAACGTGTGAACCCGCCTCTCTCCCTCTCCCCTCCTCCTGCTGGGTCCCGGGGCGACTGACCGGGCGGGGTCCCTGGGGAAGCGGAAGAAGGCCAGGTCGGCCGAGGTACTCTTGCGGGTGCAGTTCGGGGCGGCACAGAAATTCGGCATCCTCCTCCTCCTCCTTTTCCTCAAAGGCGGCGGCGGCGGCAAAGGCAGAGAAGCGGCGAAGGAGTCCGCCTCCTTCCCAGCATGCACCGCGCCACGGCCGCTCTCCGCCAACCACCATAGAGATTCGCGTGACGACAGCGCCCAAACGCGCAGGCGCCCAAAATGGACGCCGGTGCGCTCGCTACTGCGCATGCGTCCCCTCCTCTCCCGCTTCTTATTCCCCCCCCAGTTTAAAGAGATAAGGAAAGAAGGGTGCCGCGCAACCACTTCCGGTCCCCATTGGAAGGCGTGCATTTTAATATTATTAAATAATAATATTTAATACTATTTCATAATTAGATTTAATAATAATATTTTGGTGCATTTTAGTGCACTTTTAATCCTTTAATGTTTAGTGCACTTTAAAATTATTTAATAATATTATTTAATAATATTGTATACTAATAATAATATTATTTAATAATAACGTTTAGTGCATTTTAGTATTTTAATGCTTAGGATTTTGAAATACTTTGATTTTTTTCTTTTTTTAACAAAAACATTTTACTGATGTTTTTCTCGATGCAACACATTTAATACAAGAAGACAAATTGAAATCAAGGAGTAATAAAAGTACAGTATGCATACATTTTCCTCTTATATCGTCTTATATTAAATGCAACATTATATATATATATATACACACACACACACACACACACAGATTATTACTAGATATAGAGCTGGAAGAAGAGACGGCGAAAGAAAGCGTGGTCAAATGGATGAAAGAAAGCATAAATACAGAAAGAAGCGGAGAACTTCGTGGAGAAATAATAAGATATATACAAAATGTAATAACTTTGGAGAAAATTATTACAAGATCTTCCACAGACGGAACTTGACACCGTCCAGACTTCCTAAAACAAAACAACAACAACAACAACAACAGCTGTTGGAAATGCAAAGGCAAGAGAGGGACTGTGTACCAAATGGGTTCCAGTCCTTCCTCTCAGGAAGGCTCCAGATAGTGAATATTATTTTGTGCTAAACTTGCTTCACTTCTTTCTGCCTGTTTTCTTCTTCAGTTTGGTATCTCTGAGAGTTCTTTTTCATCAGAGCAACAACCATAAACTAGATTTAATTTTGAGTGCTTTGAAATGATATTAATAACTTCTTTGTAGACGAAATCTCTCAGATAAGAGCCGACTTAGACGCCAATATTTCAACAGAAACCATAGGCTCTGTGTCCAGCGACTCCGTCGATGAAGTTATTCTGGATCAGCTGCAATCTGTGAGTACTGATGACGTGGACAAGCTCCTTGGTAGGGTGAGGAAAACAACTTACCCTCTCGACCCTTGCCCATCATGGCTGGCCGTCCAGGGGGGATGCATTGAAGAAGTTCCTTATGGATATCATCAATGCATCCTTCAGGGAAGGACATATTCCATCTTGTCTGAAGGAAGCGGCTGTTAGGCCGCTTCTGAAAAATCCTTCCCTGGACCCCCTGGATATGAACAACTCTAGACCAGTCTCTTTGCTACCATTCTTGAGCAAGGTAATGGAGAGGGCGGTTGCTCTTCAGCTCCAAGCTGTCTTAGATGAAACTGATTATCTAGACCCATTTCAAACTGGCTTCAGGCAGGGTTGCCATCCCGGGGGACCTCAAAACTGGGAAAAAATGTAGGACAAGGCTTAAAATATAGGACATTTTTTTAAAATGCCCTGGCCAGGAAATTAACCAAAAAAAGGTCCTACATTTTAAAACCTTCTCCAAGGCCTCGCTGGGCCACCTGGGAGACAGCCTCTCCCAAGCCCCAGCGAGGCCTTGGAGGACTCTAGGGCCCCGCTGGGGCCTGGGAGACTCTGTAGGCAAGAGGTGCACCATGTTAAGAACTGCATTAAGCAAACTTAGGCTGCTGCACACTGCTTTCACTCTCATCACTCCATCCTATGGAATCCTGGGATTTGTAGTTTGTTGTGGTGCCAGGGCTGGGCTTTGAAATCTCAGACATAAGAGAGGCAAAAGGCTTGGGCTGCATCTACACTGGAGAAATCATCTGGATGCTATGGAATTCTGGGAATGGTGGTCTGTTCCAGCACCACAGCAGAATGGCAGTTAAACCCCTGGAAAGCTACCTGACCAAGGTGACCAATGCCCTCACCCCAAAATGTAGGGCACCCAAGCAAAAATATGTAGGACATGGCCAAAAATAAAAGCTAAAAACACCCATGTAATTATAAATTCATGCTTCTTAGCCATGATCCAAATGGAGGACATGTCCTGGAAAAGGAGGAGGATGCCTGGTCACCTTGTCTCTGGTCCAAAATACACTGTAGAAATAAAACAATGCTGGGCTGAAATGCCCAGAGTTCCTCACCAAAGCTGCATCCACACTGAGGAAATAATCCAGTTTGAAAGTGACTTAACTGTCCTGGGTTAGTGCTGGGGAATGCTGGGAATTGTAGTACACTGTGGCCCCAGAGCTATCTCTGACAGGGAGTCCCATAACTCTCCATACTTAGTTGAACTGCAGTGCCCAGAATTCCTCCCCAGCTGCATCCACACTGAGGAAATGGTCCAGTTTGAGACTGCTCAGTGCTGGGGAATCCTGGGAATTGTAGTCTATTGTGGCACCAGAGCTCTCTGACAGAGAAAGCCAAATGCCTCAGACACCAGAATTCCAGAGCATTGAGCTTTGGCAGTTAAAGGGGTCTCAAAGTGCAGAGAGGAGGGAGAGAGAAAAGCCTGGGAGTGTGAATGAGCTTGGCTGTGGGGCTGCTCTGAGAGGAGGAGGAGGCGGAGGCGGAGGGAGGGAGCCAAGGGAAGTGCCAGGACCATCCGGAGCAGCCTCCTCTCTTCCACCGTTCTGCCCTCCTCAGGCAACGCCTCCGCTGTGGACTATTCAGCCTCCTTTTGTCAAAAGAGCTCTGGTGCCACAAGAAACTACACTTCCCAGAATCCTATAGCACTGAGCCATGGATGTTTAAGGGGGGAGTCAAACTATTTCTGCAGCCTTTGCTACCCCAAAGTGCTTCCTATTTACAAGCAAGGCAAAAGCTCTTCCTTTACCAAGCCATTGAAAACCAACCCAAGCGGACGGCTGATTGCTTCTTTCCCATTGGTCAGCTTCGGGATAAATTTGCATATTACAATTAAAGGTGTTTAGGGCCTCAAAAACGATCCTGTGATAAAGAATTACAAGAATACTGATGCGGTTTACATTTAAAAGATGAGACAATTAAACTCCCAGACAACATGAACAATTGATGGCCTTTTTTTCTTTTCTCACTGTAACCTGGAAAGTAAGGCTTCCTGAGGGTATATATACCATGTGGGCTCACTTGGTATATAATAGCTCTGAGTGGCAGATGTTTTAAAGAGCTGCTCTCTAGGCTATGCCAGTGCGCCAGGTGGGGAGAGTGGCGCACAGCCGCGCGCGGAGGAGCGGACCCCGAACCGGGAACAAGGCGTGGGGGGCCCCCAAACCAGGCCGTGACCGTGAGGGGCCCCCCAAAAGCGTGATTGTCACGGGGGCCGCCGGGTTATGGCATCCCTAGCTTCAGGACAGGCTTTGGGGTTGAGACTGCCATGGTTGCCTTGACCGACGATCTGCGTCTGAGCATCGACCGGGGCAGTGTGACCCTGTTGGTGCTTTTAGACCTCTCAGCGGCTTTTGATACGATAGATCATGGCATCCTCTTGGACCGCCTGAGGGGGTTAGGTATCGGGGGCACTGCTTTGCAGTGGTTCCGGTCCTTCTTCTCGGGCAGGTCCCAAGAGGGTGCTGCTCAGGGACAGTTGCTCCAGTAAAAGGGAGTTCACCTGTGGAGTCCCACAGGGTGCTATTCTGTCCCCAATGTTATTTAACATCTATATGAAGCCGCTGGGTGAGATCATTCAGAGTTGTGGAGCTGGGTGTTATCAGTACGCCAATGACACCCAAATCTATTTCTCCATGTCTTGTTCGTCGGCCTTGAATTCTGATGGCATCTCTTCTCTCAATGAATGTCTTCAGGCAGTAATGGGCTGGATGAGGAAAAACAGATTGAAACTGAATCCAGACAAGACGGAGGTGCTCATGGTAGCGGCCCCGAAACCAAGAATTGGGTTGCAACCTCCAGTCCTGGATGGGGTCACATTCTCCTCCAGCGACTGTGTTCGCAGTCTGGGGGTGCTCCTTGACTCGTCGCTCCTGATGACAAATCAGGTAAATGCGACGGTCAGGAGTGCCTGTTATCGGCTTTGGCTGATACGCCAGCTGTGCCCTTTTCTGGAAGTAAGGGATCTTGAGACTGTTGTACACGTGCTGGTAACCTCACATCTAGACTTCTGTAATGCGCTCTACATGGGGCTACCCTCGTGCTTGGTCCGGAAACTGCAATTAGTGCAGAACATGGCAGCCAGAGTAGTGTCAGGAAAATCAAGGAGGGACCATATTACTCCAGTATTAAAGTCCCTCCACTGGCTGCCTATTAGTTTCTGGGCCCAGTACAAGGTGTTGGTTATCACCTTTAAAGCCCTAAATGGCTTGGGTCCAAACTATCTCAGGGACCGCCTCCTTCCATGTAATCCTCCCCGCACACTCCGGTCCTCTGGGAGGAATTTGCTGCAGCCTCAAAGATCTAGGCTTTTGGCTATCTCCCAGAGGGCTTTTTCTGTTGTTGCCCCCAGATTATGGAACAACCTCCGGATGAGATCCGTCAATTGACATCTTTAGACAGCTTTAAAAAAGCTGTCAAGACGGATCTCTT
>NC_056524.1:6808789-6815836 GCF_019175285.1 Sceloporus undulatus
TAAAGCCCTAAATGGCTTGGGTCCAAACTATCTCAGGGACCGCCTCCTTCCATGTAATCCTCCCCGCACACTCCGGTCCTCTGAGAGGAATTTGCTGCAGCCTCAAAGATCTAGGCTTTTGGCTATCTCCCAGAGGGCTTTTTCTGTTGTTGCCCCCAGATTATGGAACAACCTCCGGATGAGATCCGTCAATTGACATCTTTAGACAGCTTTAAAAAAGCTGTCAAGACGGATCTCTTCCGGCAGGCCTTTCCGGGATAGATAACCCCGGCCTCAGGAACCCTCTTCTCATGAGACTCCCCAAGGTCCTTCCTGGAAATTTAAGTAGAATGCTACCACAGTTTACTGTTTTGTTTGTTTTGTTTGTAATAATGTGTATGTGTTGATGTTGTTTTAATTTGTTGGTTTTAATTATAATTGATTTAATAACTTTTTAAAGGGGGGAGGGAAGTAGATTTTGATGTATAAAGTATTGTATTTTATTACTGTTAGCCACCCCAATTGATCTCAAAGGGGCAGGATATAAATAAATTATTATTATTATTATTATTATTATTATTATTTTGTTGTTGTTTTGTGCCTTCAAGTCCTGTCGGACTTATGGCAACCCTAAGATGAACCTGTTATGGGGCTTTCTTGGCAAGAGTTGTTCAGAGGAGGTTTGCCATTGACTTCCCCTGAGGCTGAGAGAGTGTGACTTGACCAAGGTCACCCAGTGGGTTTCATGGCTCAGCTGGAAATCATTCTGTGGTCTCCAGAACCATAGTCCAACACTCAAACTACTATGCCACACTGGCTCTCTTTGAAATGTTGGCTAAGAGGTATAGACAAAACATAAGTTAACATATAAAAGTATAGAATCATAGAGTTGGAAGAGACCACAAGGGCCATTAAGTCCAACTCCCTTGACATGCAGGAATACACAATCAAATTAAGGACATGCAGATTAATGACATGTAGTTTTGGTGGTTTGCCATTTGCCAGGGAGCAAAGCAGCCCCCTTTCCTCTGGAGTTGTGGTTTCCCTCCCTTGAAGAAACTTGCTGACGAATGATAGAGATGACACTTAGGACTTTATCAAAACGGAGAAATGTAAGGTACAACACTTTAGGAGAAAAAATAAAATGCACAGTTATAGGATGGAGGCTGCCTGGCTTGACAACAATACACAGGAAAGGGATCTAGCTGTCCTGGCAGACCACAAGTTGAACATGAGTCAACAATATGAAGTAGACTGCAACAGCAGCTGTGCGTTTGCAATGTAAGAATGGGCAGTTTGTGGCTCTCCCTCCAGTAACTGTTGGATTGCAAATCCCATCTGCCCTAGCCAGTGTAGCTAATAATGAGGGAGGATGCAAGTTACAGTCCAACAGCATATGGAGCATATGGAGGTCCCTGTATTGCTCACCCTTAGTATCATTACATTGAAAATTACGTTTAAAAACATATTGACTTCATTACTGAGAATGTGGTGAAATTGTCCTTTAGATGTCTACCCTGGAATGTTTTATTGTCTCATTCTTTCCTTTTAGTTCTTCCATTACATTTTAAAGTGGTATCTCTAAGAAGAATCCTTTCCATTTTGTCTTCTCGTCATTGTTTTAGCAAAGAGCCAAGACAAAAATCATACCTTGAAAAAAAGCGTACAGTATTCCTTTGTGATAAAAGTTTCTGAGTTAGAATTACTGTATTTCTGGAATCAGCTTGTGTATAATAGACTGTCCAGATCCAATCCATTAAACTGATTTTTCCTATTTAGTAATGAGTTTTTAAGTTTAAATGTGTTTTATATTAACTGTGAGAAAACCTTTTTACATTTCACAAAATCCCTCTACACGGGATTATGATTATTCCTCTTTCTATATGAGGCAATCAGGATTCAAATATGGATTTGCTCTATGTTTTTTTCCCTCCCTAAAGATGTTTCCAGATGTGTACACACATTACTTTTATGTTTTTAGTGCGCTGGGAGATAAAGAGGTGTAGTGTGGCAAAAGCACAAAAAACACTTTTTAGTCTTTTCTTGGGGGGGGGGCTAAGGAATTCTGTTTGAGTGGTTTATACAGATTAATTGTAGACATTTTATGCAATACTTGGCCTGCAGTTGGGGCTTTATAGAAGTTAAAGACAGGCATACATACCTCACTTCACTAATATGTCGCTTTTCAATTGTACAGTGCAGAGATTTTGTTTCCTGCACTCAATCTATTTGCAGCATTTGCACACTTGTTTTTCAGTGTCATATTTTGGCAATTTTAAAAAAAAATATATTTTTATTTTGCATCTCTTTTTAGGTCTAGCGCTATTGTGCACTTAATAAATGATAGTGTAAATATGTTTTTAGGGTTTTATATGCACTGGCAAGTAGGGAACAAAAGGTTGTGATTAGCTTTAAGGCAGTATTTACTTTATGGCAGTGGTCCGGAATCGAACTTGTGATATTAGTAAGGTATTCTGTAATGATATATCAGCAGCTGCTAATGTGCATCTCTGATGTAACCTCGGAGTTTATCACACGGGGGGGGGATGTGGAGTTTAAATAGTGATTAACCAATGAAAATCATGCAATCGACATTAAAACGCGATTAAAATGAGATTAACACGAGAACCATTATCCTGTGAAGAACCAGGGAAGAAACAGCAAAAAGTCATTCACGGGAAAATCCCGTGAATAATATGCTGTTGTTTCTTGCCTGGTTATTCATGGGATAATGGCACTTTAATCACATTTTATCTTGACGTTGTGTGAAAACCATAAGCGCAATTGCGGGATTAGCATGGGTTAATCACCATTTATGCTTCCAGTTGCCCCCCGTGTGATAAACCCCCTATAGAAAAGACAACAGGAAACGCATAGAAGTGCGTTATAAGAACATATGCTTATGTGTGGGGAGGGCGAGAGACAGACTTTCTACAGAGCTTGGAAGTAATTATTTACAACTACTGTATGTTTTGTTGTTGTTTGCCTTCAAGTCGTTTTCAGCTTCCCCTTTTGTTGAGGCCAAAGATCTTGGGAAAATTTGGAGGAGCAGTGTTTGGAGGATCATCCTGCCAGGACGATAGGATACAGAAATACTCCGTTATACTGCCAGGAAACATAACCAGCCTAGGTTGAAAACCCGATGACAGTTCTGAACCAAAGGTTCATGTTCCAGTAATACCAAGAAGCAGGAAGCTGTGCAGACCTGAGTTGCTTGACTCCAAAATTTTGACAAGTGGCTTCCTTCATTTATTGCTTTTACACCAAGCTCCATTAGTACTAATGTTCCTACGGGCTTTTGCCGGGAACCCCAAACTGATTAGTTCCATGAAAAATTGCTCCCAGTGAAAGCTAGGACTGGAAGGGCTGTCAACAGGATTCACCCTTGTCGCTGTATGTGAGCAACAGGTATGGCTGTCTATGCTTTCGCCTTCCATGTATAATGTCTATTCAGCCATGTCTAGACGTCAACACTTTGGATGGCTAAGAGAGAGGGGGAAACATACACATCTGGAATGCAAGGATGAAGAGAAACATCTGGGCATTTTTCCATGGAGGAGGTCTCTCCTCTTTCTCACACACACGCTAGTTATGCTCTACACACTGGAAACCATGTGGCTTAGGGAGTTGGGTATGTTTAGTCTGGGAAAGAGAAGGATAAGAGGTGAGAGGATAGCCCTGTTTAAATACTTGAAGGGATGTCATATTGAAGATGAAGCAATCTTGTTTTCTGCTGCTCCAGAGAATAAGACACGGAACAATGGATGCAAGCTACAGGAAAAGAGATTCCACCCAAACATTAGGAGGAACTTCCTGACAGTAAGGGCTGTTCAACAGAGTTTGGTAGGGTTTTCTTCTTCGGAGGTTTTTAAACAGAGGCTGGATGGACATCTGTCGGGGGGGGTGCTTTGGTTGTGAGTTCCTGCATGGCAGAATGGAGATGGATTGGATGGCCTTTGAGGTCTCTTCCAAGTCTAGGACTCTATGATTATACAAAATCCCCCATCACACAATTTTCTTGGCTAGATTTGTTCAAAGGGGGTTTGCCTTTGCCTTCCTCTGAAGCTGAGAGTGGGTTGCTTGCCCAAGGTCACCCAATGTGTTTCCCTGGCCGAGGGAGGATCCAAACTCTTGCCTCAAGGGTTGTAGGGCAGTGCTCCAACCACTACGTCACACTAGCTCTCTGTTTTTACAATAACCATAATATCCCTCATTCTGCTTTTAAGGGGACCTCAGCTAGTGTGTCTTCCACAGTTTTTAAAGAAGTTCATCAAACTGGAGTGTGTGCAGAGGAGGGTCTGGATAAAAATAATATAGTAATGGGTCTGGAAAATAAACCCAGGATAAGCATCTTTAATATCTGGGGCTATCATCATATGGGAAAAGGAGAAAATTTGTTTTCTTCTCCTTCTTCCATGTCTAAAATCCTGCTTTTTGTATGATATATTCTATGTACAGGTTGAACAGGTAGGGCGATCAAATTCAGCTTTGCGTGACCCTTTGCCAATTGGGAACCATTCTGTTTCTCTATATTCTGTTCTGACAGTAGCCTCCTGTCCTGAGCACAGATTCCTCATCAGGACTCTCAGATGTGTGGGCACTTCCATGTCTTTCAGGGCGTTCCATAGCCTTTCATGATCTATGCCAGGCCTCCACATCTTAGCACCAGTCAGGGGCCAAAATTAAAATAGGTTGACCTCTTCAGGTGGGACTTCTGGGGCATGGCGGTGTCCCCAAAGCCCCCTCCTGCTCCAGCTGCCCATTCAAAAAGGATGTTGAGAAACTGGAGCATGTCCAAAGGAGGGCCGCCAAAATGGTGAAGGATCTTGGAACCATGCCTTATGAGGAAAGACTTAGGGAGCTGGGGATGTTTATCCTAGAGAAGAGAAGGTTAAGAGGGGATAGGATAGCCTTGTTTAAATACTTAAAGGGAGGTCTTATTGAGGAGGGAGCAAGCTTGTTTTCTGCTGCTCCAGAGAACAGGACATGGAGCAATGGATTCAAGCTACAGGAAAAGTGATTCCATTCAACATTAGGAAGAACTTCCTGAGAGTAAGGGCTGTTTGACAGTGGAACACACTCCTTCCTCGGAGTGTAGTGGAGTCTCCCTCTTTGGAGGTCTTTAAGCAGAGGCTGGATGGCCATAACTTTTATTTCTGTCCTACTTTTCTGTAATAAAAGAATTTAAGCGGCTAAGAACAAGTTCCTGGGCCTGACTTGGCCAGTTGGCTTGGCCAGTGGGGTTGGGGGAGCCAGAAGCCCATCCCCTTGAACAGCTTGAACTGGCTGGAAAGTCCAGGGGAGACGTCCATTGCTCCCCAAGTCCTCCAAATCCCAGTGCAATTAGGCAGGACTCTGGGGGCCGGGATGTCCTCCTCCTCCTCCTTCTGGCTACTTGCCCTGGGCTTTCAAAAACCCTTTTTGGGGCCGTCTGTGGGCCACGGGCCGTATGTCGTGCGCCCTTGATCTTGTGGTCAAAAGGTTTGTTATAGTAGTCTATAAAGCACATGCTGGTTTTCTTCTGGAGTTCCTTGGTGTGTTTGCATTGTGGTCCCTACTGCCTCTTCCTTTCCTGAAACCAGCTTGCAACCCTGGGATTCCTTACTCCAAATGTGTCTGGAGTCTTTGTGGGGATTTTGTGTGGGACATTGCTGCCATGGCCCTGTAGTTACCAGTCTTTTGCATCTCCTTTTCTTTGTATGTATGGGGAAATATAGGCAGCCCTCCATCCCCAGATTATATCCGTATCCAGAGTTTAAAAAAACATTTAAATATATCACTATTAGATAAAAGAGCAAAATCAAAACTTGCTTTTTGGAATATGGATATATATATATATATATATTCCAAAACACAAAGCTTCATTTTGCCCTTTTCCACTCTGCTGCCATTGCCTTGGATGGGGCTGGAGCATCCATGGACGTTGCTTTCTTCCCTGCACCTGTTATCACTGGGACCCTCTCCCTCTTCCATCAACTGAGCCTAACTTCCTTTCGACCGAGAACCCGAAGTGTCTCGCGTTTCCAATAAGGCTGGACCCCTTTGGCTTGACGTCGCCGCCCTCCCTTTACCCATCATGCCCCGCGGTCAGAACGCTACGCCGCGAGCGCGCAGAGGACGAGCCGCGCATGCGCCGAGAGGCGAAGGCGACGCGCCTCTCCCAAAGACTACATCCCCCAGCCTGCCGCGGGTGGGATTTGCGCCTGCGCGCTCGCATTCGTCGGGCTGCCATCTTGGGCTGCCTTCAGCTGGCGCCAGAGACTCCGCCGCCGCCAAACAAAACGCGAAGGTTGTAGGAAGGAAGCGGGACGGATGGTGGGGCCCCGGAGGGCGGACTGGCAGGTGAGGGAGGCCGGGGCCCCTTCGTGGCGGAAGAGGGGGAACCGTTCGGGGCTTGTTCTGTCTCTTTGGAGGGGGAGCTTCCCATCAGGAAGGAAGGGAGGCCTCTGCCCTGCCTCTCTCTGGGCCCTTTACGGCCCCCGCGAAGTGGAGGCTCTTACCTGAACTAGTTAGAGCCTTTGTCCGAAGGGAAGGGAAGGGAAGGGAAGAGGGAGGAGTAATAATAATAATAGATACAGATATAGCTAGATAGATACAGTATATGTATGTGTATGTGTATGTATATATATATATATATATATATATATATGATATTATTATTAGATATATATGTTATCCAATGGCTTTCCACCACCCCCCTCCCATGACAGACTGGTGAAAGGGAGGGTGGAGGTGTACAGAAGGAGGAGAAAATGATGATGATGATGATGATGATGATGATCATAATAATAATAGCAACAACAAAAAAAATAATATTTAAAATGGCTATACACACACATACACAACCCCACGACAGGCTCATGAAAGAGGGGTGAAGGTGTACAGAAGAAGGGGGAAATGTGGTTATTATGCATCCCACAAACATTCCTATATTTGTATTTCTTTGTACCCCGCTCTTTTTCCCAGGACTGGCCGGTGAAAGGGGAAGGGACTGTCGTTATTACTATCACCATCATCATCATCATCATCATCATCATCACTCTTCAAGGGTTTTCCATCCCCCCCCCC
>NC_056524.1:6820836-6896520 GCF_019175285.1 Sceloporus undulatus
AAAACAATGTGAATTTGGGGTGAATCCTCTGAGTAGATCAAGTAAAACCTTTAGGGAGAACTCTGATGAGCACTTGTTTCAAAGGGCATTCCATTGATATGTACAGGATTATACAATTTGTTGCTTAATTGGTGTGTGGAGTCTCACAATGAAAGGTGCCATTAAAAAAAATCACCATCTTTTTCAGCTCCATGTTGGCGTTCTTTTTTTTTTTTAACTGAGCGCAAACTCAAATAGTCTTGTACTAAAAATGACCTTTCCTTTTCTGCATGAATGGTCATGCCTCTCATTTCCTTCCATGTGTTAAAAAAAAGTATTAGGAAAATATATCTTATGTTTTATTGCTTAATTGGTTAAATACAGCAGTTCATTTACAAAGAAAATCCTTAGTTAGTTGAAAAGCAAATTTGCTGTCTTGCATTCCCCTGCCTTTGATTTTTCTGCAGTTACTGTTTTGCAGTGCGGAATCTAGAATCTTTATCCATGCCCTGCAGGCCTCGCAGCTGCACTTCCACATTGCGCAGCGTTTCAGGAGTATGCCCTCGCCCAAGTCGAATCACGTTTTGGCTGATAATGCATGGCTGTGGGCATGTGCATGCATGTATTCTGGCAATAAGATGGCAAAGGCGGAAATGTTGGTAGCTTTTGAACTGTTTTAATGGTGATAAAGTTGGGCAAGTTGGTACTTGACTCTAGGAATAAATGAGATGTTGTGATTTTGGCTCTGACTTACAAAGCAAGATGTTTGCGGATGTGCATCTGCAGTTTATATAGCTATGAGACTGCAGGATGCAGGGCTGATAATGATGCAGTTTATATAAATTATATTTGCCTATGCTATTTGTGTCCTTGTTTGAAATGCGAAGAGGTAAGCATCTGCCTCCAAGATATCATTTTTAAACACACATTTGACATTGCCATCACACTTGTAAGGCTTTCATGGCCGGCATCCATAGTTTTTTGTGGGGTTTTTTGGACTATGTGGCCATGTTCTAGAAGAGTTTCTTCCTGCCGTTTCGCCAGCATCTGTGGCTGGCATCTTCAGAGTGCATCACACTTTGCATCACAGTGCTGTTGTTGTATCCCTTCAAGTTGTTTCTGATTTATGATGATCCTAAGGCAACTCTATTACAGGGTTTTTGTGGCAAGATTTGTTAGCAAGGGTTTGCCATTCCTTTCCTCTGAAGCTGGGTTTCTGTGGCTAACTGAAGATTTGAACCCTGGCAACTGAGTCCTAACACATCAGCTCTTAAAGGGGCTGAAAACTTGTCGTTATAACATTTTCAAGATGATGAATTTTGCATTTAAATTGATTACTACTGTTACACATAATCTCAGAGTAATTCCAGCCCTGTGGTTCTAACTACCTGAACTTTTCCTAGTGTAAAAAGTATTCCAATGCTGCATTCTTTACAGGTTCTTTGCAAGTCATTTAGACTAATTTCAGGTGATAACTGGAGCCAGGCCTGGCAAGTACCTGGATGGGCATTGAGCAAGTAATACCAAAGATTTCCAGGCAGGGCTAGGAAGGAATTTTTGCTGAAGCCCTGGAGATTTGCTGCTGGTCTGTCAAGAATACTGAGCTAGATGTCTGAGACAGCACCTTATATTCCTAACAGTTCCTGCTAATACTACAACTGGTTTACTAGTTCTAGTCCAGGTCTGACAGGCTGTTTGGCAAAGCAGCCAAAAGGTGGGACAGAAAAGACTAGTGGTACCAGGACTTTTCATTTTCATGTCAAAACACTTTCATATTCAGCGACTGGAAGTTCTGATTAGAAATCTCACAAGTTCTGGACACCTGGTTCCATGCTCTGCAATACACAGGTCAGGCAAGTTGGAAGTAGGACTGCTTCAGGCATGAATAGATCTCTGACTTGCATAACCTGAAGCCATCTCATTCAGTTCAGTTACTTGTTTTGTACCATTGATCCCATGTTCCGTTTTCAGTGAAGGCAGCAGGTTTTCAACTTCATTGATCTGCAGAATTGGGAAAACCTGTCCCCAGCTGTTATGAAACCCAGTCCCCAGCCCACTCTAGATTCTGGGAAACGTTCTTGGGTACAAACTTAATTCATGTAGAGGCCATCCAGGCCAGTCGGGGCAAACTGTTGTCCCCCATGTGTCCGAGCAAAAGTCTTGTTATTCTACCAGCCTTGCAACAAGTTCTGGTTCCATTATAGGCTTCCTGAATGAGAAAGCTTTGAATAAGGCTCAGTCAAAGGTTTTCTGGTGAGAACTGTCAGATTGAACATTTTCAAATCTTCCCTCCTCTCTTCCACCATTGCCATGTCTGTAATGCTGATCCCTTAGAAGTTGGCATCTGTCTTATTTATGACTCACAAGAAATCATTTCCCCACATTCTACGGTGTAATTTCTAAGAGGAAATTACTGGAGGAAATGGTTGTGTTAGGCTCCCTTTCTGTCACCCTCTGAAAAAAAATGTTGACATTTGCTAAGACTGACATTCTCTTTTAGCAAAAGAAGTGTTTAAATGTGGGAGAAATCATTTATAGCTGGGATGATAAACTTTTTGTCTTCCAGAAAGTAATTCATGACTATAATTCTTTTCTTTTTGGTCATGCTGGATAGGGGCTAGGTAGTTGCAAGCTAAAATGTCTAACAAGTTTCTCACACTAGGTAAAGTCCTGGTACTTGAGACCACCACAGGACTGTGCATACTCTGGGATTTTGTAAAACTGTAGAAACTGGTACTAGATGCAGAATTCACCTTCCTGAAAATGTCATAATAAAGTGTCTTTTGATCAGAGGTCTCCCACCCTGATCTAAGACAGAAATAGGGGATGTATAGCCTTCTAGATGTTGGACTGCAATTTCCCCATCTCTCATCATTGGCTATGCTGGCTAGGGCTGCTGGGAATTGTAAAATACCATCTGTAGGGTTACACATTTCCTACTCCTGATCTAAGGTCAGCCCTGAAGCGCCTGTTCAGCTGTTAGACTACAGCTGCCATTCTCCCTGACTATTGGCCATGCTGGCTAGTGCTGATGGAGTTGTAATTCAAAATATCTAGTGAATCTGGCATTGGGAAAAGCTGCCCTATGGCATATGGCAGTGATGGTGAACCTTTTAGGGGCCGAGTGCCCAAACTGCAACCCAAAACCCACTTATTTATTGCAAAGTGCCATGTCCCTCTGACTTTCTAGAGGGCTCTGAGTGCCACCTCTGGCACGCGTGTCATAGGTTCCCCATCACTGGCATATGGTGAAGAAGCTTGGATCTTTGCTTGGTGAAGGTTATGGCCATGTTGGAGAGGCAGAGTTGGAGGGCCTAGTGTTTTACTTGTTGGAATAGACTCTGGAGACCACAGTTCAAAACCTTGTTTGGCCATGGGAATCCACTGGGTGACCTTGGGCAAGTCACACTTTGCCTCAGAGGCAAACCCCTTCTAAACAAATCTTGCCAAGAAAACACTGAGATAGTTTCACTTTGTGGTTGGCATAAGTTGGAAATGACTTGAAGGCACGCAACAACAATGATGGCATGTTGGAGTCCCAAGATCTTGCTTGATTGATCCTGCTCCCAAGGAGGCATGTTGTATGAAGGAACTGGTTTCTTCTGGTTTTTACATCTTTCCCATTCTGTTATCTTTCCTATGTGTGAGACTAAGCGTATTGTTCTTGTCAGATTTGTAGTCGCCACTATTTTGAAATCTTTGGTTTGATGGCTATCCTAGAGCAGCACATTCTGGGATAAGCACACAGTTAAGAGGACTCTCCCGGAGCTGCCATTTCATTTCTAAGCCCTAGAGCAGTGGTTCCCAAACTTTGGTTCTCCAGATGTTTTGGACTTCAGGAATTTCTGCCTGACTGGGGCCTATGGGAGTAGAAGTCCAAAACACCTAAAGAACCAAAGTTTGGGAAGCACTGCCCTAGGGGATCATCCTCTGAGGTCATGTGGGACTTGGACAGCTTCTTGCATTCCTAGCTTGGCATCCTGTATTAAACAATGGCCCAGCCTTAGGGGAAGGCCATGGCAAACTCTGAACACATCTTGCCAAGAAAACCCCATGATAGGGTCGCCATAAGTTAAAAACTGCCTTACCTCTCCTAGTTACTGTGCCTGGTTTATGTTTTTTTAATTTCCCTTTTGAGAAGCTTTTATGGCTGCTTAGGCTCCTCTCCCCAGGAGTCTTGAGCTAAAAGAAGAGCTCTTAAATATTGTTTGGATTGGCTTTTGTATTTGCTTAATGTTGCTGGCTATAAAGAATGGTTTCCTTGGAATTTCATTTCTTAATTGGTTCAGAATTGAGTTTTGCTTCAAAGCAGCTCAGATTTCAGTTCCAATAAATTAATGCATAGACTATTGTGCCTTTTTTTTAAACCACCCAAGTGGCCTCTCATATATATTCCCCATTAAAGATGCTGCTGCCGGTGATGATCATGCACAAACTTTAACCATTCAGACCAAAAATACTTTTTTTCACAAGAAGTGAATATTAGACTTTATGTAGTATAACAAATAGTATAAGAGGTTCGGCCCCTAAAAGCGCCAGATCCTGTCTGATCTTGGAAGCTATGCATAGGCCCGATTTGAACAGGCCTTTGCGCCGCCCCTGTCACGTGCTAGGGGTTGACCAAGGACGCAGCTTCCATACCGGCCTCACCCCTACCACATGACGGGGGCGTCAAAATGGCAGCGCCATGTACACATGGGTGCCGCCATTTTGACGTAATGGCTGCAGCACTGTGGTTACATCTTGGCACCACTGAAGGGTGCTTCTGGCGCCCTTTCAGTGGCACCAAAAGGAGCTCTGTTTTGGAGCTCTTTCTGCCGTGCGTATCGCTGGTGTGGGCTTTAAACGGCCACGCCAGCGATACAAAGAGAAAGGGGGCGAGCGGCCCCTTTCTCCCTTTCCTCGCCACTGTCGGGGTGTCCTTGGGGCATGAAGCCCCAAGGACACCTCTTTCTAGGCCGCGAGGAAGCGGCATTTTGCCGCTTCCCTGAGGCCTGGAAAAGCGGCAGATCGGGGCATCTGGGATTGCCACTGTGACCACTGAGGCCCCAATCCGTCAGGGAAAGGGGCGGTCTGTATCCCACCATAGTCAAGCCTGGTTAGTACTTGGAGGGGAAACCACCAAGTGCTGGTATGTTAGAGGAAGGAACTGGCAAACTCTTTGACTATTCCTTACCTACGAAAACCCTATGAAATTCATAGTGTTGCCATAAGTCAATAGACAACTTGAAGGCACATTTTCTCTTGGTAAACCATAACACAAGGGAATAAAGGTTTACTCTATAGGAGTAGCTATTAATGCCATAGTGTTGGGCCTGTCTCCCCCCTCCCTGTGTTTCTATACCCTTCTTGCCTTCTAGTTTGAAAGCTAGTATGGTGTATGTATATCAGAGCTGTAAACACGGTAAGACACCTGTTTAAAAAATGGTCTTCTACCTTGGGATTTTTCACATTTTGGAACTTGTTTGTCTGTCAGAGTCTGTCTTTTACAAAACACGAGTTTTCTGAAATCCTAAATCCTAAAATGTGAGAAGTAATTGAAAAATATTCAAAATGCTATAGTAATCTTGCCCCGGGGAGAGAAACCTTTGAAAAGGTTAGTTCTTTTGTGTGAGAATAAAAATAAGCAAAGTTTTCCATTCCTACTCTGTTCTACCATTATGAGAGAGGGGCAAATGTCTGTCCATTTCCTCCACACCATCTATCTGTCACTGTAGATTTTTAACAACTCCCCCTCCGTTTGCCTTTTTTAACCTTAAAAAAGTGCAAATTGCTTCAGCCTCTTGACCCTATGTGTTGCCCTTTTTTCTATCTTTCCTAGTCATGCAGTGTCATTTTAAACTATTTTTGTGGTGTGCCCAGCTGAAAACTAACATGAAAATGTGGGAAATGAAGATAGATCACAGGGGGATTATCTGGTTAATCCATGTAAGCAACCCCTGGGTTTCCATGTTGCCTCTTCCCTTGAGTGAGTCTAGTTTGATCAAACCATGGTTTAACACTGCAGCCAAACTACTATCAAACCATGGTTTGCAATTGGCCCTCCAAAATTAATTTTTGTTGCTGCTGTTCTGTAATGATGTTTTATATCCCGCCCTTTATTCAAGTACCTTATATCACCAGAGACTGAAAGACAGCAACTTCTTCAAGGTCAAATGTATTGCAACGTAAAATGATGCCTACTGGGGCAAAAATATTTCTGTCTCAACTCATTTTGTGATGCTGGTATAAACCAATTGCTTTATCTTGTTTGGCTCCTTTGTAGGGGTGGAGGGGTTTTTTTTTGGGGGGGGGGGTGATAAATAAGAAATGTTAAAATATCATAGCTTAGAAATGTGTGGTCCATGTTAAAATATCATAAACTCCTGTCCTTTATTCATCCCTGGGTTTGGTGTTTGTGTCATAATACCTTCCTGAAACCTGACAGTGGTAAACGTCTGATGCTCCCAAGAACCGTGAACACTCACTATGTCAAGGCTAAGAAACTGAGCTATAATGTCTGGAGTTGGAATATCTTCTCTGCTGAAAATAATAGATGGTCTTAGGTAAGATGCATTCATACTGTTGCCCTTGTGCCTTGCTTATGAGTTTTCCATAGGTATTTGGTAGGACATTGAGGAGAACAGGATGGCCAAATAGATGGACCTGATCCAGCAACGCTCTTCTTGTTTTGTGTCCTTCCAACTTCAGCCTTTTCTCTGCCAATAGGAGCAGATGTTTATTTCATGTTTCAGGTATCTGTGATACTCCTAGGTGGCACAGCCTTTTGAAAGTGTTTGGGGCATTGGTTGATGAAAAGAGTGGGAATGGTTTTATTTTTGTTGAAGGCACACAGCAACCACAAACCAAAATGGGACCATCTTCATTGGCTCCCATTTTCTTCCAGGTTAACTTCAAAGTGCTGACATTGACCTTTTTAACAGCCCTAAATCCCAGTCTTCTCCAACTTGATTACCAGCTCACCCACCCCCATGTATTAGTGGATAGCTTCCAG
The DNA here is from genome assembly GCF_019175285.1 of Sceloporus undulatus. Lineage (NCBI taxonomy): Eukaryota > Metazoa > Chordata > Lepidosauria > Squamata > Phrynosomatidae > Sceloporus > Sceloporus undulatus. Next base: position 6,827,810 of record NC_056524.1, read on the forward strand.
AATTACCCAGTTGCTGAATTTGTAGACCAACACATTTAGAGGATACAATGTTAGGAAAGACTGCCCTGAAAGCTTTGGGGTCTGGCTGTTTGAAGGACCGCTGTGCCCGTATGCCCCTGTCTACACACACTTGATTACTGACCAGGGCTGACTTTCAGCTCTGTCACCTTCTGTGATGCACTTAGTGTTTACACACAGTTGGGGTGACATCTCTGCTCTTTGTTTGGGCATGCTTTATGGCAAAGTCCTTCAGGATTGTTTTAACTCTCCTGCAACAGGATTTTAAAACAGCAGCAGTAGCCTTGCATTGAGTCAGTTATGAGTTAATTTCTGTCCCTATTGGAATTCCAGGGTATGTTACTGTAGGCTGTATTTCAGAGGAAGGAACTGACAAAACCATCTCTGAGTATTCCTTGCCTAAGGAAACCCCATGAAATTATAGTTGGCCTCCACATTTGCAGATTTGACTTTTGCGGATTTGTTTATTTGCAGTTTTAATTAATATGTCCTCTCTAGGAATCTCTAGGCTAGATCCTCCAGTGCAGCTCTGTCAGAAGTTGACCATAGAACTGTGCTGGAGAACCTAGGAGTTCCTAGAGAAAACACTTCTTTAAGCATTTCTAGGGCCTGTTACAGACTGCCAAAATAAAGCTGCTTCGGGTCTCTTTGGAGGTATGCTATTTAAATGATGCATGGGTCCTAAGAGTCCAGAGGTCGTGCCAAAGCCACACTCTATACCAGAGTGCAGCTTTGGTGCAGCTTCCGGATTCTTAGGATGCATGCATCATTTAAACAGCATACCTCCAAAGAGACCCGAAGCAGCTTTATTTTGGCAGTCTGTAACAGGCCTAGGTCCTCCGGCATGATTCTATGGTCAACTTCTGGCAGATGTTGATCATAGAGATGCACTGGAGGGCCTGGAGATTGGTAAAAAGAATAGCTTGTTTTTTTTTAATTTGCAATTTTTCTACATTGACAGGGATCCTTCACCCCTAACCACTGTAATGGGGTTGCCATAAGTCAACAGGAACGTGAGGGCACATACATATACAGTGTTCTGGTTAGCAGCAGGATTTAATGTGCACATCTTATGTTTCGGAGCTCCTTCCAGCTTTGCGTCGCTGGGCGCAGCCTTTAGATGGCTGCGCCAGCAACACAAAGCAGAAAGGGGCCGAGCAGCCTCTTTCTGTTTGTCCCCGCTGCCGTCGGGTTTCCTTGGGGCATGAAGCCCCAAGGATACCCCTTTCCAGGCCGCAGGGAAGCAGCCTTTTTGCTGCTTCCCCGCGGCCTGGAAAGCGGTGGATCGGGGCCTCAGAGGCTGCCGTTGTGGCAGCTGAGGCCCCGATCCGGTGGGGAAAGGGCTGGATACAGGCCGCCCCAAAAGGGCGTTCTGTAACGTGCCCCAGTCTATTTTTCTTTTCTTTTTAAAAATCTGTACACGAGAAGTGACTGAAATGTATGGACATTATGTATAAGCTGTTCAGGTGACTGTTATTGAATGCTTACAGCAGAGGTCCAGTTCTATGGCAAAATGTGACTGTGGGGGCAGATATGATCCATTGTGATGTATGACGGTTAAAATTTGCAGGGTTTTATTGGCTGTCCTCTCTTTTTTGGGGGGAGGGGTTTTATTGTATTATTGCCTTCCCTTCTTCTTTAATGTTTCACCTCCTTTGAGAACATTTATTCAGGACAGCAGAATATCAAATCAGAATACTCACCAGTCTACAAAATAATTTGTAAGTTTGTGAAGTATGCAATGATTACACCTATTCCTGAATACTGATGCAGTTGAAAGATGCAAGACATAGAACCTTTTTTTCTATTAGCTGTCAACGCCAACCCCTTGCCTTCCCCAAACAAATTCCGTAATTCCAAATCTTAATCTTCATATAGCTAGATGCTTTTGAACTGCAATTCCCATCAGGCCAACTCAGCATAAGCAGTAGTGAAGGGATGCTGGCAGTTGCAATCCCGCAACATCTGGAGAGCCACAAATTCCCTGTCCCTGACAAAAAGCAACTCTCCTGGTGACAGTCCCAGAGAATTCTGATCTTTGGTGTGCTAAGTTAGTTTTTCCACAGTCCACTTCTAATTACATCATGTCAGCTGGTTTTGAATGCCCTCACAGCTGTGGTTTGGCCATGTGTGCAGCGCAGGTGGTTGGTTGGTACTGCTGTAATGTTTATATATTCAGAAGAGCCTATGATAGAAATTGTCTTCTTTTCTCACACTTTCTGTACTTGTCTTGTGTTTGCAGGGAGGCTGAGCTCTGCGGGAGGCAGACCAGCAGTGGAAAGATGCCTGTTGTGTGGCCAACCCTTCTGGATCTCAGCAGGGATGAGTGCAAACGGGTCCTTCGTAAACTGGGTATGATGAGGGGGATCCACTGGATTGGAATCTTTGCTCTTTGGAAGCTGCCTTCTGCTGGTTGAGACTTTTGATCCATGTAGCCCAGTGTTGTCAACTCTGAATGGCAGCAATGTCTGGCCACCATTTAATGCAGAATTCTTTCCTAGACTTTAGTAAAGAACCCTGGTATTATTCCCTTGTGGTCTCCCGTTTAAGTTCTAACCAAGTGTGACCCCTCCTTAGCTTCCCAAATTGGAAAAGACCATGTGGTATGGTTATCTTTGCACTGACTGCCTCTGAAACGTATACTGTTGTGATGGCTGGGTCTCCAGCCATCTGGGAACTTCTCCTGAACACAAAGGGTTAATCTGGGAGGAGGTGCATGCTAATGAGAGATGACATCACATGCTAATGAGCTGTGACATCATAGCTGATGTAAGGTCTAACTGACCAATCAGAGAGTAGGACCGCGAGATTCAAGAACTTTCTATGGAAAATCTTTAAAAGGACTTCTGCAGCCATGCGGTCTTTTGTCTCTCCCTTGAACCTCTCCTGAGGGGGAAACCAGATGCTGTCTCTTTGAGTCTGGGAGACACAGACTCAAGGGAATGCAGGTCGAGAGGCCAGGGGGCCCTCCCTGCATCCAGGAACTCCAAAGGACTACAAATCTCATCTGTTGTGAGTAGTTAGGAATGTGTTAGCTAGTGCGTTTAGGCCTTTTGTTATTTTCAACAATGGCTTGTCTGGAATGAATTCTGTAACTATGTTCTTTGACCTGCAAGGCAAAGAGGCTTTGCAAGAGTGTTATAAATTCTTTCTATCCTATTCTATCCCTTTTTAAAATAAACTTCTTTCTTAAAAAGCATCTGCTATCTCTATACTCCTATACACGTGCCTAGACTCGGCTATTGAAACTAGATCTCTCTCTCTATTCCTCACAAGTCTCAGTGTGTGTGGGGAAGGGATAGCTGTGAGCTATTATAAATATAATAATTAATAATTTATAGTTTATTGGTAATTCACTGAGTGGTGGCAGCGGAAAATATAGTTCTTGAAAGGGATCTCCCTGAGAGTAATAGCCACGCACAGGGCTTTACTCCCAAGGAATCATCACAACTGTATATACTCATGTATAAGTCTAGAAATTTAGGTCAAAAAATTGACCCCAAAAACCTGAGTTGACTTACCATAGAATCATAGAGTTGGAAGAGACCGCAAGGGCCATCCAATCCAACCCTCTGCCATGTAGGAAATCCAGATCAAAGCATCCCCGACAGATGGCCATCCAGCCTCTGTTTGAAGACCTCCAGGGTCAGTGTAAGTCTTGTACTTTAACTCTTATTTAAAAGAATGAGCCATCTCCTTATGAAAAGCAAAATTATAATATGTGAAGCTCTGACCTCCCTCTACTCTCTTATCCATCCAGTCTTAAGAACAAGCACATAGAGTTATGTCTGCTGGAATTTTATAAGTTCTTTGACATTTTGCTTTGCTTCATCCTTTAGATCCTTTGTTATGTGCCCCTAAATTTTACCCTCGACTTAGCCACGGGTCTTAGCAAAATCCATAATTTTGTCCCCAAAACTTGCCCTCAATTTACACATGAGGTCGACTTATAGTCAAGTGTATATGGTATATAAGATCTGGGTTGTGAAACTTAATTAGAAGTCTTTTGTTACCTGTCAGGGTAATGATCATGAACAACAAAAATAATTTAATTGACAGTTGTAAGTGTAAAGTCTTGGGACTACAGTTGCAGTGCTGGTTGAAGCTATGTTGATCAGCAGTCCCTGCTCATCCTATATTCTGTTAGAAAAGTTCCACCACCTCCCACTGAAGTGGGACTCCCAAAGTCACATGAGGACTGGCTGGAGAAAATGTTATACAGTGGGCCTTCCCCTTACTTGGGGAACCGTTCCAGATCCTCCCGCATAAGGGAAAATCTGCCTATGCTCGAGTCCTATAGAAAATAATGGGGCACATGCATGTGGTGGGGCGGTGTGCCCACGCCATGGGTGCGCACTCCATTATTTTACTCCCTGCGCGGCTTCCGCGTAAGCTGGAAGCTGCGTAAAATGCATCCGTGGATGGCGCAGCACACTATGTATCTAAATACAATTAAAATACAGCATACTCCCCACAATTTTTTAAAAATTGTGTGAATGAAAAGGTCTTTCAGTACTCGAGAAAAGACAACAGAGAGGGAGCCGATGTAGCCTCCCATGGAAAAGGAGCAGTCACTTTCTCTTTCTCATTAGAGGGCTGTGATGATGGCAGGACTGAGAGAAAGCCTTCCTTCAAGGATCTTAAGACTGGCAGGTTTGCAGAGGGAGATAATAGAATCACATACGGTAGTCATAAAGTTGAGAGAGACTACAAGGGCCATCCAGTTCAACCCCATTGTGCTATGCACAAAGCAGTCCTGACAGATGGCCATCCAGCCTCTGTTTAAAAACCTCCAAAGTAGGAGACTTCACCACTCTGTGAAGCAGAGTGTTCTACTGTTGAACAGCTCTTGTTGCCAGGAATTCTTCCTCATATGTAGGTGGAATCTCTTTTCCTTTAATTTGAATCCACTGCTCCATCCGCCAGTCTCTGGAAAAGCAGAAAACAAGCTTGTGCCATCCTTAAATCTAGATTCTAGAGCAGATAATTAAACAGAGAGTCTGCGATCATTTAAAAGGGAATGCCATAATCACATTCCATAGAGTAGGACCCAGAACAATGGATTCAAGCTACAGGAAAGGAGCCACCAACATTAGGAGGAACTTCCTGACAGTAAGAGCTGTTTGATAGTGGAACACATTCCCTTGGAGGGTAGTGGAGTCTATAAACAGAAGCTGGATAACCATCTGTCAGGGATGCTTTGATTGTGAGTTCCTGCATGGCAAGGGGTTGGACTGGATGGCCGTTGTGGCCTCTTCCAACTCTATAATTCTATTATTCTAATATGCTATCCCTTCAAATAGTTGAACACGGCTATCTGTGTCCCCTCCTACCCTTCTCTTCCCAAAGCTAAACATAACCAGCTCCCTAAGCTGCTCTTCATAGGTCATGGTTTCCAAACCTTTCACCATTTTACTCGTTGCCCTCTGGATACACTTTCAGATAGCTTGGGCCTAATGGGCTATGTAGTTCATAACCACCGTTTTGATTTGTGCCCAGAAATGTACTGGTAGCCAGTAGAGTTGCAGTCCAGCACATCTGGGGGGCACTTACAGATGCCCCTGCCTCTTTTATTTTCTCTTTCCGCTTCTAGAAAGAGCATTATCTCAGATGCTTCTCTCAGTCCTGAAGTAGACAACAAGAGGCTAGCTGTGTATTGATATTGCAGAATCTCTCACTTAGGGTTTTTTCTTGTTCTTCTTTGTTTCAATATTCTCTTTCTTTTTTTTCTCTTTACAGAATTGGAGGCTTATGCTGGTGTTATCAGTGCCTTGCGTGCACAGGGGGATCTTACGAAGGAGAAGAAAGACCTCCTTGGAGAACTCTCCAAAGTGCTTAGGTAACTGAAGCTCCTTGTACTAACTAGTCAACAACTTCTCTGAAGATGCCAGCCACAGATGCTGGCAAAACGTCAGGAATAAACTCTTCTAGAACATGGCCACATAGCCCAAAAAACCCACAAAAAACTATAGTCAACAACTCATCCTATCTCTTCAGACATAAAGAAATTTGCAATGAAGCAAATTTATGATAACCAGATATACTTAAAACCTAATATAGTCAACCCTCAGTATAAGAACTTTTGTTTTTAGCTGTAGCTGGTTTTGTTAATGTTTTGAATTGCCTTAGAAAGGTGGGTTTTAAATAAGTTAATAAAGAATTAAAGCCATATAGTCAGTGGTAAGAGCTACAGTAACCAGCAGCAAAGATAAATGCAGATAGATCATAATGAACCAAAGTTTTGGGTAATCACACTTGCTGAAGTTTTGCAGTTCCAGGTGAGTGGTGGGCCTCCAGTAGAAGAGAGTGAGTCAATGGGAAGTCGAAGGCTTCCATGGCTGGCATCCATAGTTTTTTGTGGGTTTTTTTGTGCTTTGTGGGTCAAATTTCAATGAAACAACCAAGGAGGCCCTGCATGTCTTTCTCTCTTCCTTTGTTATTGATGCAGTGGCAAAGTTTGTTATGGTCCATGCAATTTTGGAAAATTTTTGTCATGTTTGTTATATCCTATCTTTAAACTAAAATACTTGTGAGGGGCAACTGGGGGGGGGGAGGCATAATTCACTATGAATAATAACATAATAAAAATCACCTCCCTCCAAATTACTGCAATGGGAACAAAGCTGCAGCGAATACAGCATCAAAGTAGTGCACGCTCTGGGGCTAAGCCTGGAGTGAAGCCCCTCAGCTGGTGTTACATTGTAACTCCTAGTCCTATCCAGTATAGCCAATGGTGAGGAACACTGGGTGTTGCAGTCCAATATCTGGAGAATCACATAATTTCAATCCATGATCTAGACATATTTTTAAAATGATAGCATTGGATTTCTGCAGAAAGAGTTGCAAAGAGAAGCGATGACGACTGCAAGGCTTGCCCACTATGTTTAATTGGGCAGCAGTGCTATGAGAAAAGCCTACAATGACATTCTTTGTGTATCAGCAGGCTAATATGGAGGTAGACCTTAACTGAAGCTACTCCAATCCAAGCAAGTGAATGTCTTTAAATGCCAACACTTTGAACTGTACCCCGACATGGATAAGAAGGCACAATAGCTCTTTTGAGGACTATGAAGAGATGGTACTATTGTACAGTCCCATTTTGTAATCTTGTAAAAATTATAAATGTCATTTACACTCTGAAGCTAAATTCAAAGATAGCCATGTTAATCTGTAGAATTATTATGTAAAGGGTATGTACAAACTGGGACTTGGAGCACCATTCAGATTAACTGAAAAAAAGAAGCTGGCAGCATGAGCTTTTGTAGGCCTAAGTCGTATGCCCTCAGATGCATTTGGACTCAGCATTTGGATTCACCACTTGCATCTGAGGAAGTAGACTTAAGTGTAGGAAAGCTCATGCTACCAACTTCTTTCTTCCAGGTGCTACAAAAATCTCTCTGAAGCTAAGGTAGGCACACTTTGAGTCCCCACTGTGCTCCCCTGCCTCCCAATACTGCTCCCCAGATTGTACTCCCTTTGCACTCTGGGGATGCAGTTGGCTGTTCTTCTGCACTCTCCTGTCTTAGATATTTGGGCAGTGGACTATTTTGAAAATGAAGGGGCAGTGCAGGCTTTTAATGGTTTCCCCCCCCCCCCACTCCCAAAATATTGGGCATGAGGTGGGGTGAATATGACATTGAGATTTTGGGGTTACCACCAGCACTTGCCCACCCCTGATCACCCCAACCATCAAGCACAGTGAAGCATCAGACTGCATATGCTATGAGAGGGGGCTTAGAGCTATCCAGTGTTGGGAACTAGCGGGGTTTTTATCCTAGTGTGCTAGGGTCTGGCACCATATTTGTGTCCATTGACTAGGGCTGTTGCATGCTTTTCTGGAAACTCACTGTGGATTGGCAGCTCATGAATTGGAAATGGCCTGAGGACTGCCACTTTGAGTAGCATTGATGTATATTATTTAGCCTGCCCTCAGATGTCTCCCATTGCCATTGCTGAAGCAAGGTTCAGGTGACAGTCCAGTCTGTTTCTGGATGTGGAATGGAGTGGTGTGTGTATGTGTTGTTTTCTCCTTTTATGTCACAGAATATCTCTCACTCTTTGTCTTGCAGCAAGTTACAACCTTCCAAATGTTTGTGGACTGCACCTCCAATCAGTCCTAACCAGCATAGCCAATAGTGGGGGGATTTCAAAGGGGAGAGGCCATATAGCAATTGGACCAGGCAGCCAGTTGTCCTGGGTTGTTGAAATATTCTCCTACTGACTTTCAGATGTGGTTATATTTGATGTTAGGGTCATATCAACTTGCTGTCTTTTGTAGAAATGGAGTTGTTTGTCCCATGCAAGTAGGAGATGGGAATTATTGTCAGGGAATGGCATGGATTATGCTGGTGGCTGAGCAGTGGGTGATAGCATTGGGTCACACAATGGTCTTGCTTCTGATAGACGGCTGGGTCACTTTAATATTATTGGTTTGGGTTTCAAGAACCGTCTTGCTTCTTGAAGCTCATACTTCTGTGTCTAATGCTCTCATATCATTCGACAGTATTTCAACTGAAAGGCATCGAGCTGAAGTACGGAGGGCAGTAAATGATGAGCGACTGACAACAATTGCACATAAGTAAGTCAGAGGTCTTACAGTCAGCCCTCTGTATCTACTGATTTTTTATCCATGGATTCAAGCCTCTACGATTTGAAAATATTTTGAAAATATATAAATTTCCCAAAGTAAGCCTTCATTTTGCCATTTTATATAAGGGACACCATTTTACCATGCCACTGTATTTAATGGGACCTGAGCAGCCACCAATTTTGATATCCATGGGGGGAGGGTCCTGGAACCAAACCTCACTGGATACCAAGGGCCCACTATAATAAAGACTTTAAAACTGTATCACACATCTATCATTGGGTGTCTTTTTTTTAATGATTGGGGTTTACAGCCTGACAGTAAAATGTTGCACTGGTATAGCAAACTGAAGTATTTAAACTGACATTCAGAAAATCCATGGTCAAAATTCTAGCCAGTGTTGAAGCTCAGGGAGTGACTTTGGGCAGTCAGTTTCAACATGTCCTATCTGTCAGAAACAAAAGGAATAGGTGGGGAGAACCATATATAGGAGTTTGAGTTTCTTGGAGAAACAGTGGGAGGATGCTTGGCACTTAAGGGCTGTGTGTTTCTCTTCAGTATGTCTGGGCCAAACAGCTCTTCTGAATGGTCTATCGAAGGACGAAGGCTGGTTCCTCTGATGCCACGGCTGGTTCCTCAGACGGCTTTTACAGTTACGGCAAATGCAGTTGCTAATGCAGCTCTCCAGCACAACGCCTCCCTCCCTTCCCCTGCTGAAACGGGAAGCAAGGAAGGTGAGGGTATGTTGGCCATTCTCTCGTTCAGTCTTTGGGAGTGGGAGGATGATGGTTGTTATGTGTGAGAGAAACACTGCTTAAACCTTAAACGAGGCGTGGAAATCATGAAACATTCCGGATATCATAGAATCATGGAAGGAATTGTGTAAGGGCCATGTCTTTCAACCCACTGTTATGCAGGAATACATAACTAAAGCACTCCTGAAAGATTCTAATTTAACTTCTTGTTTAAATTTTCTGGTTGAGATTCGAATCAAGGCTTCTACCTTAAGCCCTCCCGGGGGTGGCGAACCTATTAGAATGGTCCACCCTCGAAGGCTGATGGAACCCAAAAGGTTCCAAGAAGCCCTAGAGGGGTATATGGCTGGAACTGACAGTGACTCTGTTGATGCCCTGACTAACATCTGGGATATAGATCTCTCCAGGGCTATACACAGTATCGCTCCCAAGCGTCCTTTCCGGCCTGCTTCCAAAAAACAACCCTCGTATACAGAAGACCTCAGGGAAAGGAAGCGGGCTGTGCAACGACTAGAGCGCAACTGGTGAAGACACTAGCACTTAGCAGACAAGGCACTCCTAGAGTCTCATTTGAAGGCCTACGGAGTGGCAATAGGTGCAGCAAAGCATTCGTTCTATGCTGCACGTATTGTATCCGCGGAGTCGCGTCCAGCAGAGCTGTTCAGGGTAGTGAGGGAGCTAACACATCTGCCCCCCTCCCTGAACCCTATTTTAGAACCATCTAAAGCCTGTTGTGACAAATTTAACAACTTCTTTGCGGCTAAAATCTCTTGGATAAGAGCTGATCTCAACGCCAGTATTTCTTCAGAATCTATTAGAGAGGTGTCCAGCGCTTCCATGGCCCCTGTTATACTGGATCACTTTGAGTTTGTTAGTACCGAGGAAGTGGACAAGATCCTTCGATGTGTTAGGAGGACGACATGCTCTCTCGATCCCTGTCCCTCATGGCTGGCGGTTCAGGGGGGGATGCGGTGCTAACTATGTTGCACCGCATAATTAATACATCTCTAATAGAGGGACAATTTCCATCTAAATTAAAATTAGCAGTTGTTAAACCCCTGCTAAAAAAACCCTCCTTAGACCCCCTGACTTATAATAACTACCGGCCTACATCGCTGCTGCCATTTTTGGGGAAGGTGATCGAGAGAGCGGTCACCTTCCAGCTTCAATCAATCTTGGATGAAACGGATTTTCTGGACCCATTTCAAACCGGCTTCCGGGCGGGCTATGGAGTTGAGACTGCCATGGTCGCCTTAGTTGATGATCTCCGTCTGGGCATGGACAGGGGAAGCGTGTCCCTGTTAGTGCTTTTGGACATCTCAGCGGCTTTCGATACCATTGACCATGGTATCCTTCTGGAACGCCTGAGGGAGTTAGGTGTCGGGGGGCACTGCGCTCCAGTGGTTCCATTCCTACCTCTCGGGTAGATTCCAGATGGTGCAGCTGGGGGACGTTTGCTCCGATAAGAGGGTGCTTATATCTGGCGTCCCTCAAGGAGCCATTCTGTCCCCCATGCTATTCAACATTTACATGAAACCGCTGGGAGAGATCATCCGGAGACACGGGGCGCAGTGTTATCAGTACGCTGATGACACCCAAATATGCTTCTCTGTGTCCCCGACTGATGCAGTAACTAGGAATGGCATCTCTCCTCTAAATGCCTGCCTGGAGTCAGTAATGGCTTGGATGAGGGAAAACAAACTCAGTGTGAATCCAGAGAAAACGGAAGTGGTGATAGGCCCCTGGTTCAGGTGGTGAGATTTGCCACCGGTCCTGAACGGATCACGCTCCCTTGAAGGACTCGGCCCGCTGTGGGAGTTCTTCTGGACTCGTCGCTCCAGCTGTCATCTCAGGTTGGATCGAGGTCAGGAGCGCTTGTTATACAGCTCGGCTGACACGCCAGCTGCGTCCCTGCCTGGACCAGAAGGACCTGAAACTGTAGTACATGCTCTGGTAACTCCGATTGGATTTCTGCAATGCGCTCTACATGGGGCAACTCTTTTACCAAACCCGGAAGCTACAGTTAGTGCAGAAATGGCAGCGAGATTGGTCGCTGGTTGTTCCAGGTCTGACCATATAACACTTGAAAGATCTTAATTGGCTGCCTATCGCTTCCGGGCTCAATACAAGGTGTTGGTAATGACCTATAAGCCCTAAATGGCTTGGCCAGGATACTTGGAGGACCACCTCTTCCCATAAAATCTGCCCCGCACACTCAGGTCAACAGGGATGAAAGTGTTGGAGTCCCACCGACACGCTATGGGAGGACCTCACAGAGTGCATTCCTATTGTGGCCCCCAGATCTTGGATAGTCTCCCCGATAGCTCCGCTCCACCACACTTTGGCTCTTTTTAAAAAGAACCTGAAGACGTTTTCTTTTCCAAGCCTTCCCACTGTGAAAAATCATTTTTTCCTTTACATCTCTTCATTGATGACCCAGGAAGTATATAGACTTCCCCTTCTATCTGGCCCTTTGTTGCTAGTATCATTGTGTTGTTTTTAATGCTGTTTTTAATTGACTTTATTGGAATATTTTTATATATAATTGTTTGCCGCTTCGATCAAAATTTTGGAAAAGCGGGTTACAAATAAACTTATTATTATTATTATTATTATTATTATTATTATTATTATTATTATTATAGATCTCCACAGAGGATCAGTTCACCCTTCAAGTCTGCCTCTTCCACTGTCAAATAACTCTTAACAATAAATCAAAGTCAATGAATTCTTCCTGTTGTTTAGGTGGAATATCTTTTCTTGTCATTTGAATCCATTGATTTTCTGTGTGTGGAGCAACAGAAAATAAACTCCTCCATCTTCTGCATGACATTTTCATGTTTTTAAGTATGGCTATCATATAAGTTCTCTCTTCTCCAAGCTAAACCTACCCAGCTCTCTAAGCTATTCCTTATAGGGCTTATTTTACTTTGCTGTGAACATGTTCTCACTTATCAATATCCTTCTTTTTTTTTGGGCTCCAGGTTCCAGCATGCCTCAACATTGGTTGTGCTGGTGTGACTTGTACTCTAGCAACATCTGGAGGGCACATAATGTCATTCCCTCCCTTGACAAGAATACTGTACCAAATCTGCACATTATGCCACTGTTTGAAAATGCCAGCCCAGAGTGCTGAATTTTACTCTTTTGATTAAGACAATATCTTCATACCACCCAGACTCTTAAACCTGGCAGAATCATGGTCAAAGCTGACATCTAGTTTGTATTGAGTCTTGACCAAGTGCTCTTTGGTAGTCACCCTCAACATTGCAAACCGTGCCAGACAACTAGATGCAGGAGCAGCCATTTTATTTTCCCACAGTACTTTCTGTGGGGGGAGTAGAATGATAAATCCTAGATACTCGATCTTATTGAAGAGGTGGGATAATAATAATAATAATAATAATAATAATAATAATAATAATAAATTACTTACTTACTTACTTACTTGCTTAAAAATGGGTAGACAACATTATAGGCCTCAGCAGTGCTTCTTTGGAAGCAAACCCAATCTCAGTGCTTCTTTGGTAGCAAACCAAATCTCCATCACAATTCAAAATTTCCAGAGAAAATGAGGTTTGGCACAATTATCTGACACAATTATGAATAACAGCTTGAAGTAAGTGTGTTTGTGTAATCCATGTTAGAACTAATCCAGGTTGTCATAGGATCATCCTAGATGCCATTCTCATCTTAATGTGTTTGACTCTGGTGTTGAATGACTGCAAAGCACCATCTTCACACATGTTGGCTTTAAAAGCAGAATGTTTAAAGAGTAGACCCATGGCTTTTAAATTGTCTCAGGACTGTGAATTCTATACAACAAGGTTTAATAATGTGTGCCTCTCCAGATGTTGGGCTGCAACTCCCTATCAGTCATAACCAGCAAAGCTATTGAAGAAGGATGATGGAACTGTTCCCAAATGACAACTGGATAACCACAGGTTTTCCTATCTAGTTCATGTAACAGGCTCTGCCTTCTCTTTCTCTGCAGTGGTGGTTTGCTATTCCTACACAAGTACCACCTCAACCCCAACATCCACCCCAGTCCCAAGCGGCAGTGTCGCCACAGTGAAGTCCCCCAGGCCTGCCAGTCCAGCTTCCAATGTTGTAGTCCTGCCAAGTGGAAGTGCCGTTTATGTCAAAAGTAAGTGAACTATTGGGGAAAAATGGAAACTTGGAGATTAGGCTTTGAAAGGCTTGAACAGAGCACTTAGTGGAGTTGAGTGCTTGGAACAGCAAACACCACATCTTTTTGAAAGGCAGTAGTGTTTTTTTCCTTCTCAGGGGGGTTATTTCATTCTCCGTGTTGTTTCTGCCTGCAGACTGAGGTCCAAAACACACTGCAGAAATAATCCACTTTGAGATCGCTTTAACTGCCCTGGCTCAGTGCTAGGGAATTCTGGGAACTGTAGTTTTGTGAGATATTTAGCCTTCTCTGTGAGAGAGCCCTGGTGCCACAATAAACTACAGTTCCCAGGATTGAGTGGGGGGGGTGTAATTTACAGAGTTTGGGAGAGCAAGTGTGATATAGTGGTTTAGGTGTTGGACAAGAAGTCTGGAACCACAGTTGGAACTCCTTGACTTTGGGCAAGTCTCACTCTCTTGGCCACAGAGGAAGGTAATGGCAAACCTTGTTTGAACAAATCTTGCCAAGAAATCCCTGTGATAGGTTTAGTGTGGTCATTAGTAATAAAATAACTTGGAAGCACACAACTAGCATTTGGGCAACTCTGTGACTTTCTCAAGTGTGATAAAGCTGGGTGGTACACAAAGCTACAAAACTTAGTTGTGTCTATGAATGTTTCATTGCAGGTGTGAGCTGCTCAGACGATGATGAGAAGCCCCGAAAGAGGCGCCGCACCAACTCCTCAAGCTCCTCCCCTGTCCTCCTGAAAGAGGTCCCGAAGGCTGTCACGCCCGTCACCAAGACCATCACGGTGCCTGTCAGTGGTAGCCCCAAGATGAGCAGCATCATGCAGAGTATTGCCAATTCCTTGCCGCCCCACATGTCCCCTGTGAAGATCACCTTTACCAAGCCATCTACACAGACCACCAACACAACAACCCAGAAGGTTGGGTCATGGTGGGGTTGTATTTCTCTCTCTCTCTTTCTCCCTGAAGAATTCATTATGTGTATGTACAGTAAAGGTGGGCCCTCTTCCTTTCTGTAAACTATTAAGTAAAAACCAGGGGATGAGAATAGTTTTGGGGAGATTGTGGCAGGGGCTTATGGGAGTTGGAGTCCAGCACTGTTTGGAAGACCACAGGTTTTCCACTGTCTGAGAATTTATTTATATCCAGTCTTTCTTTCAATTTGGAATCCAAGTTGACTCACAACACTGATTAAAACAAAATGCAGCTGAAGAAACCATGGGCCGGTCATGTATCTACAGACCTGACACTGCTTCTTAGCCAGTCATATGGGGCTAGCTAATGCAGAAGCAGTTGAGAATGAGGGCAGTGCTCCATGGATCAGCTATGTCTTCATTCTGTTTGGGTGAACAGTTGTGGTGCATTCTGGAGCCGGTCTCTGGAAGCAGTGACAAGGGGAAGGGGAGTGAGCACTGTAGCAAGCCCTCAGATGTGACAAACAAAGGTTTTTATTGTTCATTTTTTCAGGTGATCATTGTTACCACCTCTCCCAGTTCAACGTTTGTCCCCAACATCCTCTCCAAGTCTCACAATTATGCCGCTGTCACCAAACTTGTCCCAACATCTGTCATTGCCTCAACCACCCAGAAGCAACCAGTGGTTATAACAGCGTCTCAGTCCTCTCTGGTTAGCAGCAGTACCAGTACCACCACCAGCGCCACTACTGGGACCTGTTCCACTCCTTCCTCCATTCCCAGCACAGTGGCTGTGACCACTGTGGTATCTTCAACACCATCAGTGGTTATGTCAACAGTAGCACAGGGTGAGTTGTTGGCTGTTGTTAAGAGGAGCTTCACTCAGTGTTGTGTTTGGAATATGTTTGGAATGCAAAAAATCCTAGTTTCAGTCTCTCTGGTGTCAGAAATTAAAGTCCAGCCATGAGAATTGGGTAAGAACATATGATCATATCCAAGGCCTTCCATAGATGGGCATGGAGAACATGTGACAGCCCAGTCCAGTGTTGAAGGATGATGGAAGATGAAATCCAGCAATACTTGAAATACATTCTCCTTCCCTACTTTGACAAGAGATACTGGATTTGAATGCTGCCGTTTGCACTGTACCAATTTCTCGGCACCACTCCCTACTCTAGCCCAGACAGTATGTTGCTATTATTGTCTTTAATTATATCTCACCTTTTCCCCCAAGATTGGGACTGAAGGTGGCTTACAAATTAAATTGATTACAATATAATTGAAAATAAACAAAAGTCAACTTTAAGATAGAAATTAAAATTAGTTGGATTAGTAGAATTAATTTAATAACCATATTAAAATAATGTAAATCGTAGACTTTAGAAAAAGATGCAAAACACTAATTTTTAAAACAATTCAGCAACCTTTTATAGCTCCCCCCCTTTTTTTTAAACCTTCAGCTCTAAAAGTCTCAAAAAAAGTATTTCCTTACCAATGAAAGAAGAGCAAGGATGAAGTCATTCTTGCTTTACTGGGGAGGGCATTCCAAAGTCTAGGGGCAGCCATCAAGAAAGCCCTCTTGTGTCCCCACCAGTTGTACCTGTAAAGATGATGGGATAGAAAGAAGGGCCTCCCCTGCAAATTTCAGGTTCTGGGCAGGTTCATAGTAGGAAATACAATCTGTCAAAAACACATGAACCCATACAAGGTACCATAAGCTTGGTTTGGTTTATTGTGGCCCAAAACACATGCATATTAGAAGTCTGTATCTGGGATTTCCTAATAACCTAGTCTTGTAAGTTCAAACCAAGGCTTTTTCAGCAGAGCTGAAGCTTCTGGATAACCCAGCTCCCACACAGTGGATGGTGTTGACAGGAGTTGTAGATAGGAGGCGCGTAAAGTTCCCTTCTCTGAAGAAGGACATTTTATGCAAGAATACCAACAAGCCACAGGTGTTGCCAACGTACTGGAGACTTACTGGTTGTCCAGTAGTTAACAGGAGTCTAGAGGGAAAATATAATGGGCAGCAGCATGTATGATGAGTTTGGAAAAAGTGTTGTGGCCACCATTGAAGGCAGACTGCTTTGGGGACAACACTTAGCCTCCTCCTGCCTTCTCTCTTTCAGGTGTCTGTACGTCAGCTATCAAAGTTGCATCTTCCAGGCTGCCTTCACCCAAGAGCCTGGTGGCAACGCCAACCCAGATACTAGCACAGTTTCCCAAGCAGCAGCAGCAGCAGCAGCAACCATCCCCCAAACCACAGCTACAGCAGCAGGCACAGCAACAACAGCAGCAGCTAACCCAGGCCTTGCCCATCACACAGCAGCAACCCCCAACTCCTCATCAACAACAGCAGCCCCCAACCCCACAACAGTCTCCCCTCCCGCCAGGCATTAAACCTACCATCCAGATCAAACAGGAATCAGGTACTGCTAAATGGATGGTGCTGGCCAGGAGCAAAGTCTGAACTCAGTCACAGAGGCAGTGCAGGCAGGAGTGACACTCGGTGAAATAGATTGGAGGTAGATTTTGGATGGATTGGCAGCATAGTTTCTTGATGAAATGTGTCCATTAGGAGTGTTGCTGTAAGAAGCTGTGGTCATGGTGCCTAGCTTAAATGGACTGACAAAAATATTATCCCTCATCTTTTCTTCCATGTGCTTGCCCACAGTAGTTAGCCATGACAGCAAAAAGGAACCTCCAGGTTCCAAGGTAGTGTACCTCTGAATGCCAGGTGATAGAGGGGATCTGTTTTCTTTCCCTCAGAACTCATGATAGGATTTCAAGGCTTGCATCCAGAAAGGAGATATTGCATGTTCACAGTTGCATACATTTTGGGACATGGGTGTTGACATAATTCCTGGCAGTGATAAGTCTCTTGAGCATTATGTTTTTCATGGGAGGAAGTTGGTGAGATTGGTTGATAGGGAAGAGCATTTTATGATCCTTTTGTGTCTTAATGGATAGATGTGGGCTTAGAGGAGGATTTATCTTACTTCTTAAAACATGGACCTCCTTTTGGAACTTTCTTTCCTAGGTGTGAAAATAATCACTCAGCAAGTTCAGCCCAGCAAAATCCTGCCCAAACCAGTCACTGCAACCTTGCCCAGCAGTAGCAATTCCCCTATCATGGTGGTGAGCAGTAATGGGACCATCATGACAACCAAACTGGTCACAGCCCCTGCTGGTAAGTACATTTTATCTGCGTCTGGGAGAGGAGGGAGTGTTTAATCCCACAAAACAAGTTTTCATGCTGTACAGCAGAGGTAATGAAATACACAGGAGTTCCCTTTTGATTTGTTTGAATTCCTCTCCAGCTATTTTAAGCAGTAACCCAATGGTAAATTGGAAGAAGTGGGTCTGCTCATCCCCTAACTGCTGGCCAGATTCTTCAGTTAACATGATGGAAAGGAGGTTCACATCTAGCCTCCCTGATATTCTTAGTTTCTACATGAAGAGATTTTTGTTGTTACCTGCCAGTTACCACCTTGGAGATTTGTGACTACTGGCTACTGAAACTGAGCTTGCCCAAATCTGTGCTTTGTGTTTGCACTGCTTCCCTTGCACACACACTGGATGAAGTGCTGCATACCTCCACAAATGTTTCAGTTATTTGTTCCACTGATGTCTGTTGTCCTCCTTTCCCCCCTCCATCAGGGACTCAGGCGACTTACACTCGTCCAGCAGTAAGCCCGTCCATAGGGACACGCATGACAGGCACTCCAGGTGCCACCTATGTGAAAACTACTAGTGGCAGCATCATCACGGTTGTCCCCAAATCTCTGGCCACACTGGGGGGCAAAATCATCAGCAGTAACATTGTTTCTGGTAGGTAGACATGTTTCTGATTTTTATCTCAAAAATAAAATGGCTTAAATGGTGAAGCTATGAACTGGAATGTCCCTGGTTCAAATGTGAGGAAAGCCTTGTTTTGTATCTCAAAAGCCATAGTTGTAATAAGAGGCAGTTGAATGAATGAAGCCACAGCTTGGTTCTAGTTTGCACTACTATACCCATTCAGTTACTGCAGGGATGTGAGTTAATGCAGTTCTTCATATGCTGGACCACATATCCCAATAGTCATAGGCAGTGGAGCCCCAACAGTGATGAATTCTGGAGGTTGCAATCCAACAACATGTGGAAGGCCACAGAGTAAAACCTCCTTTTCAGTTTGTTGACAATTTGAGAAAGGAATATAGATAGATAGATAGATAGATAGATAGATAGATAGAGCGAGCCTGCTATGGGAGGACTACAAGAGCACTGGAGAAAGGTAGCTGGCTTAAATGGTGAAGCTATGAACTGGAATGTGTCTGGTTCAAATGTGAGGAAAGCCTTTTTTGTCTTCGTGCCATCTTCCCATTTGCAGCAAGATGGGTGATCACGCTTGCCTACTTTGCAAGGTTGTCATAAATGGATGGGTAAACAAAGTGACCCTTATACTCCATGTAGTCTAAGGCTGCTTTTGTGGCCCCAGCCTCTTTGGACTCGCATAGACATTCTTTTTCTAGCAAAAAACACTTTTTCTTTGACAGTCTAGCCTCTTTTTTTTCTAGCTTCTTTGGGCTCTTAGACACATTTTCATTCTTCACTTGGAAGTTTCCAGCAGCACCCTGTTTTAAGGGCCCTGCTTTGTTGTTTAAAATACATTTTTTTAAAACTAGGAGTGGACTCTTGCCCTATTCAGGGAGCCCCTCCCACCCTCATGTTTTTCCTTTTTGGTAGTCTGTGTGGTCCCAATACAGTCTTGGGGCAGAAGATTTGTCTTGGCATGCACAGAAATTTACCCACCCCAGTGCAGAGAAAACAGAGAAGGAGCTTATAAGCCTGAGGTTTCTGGTTGCTTGTGCCAGCAACAGCAAACCATTAAGTGACATTAAATCCAGATTTGCCTGTTGTAGGTGTTTTAGTGGTCACAGTTAGAAAAAAAAGAGAGAAGAGCCCTGTTTTGCCCATTGATAGAGCAGCTGCAGTTTCTTTGACAGTGAGAGCACTTCTGACAACTACACTGGATCTCCCATTTCCTGGTGTAGTTGTGCCTAAAAGCTGGAATTTATAGGGATCACTTCCCCTGACTTCCCCCAGTTCTACAGCAGAATTTTACTTGCTTGGCAAGCCAAAGGTCAGGGATGATTTGGAGCCATAACCGATGCAAATGAAAAAAATGAAATCGGCATAGATACCATCTGGCCTTCTGGATCTTTACATTATTTTGAGAGACTTGTTAACTCACAGCTTTTAAAAACAAGAAGTTTTGTGGCTGTATATTGTACTGTCTCTCCATGGCATTTTTAAGCATGAGATCAGACCGTAGAAATCTCTGGTAGCCAGCAGATGGCTTCATGTATGGCCCCTCTCTCTGTTTTGCTTCTGGCTATAACAAACTCTTACAACACTAATGCAGCAAGAATCAACGACAACCCATGTCCACTTAGCCATTTGGATCTGTGATGTGCGGTGGTAATGGTTTGAAAGTATTGATCATATGTGGATATATTGTGAGGTTGCAATGGGAGTAGCAGACTTGTAGTGGTAGGGACAACCGTGAATGTCCTTTCAGTGGTGCAGTGTTAACCTGTGCAGAAAAGGAATGTGAAACCATTCTTTTTACAGTTGAAGGGGAATGAATGCTGATCTATAAATAGTGCTGTATTTTTTAAAATGACAAAAATCCCCTTGCCCCACAAGCCGGCAGCTTGCCAAGCAAGTTCTATTGTTAGTAGACCAAGCTGTTTTATTTTCTTTTTCTTTTTAAAAGGTAACTCCTTGATGAAGACCTATTTTCAACAAAAAGGTACTGTATTCAAAACTCGCAATGCTCTCAAAACCCTTTTGTATGACTTCTCCTGCAAGTGTTGAAGAATCTACCCACCCACTCACCCCCATACAGTTATGTTTTTGCTGGTATTTCTCTCTGATGGCTAATTTGTCCCAGGTCACCCAGGACCATATGGCCTCTGACCTGAATCTCAGCCTGGCTGGAGAGGAAGGGGCCAGCTTGTGTTGTTGAAAGTTGATCCATCAGTCTCCCCTTTTCCTGGTTGCAGTTTAACTTGTTCAAATCTGTGCCTAGGGACCTAACAATCTTCCCTGAACCTAAGGCCTTTGCACTCTGCTGCAGTGCCCTTTAAATGCAAGGCACTAGTAATCTTCAAGAAATTGTCATCCTAGTGCAAAGGAGTACTTGTGAAACTTGGCTCGCTCTGTCTTGACAAAGAGGGGATGTGATTCTGGGTTCCTGTTTGCACATCACTTCTTGAATGCAGGGGGGGGGGTTTTTGGGGGTTTTTTGTGTTTTGGGGGGGGGTTGTCCTTAAATTGTGCTGGGTGGGTGGCATATACTGTATATAATAGGATGGCAAGATGGGATCCATAGCTGGAGTGCATCCTTGCCTTCTGATCACATCTCCTTTCCTTTTCTTCCCTCCCTTGTCCCTAAACAAGGAACTACCACCAAAATCACAACGATCCCCGTGACATCCAAGCCCAATGTGATAGTTGTGCAAAAGACAACAGGGAAAGGCACCACCATTCAAGGACTTCCTGGCAAAAATGTGGTCACGACGCTACTAAATGCAGGGGTGAGTGAGGATTAAATGGTGATGGTTTGTGGGCCTCACTTGGGTGAGAGGCATGACACTGGCTAGTGGTTGGCTGAAATATTTGAGCAGAAGGTTGGGCAGCACAGTTGACACAGGGGTGTTATAGCAGCCACATGAGGGCTGAGTTTTCTGCTGAGCATGCAGGAATTCCCTGGTTCACTCCTAGTCTTCTGTACTTGTTGATGTTCAGGTAGAAAGTTACAAGGATGGCCTCTTCCTCGCATGGCCCTAGAGAGTAGGGTTGCCTTATGTCCTCCTTT
Organism: Sceloporus undulatus; assembly: GCF_019175285.1. NCBI lineage: Eukaryota > Metazoa > Chordata > Lepidosauria > Squamata > Phrynosomatidae > Sceloporus > Sceloporus undulatus. The sequence goes on from NC_056524.1 coordinate 6,849,101, forward strand.
TCCCCCAACAGGTTCTCTTTTTCAGAGCTAAAACTTCTTTCCAGATGGATTTTTTTAAAGGTTTGCTCTTGCTTTGGCTGCTGCCCATAGTTGCTGCCTCCTCATCACTGCCTCACCAGCTCCATCATGAGATCCACTTAGGGATGCCATAACCCGGCGGCCCCCGTGACAATCACGCTTTTGGGGGGCCCGTCACAGTCCGGTTTGGGGGCCCCCCACGCCTTGTTCCCGGTTCGGGGTCCGCTCCTCCTGCGGCCATAGCCGCTGCCGCTAATGCGGCTGGCTGCTGCGCCAACCCACCTCCTCCTCTTCGTGGTGGGCTGGGCAGCGCCAACCCACCTCCTCCTCCGGCTCCGCCTTCCTCCTCCTCCTGGGTGGCAGAAGCGCCGCCGCCACCGCATCAGGGCTTGCCCACCGGTGCGCGTGCACGGGGCTCCAAAACAGGAGCTCATCCCTTGCTTTGGCCAGCCAGCCATTGGCCAGCTGGTCAAAGAGGACGGGCTCCTTGGCGCGCGCCACCCAGGCCTCAGCAGAGGTTAGTGGCAGCGCGCGCGCCTGCCCCGCTTCCCTTTTTTTGTTGATGGAGGACGAAGAGAGGAGGAGGAGGAGGAAGGAGCTGTAGGAAGGGTGCCTTGAAGGGGCCAGGGCAGAGGAGGAGGAGGAGGAGGAAGGAGCTGGAGGAAGGGTGCCTTAAAGGGGCCAGGGCAGAATTGGGGCAGAGGAGGAGGAGAGCTGAGTCAGTGGCCATTAGGTCTGCCTTGGTTTTGGGGTTTTTTTTAATTATTTTTAAAAATATAAAATACTTATTTTATTTTATTTTATTAATTTTTATTATTGCTTTTTATTTTTTTTATTTCTTTAATTTTTATTATTGCTTGTTTTATTTTATTTCATTAATTTTTATTATTGCTTGTTTTATTTTATTACATTAATTTTTATTATTGCTTGTTTTATTTTATTACATTAATTTTTATTATGAAATATATACACCCCTGCCTTGTTATTTATTTTTTTCGCCATTATTTTTTATTATTAAATATATGGAAGTGCATTTTCTGTGTACAGTGGTACCTCGGGATACGAAATACCCAGGTTACGAAATTTTCGGGATACGAAAAAATCCCATAGGGAATTATTGTTCCGGGTTACGAATGTTTTTTCGGGTTACGAAAAAACTTTTGGTGCTTTTTTCGGCTTTTTCGCACGGAATCGCGGCTTTTCCCCATTAGCGCCTATGGCAATTCGGCTTACGAAGGCTTTTCGGGTTATGAAAGCGGCCGCGGAACGAATTACTTTCGTAACCCGAGGCACCACTGTATTTGTGGCACTTTGAATGCTAACAAGTCTGCCTTTCTTGGACAATTATAGTGATGATGATGATGATGATGATGATGGTGATGGTGATATCAAGAAGCCTCTGAGGCACGGCCAATGTAACTTGCTGTGATTTTTACAAACTCATGCGCAGTGAAGAAAAACCACAGTCCCTTGCCCAAGTACACACTTCTAAGAAGTACAATTGAACCCGAGGGCAAATACATTTCTGCCATCTGTCTAGGAATAATGCCAAAATGTCCTCCATTTTGATCATGCTTAAAAAACATGCATTTATATTAACATTTTTTAAAAGCCCTCAATTTTTTTTGCACGTCCTCCATTTTTATAAAAATGTGTCCGACATTTGAAAATGTTGCCCTACATTTGTCCTACATTTGTCCCGGTTTGGAGCTCCTGACTTATGGCAACCCTAGATCCACTAGGAGAAGGGATGGAGACTAGCCTGGAGGAGTGCTCAGAGAAAGAGAGAAATAGCAGCTCATGGGAGGGGTGTGGGGTGGGATGAGGAGAAGGGCAGAGACCCAGAGGGTGAAGGCAAGCTAGCTAAGCAAGGCAGCTGAGGGAGGCTCTGGCCATGTGTGAGCAATGAGACAAAATAGCTTGATGAACTACGATGAACTAAGTGAGGCAGTTGTCATAAGAAGCAGGGAAGGGTGAAGGCAAAATTCTTCTTATTTAAATGCAGCAAAGGTTAGGAATATTTTTAGGAGCAGTTATCACTTCTTATATGGTAGGGGTATTTAGAGTGAGAGTTATCATAGTGATTAGTGGTTTGAAGTAGTCAGTCAATGTGTGCTCTTTTTGGCTTGGTAAACTATAGTAACCCTGCTGGAGAGTTGGTTGGAGCAGACACTGGCTAGAATCCAAATGGACAGGATCGTTTAACTTGGGGTAACTGGGACATCTTCCTGTGTTTCTAAGAGAAGCCATTTAAAATACATCAGTGGCGAATGGTCTTTGGCACAAATTGTTCCCTGTGGAACATGGTATGCTGAGCCTGAAATTCAGGGGGACTCAGGCTTTCTTGTGGGTTCTCTGGAGAAAACTGCTAAATGACTCTCAAGCAGCATGCCTTGCCACACAGCAGTTCCTTCTCTGTATGTACTTTCATACCAGCTCATCTGGCAGTGTGTTGGGTAGCTGCCTTCTACCAGGTCAGACTGGCAGCAGCTGTGCAGTATCTCCCATCATTTTCTTCCTGATCTCTGGACATACCAGAGATTGAACATGGGACTTCATAGAATAGCAGCAAGTCAAATCTAGTCAAAAGACAGTCTTGAGGAACAGTTCACAAATTAGTAGCCCAAAATCATTTGTAATAGTCCACAAAGCCCTTTCATCTACTAAGGAATCAGTGACATTTCTGGTGTGATGTTTTGAAACCATGTATTTTTAATCTGTGCTATAAGTATTAACACTTTTTAAAATGTTTTGGTTGGTCACTACTTGTTGCAGTATGCTTGTTGGTGAGAAGTACACACTTTTATAGAGAGACATTAGAAGAGTGTCTGTAGAGCAGTTGCTTTTAAATAGCTCAAAAAAGTGAGCCAAGCAACATCATGTACATATTCAATTTTAGTTTTAACTAACCTTTAGTTGGAGCTTCTTTTTGTCTGTGGATTCATTTAAAACTTTGTCCTCAGGGAGAAAAAACTCTCCAAGCAGTGCCTGCTGGAGCAAAACCAGCCATCATCACTGCCAGCAGACCCATTACCAAGATGATCGTCACACAGCCCAAAGGGATAGGATCTGCTGTCCAGCCAGCCACCAAAATAATCCCCACCAAAATTGTTTATGGACAGCAAGGAAAAACACAGGTATAAAAATAAAGGAATCTGATACAATATTAAAGGGGGATGATTCTTATACACAGGGTAGCTAAGAAAGGGAAGATGAAAGCTGAAGGATCAAAATTGCCCACTGGTTATTTGCTGAGGTGGAATGGGGACACTGATGTTGCTTACCTTGCTGTTTTGTGCCTTCAAGATATTTCTGACCTATTGTCACCCTAAAGAGAGTTTTCTTGGCAAGATTTGTTCAGAAGGGGGTTGTCCTTGCCTTCCTCTGTGGCTGAGAGAGTGTGACTTGCCCAAGATTGCCCAGTGGGTTTCCATGGCCAAGCAGAGATTTCTACCCTGGTCTCTAGAATTGTAGTCCAACACTCAAACCACTACACCATCCTGACTCTCCTGTGTTGCTAACTATCTTTTCACAATTAAAAACAGCAACAAAAACATTCATTTTCTTACTGGGTCAAATAGTTGACAGTAATTAATTCTTTTCTCTCACTCATTTCCCTTTTGTATCAGCCATTAGTGCCATTCATGTTCAGGGGGGTTATTGTTGTTGTTGTTAACAGCCCTTGAGTCTTCAAGACGCTTATTCTCTACCACTTCGCTCAGGTCCTGCGGGCTCAGGCTTGTGACCTCCGATTGAGTCTAACCATCTGACACATGGTCTTCCTCTCTATTGCCTTCCACCTTTCCTAGTATCATTGTCTTTTCTAATGAAATATGCCTTCTTAAGATGGGGCCATAGATGCAACATACAGTGGGCCCTTGGTATCCTCTAGGGTTTGGTTCCAGGACCTGCCATGGATACTAAACCCTGTGGATGCTCAAGTCCCATTAAATACAACAGCATAGTAAAAAGGTGTCCCTTCTGAAAATAGCAAAATCAAGGCTTCCTTTATGGAATTTATATCTTTTTGGAATATTTTCAAGTTGTGAATAGATGAATCTGTGGAAAAGAATCTGTGGATATGGAGGACTGACTGGTTTTTTTATTATTATTATTTTTTAGTTTCTACTATACTTGGTCAGAAAAATAAGTCCCCTTTTAGTCTCCACTATACTTGATGGGAAAAATAACTTCCCTTCACCATAATGACACCTCATACTACTTTGGGGAGTTGTTGCAGCAAAAGATTGAGAAAGTCTGGAAGCATCCCATTTAGAAACAAAGGTCTATATCTTGCTCCTTCCTTCCATGAATTCTATCCTAGGCTTAGCAGGAGGGCTTTGCTGGTTAAGATGAAAGGACCATCCAGTCTGGTTCTTCCCACCGCTTGCCTCTGGAAAGCCTAAAAGCAGGAAATGAGGGCAGCAGCTATTCTGTAGCTGGCAACTTGGAGGCATACTTCTTTTCCACCTGGAGGTTTATAAGCAGCTACCATGGCTTACTTCTTTATTAGTCACCTTTATTATCCCACATTTTCACTAAAGTCATCAGTGTGTGACTTGCTCAGTGGGTTTCCATGGCCAAGAGCAGATTCGTACCCTGGTTTCAGTCCAACCCTGAAACCATTATATCATGCTGGCTTTCTAGTCCAGCACACTAATTACTTAATTAGATTTTATAATGTAATAATCATAATGATGATGATGATTTATTTCTAGCCTGCCCAATCACAAAGAATCCGGGCGGGTTACAACAAGTAAAATACATCAAATTACAAATAGAGTAAAAAAAAAATCAAACCCTAGACCTACCCCCTCCCCCAATTCCCAGTACTAAAACACTCTTTCTTCAACTCTTGACAGCTTTGCTCCTGTATCTGTACGTGTGTCTTCCCCCATGACTAGGCCTCAGCCCTGGCTCACTCCCACTATCAGGTACCTCCGGTCCTGCTCTCGAGCGGCTGAACGTCTTTGGAAAAAGTCTAGGGAACCGGCCGATTTCATTCATTATAAATTCACCCTTTTATCTTTTTCACGCGCTCTGTCTATGGCAAAACAGAACTATTTTAAATCACTGATCTGCGCTAATGAGAGGCGTCCGCAGCGTTTGTTCTCCTGCTTCAATACACTACTCAAACCTTCCTCTCCCCCTGTCTTCTCATCTTTTTCCCCCACTGACTTCGCCAACTACTTCATCACAAAAGTCACTACTATTCGATCTGAAATAATTCCTCCCGACTTGCCCCCTACCACTAACCTCCTGGTACCTTCTACTGATAAACTCTCTGTGTTTCCCCCTGTTTCTCTGGATGAACTCTCTAAGCTGCTAAATTCTTCCAAACCTACTACCTGTTCTCTTGTTCCTATTCCCTCCCGTCTCCTAATCTCTATAGCCCCTTCTCTTCTGCCCTCACTCCTCTATATCTTTAATCTCTCTCTCTCTTTGGGTTCCTTCCCTTCTGACTTCAAACATGCTCTCGTTTCCCCAATTCTGAAGAAACCCTCTCTCGACCCCTCTTCTTTGTCTAGCTATCGTCCAATTTCTCTTCTTCCTTTTCTTTCTAAGGTCCTAGAACGGGTCGTTTATTCTCGCTGTATTAAGTTTCTTGAAGCCAACTCCATCCTAGACCCCTTCCAATCTGGCTTCCGCCCACGGCACTCTACAGAGACAGCCCTCACCAAGATCTCAAATGATCTCTTGCGGGCCAAGGCAAACGGCCTCTACTCTATTCTCATTCTTCTCGATTTGTCTGCAGCCTTTGACACTGTTGATCACTGTCTCCTGGTTGATTTACTTTCTGACCTTGGGTTCGCCGACTCTGCTCTCGACTGGTTTAAATCTTACTTGTCAGATAGATCTTTTGCAGTGGTCACGGGTGGTCAGACGTCTTCCTCTGTTCCCCTATCTGTTGGAGTTCCCCAGGGCTCTGTCTTGGGTCCCCTTCTGTTCTCTCTATACACACTGTCTCTAGGTAAACTCATCAGTTCTTTTGGTTTCTCCTATCATTTGTATGCCGACGACACTCAGCTGTATCTCTCCACCCTTGACCTTTCGACGGGGCTTGAACAGCAAGTTTCTTCTTGTCTGACTGCCATCTCTCAGTGGATGCGGCTTCGGCGCTTGAAGCTCAACATGTCTAAGACTGAGCTTCTTGTCTTTCCACCTAAACCCACCCTTCATTATTCCTTTTCTGTTTCTGTCGACGACACTTCTATTCAACCGGTTCATCAAGCCCGCAGTCTTGGCTTCATTTTTTACTCTCCTCTGTCATTTATTCCCCAGATCCAGGCCACCGCCAAGACCTGTAGATTCTTTCTCCACAACATTGCCAAGATCCGTCCATTCCTCTCAATCTCTACTGCCAAGACTCTAGTCCATGCTCTAGTGGTTTCGCGACTAGATTATTGTAACCTCCTTCTAACAGGGCTTCCTCTTTCACACCTCCATCCTTTAATATCTGTTCAGTATTCAGCTGCCCGTATTGTCACATCCGCTCGCCGCTTTGACCATGTTTCTCCTCTTTTATCCTCCCTTCATTGGCTCCCCTTCCCCTTTCGCATCCGGTACAAGCTTTTGTTACTGACTTTCAAAGCCCTCCATGGGTTGGCCCCTCCTTACTTATCTGACCTTCTTTCTCCTTACATTCCTACTCGCACCCTCCGCTCTGGTAGTCAGGGTCTCCTGTCACAATGTAGGACTACCACTGCCCCCTCCTGAATTCGTCCCTTCTCGCTTGCTGCCCCTTACTCCTGGAACCTTCTTCCCCCACATGCACACCTCATCACTTCTCTGCCCAGTTTCAAAACTGAATTAAAGACTATATTGTTTAGAGAAGCATTCCCAGAGGTGAGCCCCTCTCCAACCCAGGAAGCCTCCTTCTAATCATCCATCAAGAAGCCAAGCCCTTCCTCCAGTCCATCTGCCTTGGTCCAGGCCTCGGAGGTGGAAAAGATCTGCTGGACCTGATCCTATTCCCCACCACCACTCCCTTCTCCTTTTGTGTCGTGTCTTTTAGATTGTAAGCCTGAGGGCAGGGAACCGTCTGACTAAAAAAAAAAAAAAAAATTTATGTACAGCGCTGTGTAAACTTACAGCGCTTTATAAATAAAGGTTAATAATAATAATAATAATTAAACAGTAATAGTATAAAAACATTAAACAAAAAATAGGCAGAAAGATAGCCGGGGAAGAATAGACAGATGAGGGGACAAATATCTCTATATCTGGGGAGGTTAACTAAGTTGGAAAGGCCTGCCGGAAGAGATCCGTCTTGAGTGCTTTCTTAAAAGCTGTCAGAGTGGAAATATGACGGATCTCCGCTGGCAGGTCGTTCCATAGTTTTGGAGCAGTAATAGAAAAGGCCCTCTAGATTAGATTCTTTTTAGGATTTAAAGCAGACAAGTGGGATTTTGCTTTGCAATAAAAATATATAAAGCAAAACCAGTGCCTTCCACCCCCAGTACTTTGACAGGAACAATGTGTATAATCTAAAGGAGATCTGCTAAACTGACATATTTTCTTCCCCCCACCACCCTTTTTAGGTCCTTATCAAACCAAAACCAGTGACCTTCCAGGCAACGGTGGTAAGTGAGCAGACAAGACAGTTGGTCACAGAGACTTTGCAGCAGGCTTCGCGTGTGGTGGAGGCAGGGAATGCTTTGTTGCCGGAGGTGAAAGAAGAACCCCACACTTACACCGACAGCAGCTCTTCCTCGACAGAATCTTCACAAGGTTCCCAAGGTTCAATTGGTGTAGATTTTCCTTAGGGTTGGGGGTGGCACTTTCCAGAGATCTGTGGTTTTGGAGATTTGATACAGAATTGGACTGGCTATCTGGGAGAATGTTGAGATGGGCAAAGCCTGTCTCACTCACAGCTCTGGGCAAGCCCTAAATATCACCTCCCATTATATGTGTTTTGGTTACTTTACTGGATTACAACTACCGTATATACTCGACTGTAAGTTGACCTCATGTATAAGTCAAGGGCAGGTTTTGGGGGCAAAATTGAGTGTTTTAATATGACCCCTTGGATACATGTCTATACTTCAGTGTTCCTTTTCTAAAGCCTTAACCTGTCATTTCCACCAGGAGTTGATCTCAGGGATTACCAGCCCCTTAGCCTTACTGGTAATATTTTCTTAATATGTACATTGTGTTTTGATCATGAAATTATATGCACTTCAACATATATAGGATGTTGCTCATGCATGGGCTTCCATGACAACACAGGCTCCTTTCTGCTAGGATAGTGATGATATTTCTCATGAGCATCTGTGGCCTCTAACCTTCGGGTACTGATAAGAGCCAGAAAGTGACAGTGGGATAGGAGGATAACTAGGAAGGAAGAGCAGTGGTCGTATGCATGTAGCTTCCAGTTTGCTATATGACCATATTGTGGCTTGCCAACAAGACTAATATAGATTGACTAGAGATTTCCATCCTCCCCTGTGTTGCAGATTCCCAGCCTGTGGTTCATGTCATTGCATCCCGGAGCCAGGATTGGTCTGAACATGACATTGCTGTGGACTCCAGTCCTACTATAATCTATCAGGATGTCTCCAGTGAATCTCAGTCAGCCACTTCGACAATCAAAGCATTGTTGGAACTGCAGCAGACAACAGGTGGGCAGTTTCAGTCCTCCAAGTACCATGTTTTCTTTCTTATTTACTTTGTGTAAATGAACATGCATTTTCCCCTTTATATTTCAGAAATGGAAACTGTCCAAAAAAGCTTTGAATATGTTTGGGGCATTGAAAATCTGAACACTCTCAATTCTCCCTCCAGATTAGCTTCTCTTTCGGATTTGAAGAAGACAAATTGGATTTTGCTTTCTAACAAAACTCGCTTTTGTTATCCATGAAAGTGGAGAAGGGATGGGTGATCAACCTTCTCCAACCCAATACCTGCCCAGATGTGCAGGTGTACAGCCCCTACTGCTCCCAGCCAATATGCACACTGGCTGGAGGGATGGGATTTGTACTCCAACACATCGGAAGGGCATGTGCACCTAAATCCAGTTTAGATATTTCTACAACAACAACAACAACAACAATAATAATAATAATAGGTTTTATTTATATACCGCCCAATCACTGGGAATCCGAGCGGTTTACAATAGAGGGGATAATAGACAGTTCCCTGCCCACAGGCTTACAATCTAAAAGACATGACACAAAAGGAGAAGGGAATGGTGAGGGGGGGAGGGAATCAGGTCCAGCATTCTTCTCTCCCTCTGAGGCCTGGACCAAGGCAGATGGACCGGAGGGAGGGCTCTTCTTCTTCAGGCTAGCCCCTGATGGTACTGGGCCAGCCTACTCTCTCCCTCAGAGGCCGAAAGATGACAGTTAGGGAGGGAGGAGCCTCTTTCTTCAGGCTAGCCCCTGATGGTACTGGGCCAGCCTACTCTCTCCCCCAGAGGCCGAAAGATGACAGGGAGGGAGGAGTCTCCTTCTTCAGGCTAGCCCCTGATGGAACTGGGCCAGCCTTCTCTCTCCCTCAGAGGCTGAAAGATGACAGTTAGGGAGGGAGGAGCCTCTTTCTTCAGGCTAGCCCATGATGGTACTGGGCCAGCCTACTCTCTCCCTCAGAGGCCGAATAGAGATCTATTACATCAGTGGGAATGTGATAATTCATGACTTAAAGTGTATTCAGATGGACTACAATTCTCAGAATCTCCCACTCAGCACAGGCCATATTGACCTGGGAATCTAGGAGAGGTAAAGTTCAAAAAATAACTTTTCCAAGCTCTGATTTGCAACAAACTGGGACTGAACTTGGGTCCACGCCCCACTCTGCCTCTCACACTGAAACAAGTACTGTATTTTCTGGCGTATAAGACTACTTTTTAACCCAGGAAAATTTTCTCAAAAGTCGGGGGTCGTCTTATAGGGCTGAAACTTCCGAGCCGGACTGGAGAATCTGCGGTCGCGGCATATGGTGGGGGGAGCTCAAAAACGGCCATGGCCGCATACACTCTGTATGTGGCGACCATATGAAAGCAGCAAGGGCGGTGCTGTACAAGTACAGTAGAAGAAAATCTTGGAGACAGGGAGGGCTGGGCAGGCAGGGAGAGCTGACCAATCCAAGCAGGCTTTGTATACAACAAGTTTTCCTGCTAAGTACCTAAATGTCATAAGCATTTGAATTAAAATTACCATATTGAAATCAAATCTGATGTTTTTTAAATTTTTATTTGATGTGCATTGGAAGAGGAGTAGTCTTATATGGTGAGTATATCCCAAACTCTATATTTTAACTGGAAAAGCTGGGGGTCGTCTTATACGCCGGAAAATACGGTAGATTCCACTTCTTTAGCATCAACAGGAAAATCAGTGTTCAGATCAAGGGAGTGCCACTCAGACCTCACCTGGAATGTTGTCCATTCTGGACACCACAGTTTTAGAGGTAGATTGATAAGCTGAAATGGGTCTGGAGGAAGGCTGGGATACTGTGGGATTCTGGAATCCTTTGAGGGGAGCATTTCTTATGTTTGCATGCATTTGGGGGGCTCTTTGTGGTTTGGGGGCAAAAATGACAGAAAGTTGTGCTACTTTAAAAACAAATAGAGGGTTGGGAGAACTGATGGAGTACTCCAGGGACCACAAAAATACATGTGTGTCTCGCAGGCCCCACTGTGCCCCTGTCGTCCATTAACAAGCATTTCAACTCTTGAGTTATTTAAACAGAAACACTGTGCTGTCTTTTCATTTTCATTTGCTGAGCAGTGAAGGAGAAATTGGAGTCAAAGCCAAGGCAGCCGACAATAGACCTGAGCCAGATGGCAGTTCCCATACAGATGGCTCACGATAAGCGCCATTCCCCAGAGAGTCCATCCATTGCTGTGGTAGAGTCAGAACTTGTTGCAGAATATATCACCACCGGTAAGTCAAGGCAAAGCATGCAAAGGCTTGGCAGAGAAGGCTCTCTTGGGGTTGCTCCCCACAAGTGGAAAGGCTTAGAATTAGGCATGATAGCTCAGCTGGATTGGATTAGATCCCTGTTCTATCCTGTCATCAAAACCAAGACATCCTCCATGGAAAGATGCGGGGAAGGAAGCAACCACTTTTAAAATACAAATGAACCTTAAAGCTAACCATTGATAAGAGAAGCAAACTATGTTGCTTCTATGGCACTGGTTCACATGATATGAGAAGCCAGGACTCCTGGTTTACTGAGAAAGAGCAGCATGTGTACTTTCTTTGCCTTTTTCTGAATGTGGGTAAAACTGCCACTCTGGCTATTTTGCCCCTCTCTCTAGCAAGCTACACATTAAAACCAAGGATTGTTTTTAGATTACTTTGTCTGACTTGTTCCCAGGTGGGTGGAGGACCCAGATCATCAGCTGCACCCTCATTCAATCAACACGATAAATAGATGATTGAACAGCCTGGAGCAAGCCACTTTGCTTCTGAAAGATAGTTAAATATATCTGGTAGCATTTCTCTTCTAGGAAGGGGCAAGGCTTAATTTGAACCAGGACTCTGTCCTGGAGCCTGAACCACCTTGATGTGAGAGCATTAACAGTGTCTCTGAGCATGTTCAGAGTGCCTCTCCAAATTTAGTCACCTCTAGCCATTCCTAGAAGAAAAGGGTGTTCATGTTTCAGTAGCCACTGTTCCTTTCTTTTTGAGAAATTTAGTTGTTGGGATGACCTCATCTTTTATGTGCAGCAGTTCTAGCCCCAAATCTACTCTTGCTTGATTTGCTTGACAAATCTACTCTTGCTTGGCAGTCTTTGGCCTTCCACATGTTTTGGATTACAGCTCCCATAATTCTACGCTATTGGCCTTGCTAGCTGGGGCCTCTGGAATGAAAGTTCAGAACATTGGGAGAGCCAGAATTTTTCCATCCCTGTTGTAAAGATTCTAGGGAATGCTGGGGCGGTAATGGCCTCCATGGTTTGTTGAGTCCATATTCAAAGAAAACAGTCAGTGCCTGCCTGCTTTTTCTGGCTTCTCTGTGTCTCAGCCAAACCTCACATTCCCAAAACAAGGAGCACGTTGTTCTCAGAGGGGCGGGATACAAATAAATTTTATTTATTTATTATTTATTAGCTTGCCATTATTGAAATGATCAAACGTATAGAATATAGATTCAAGATGCCTATTCAGTACACTTTTAAGTATCTTGTGCAGAGGTCCTTCTCAGTATTGTCAGTCAAGTATAAATGTTGGGAATTGAATCAGGACCCTTTATCTGAAAACTTTGTCTTCTGCCACTCTACCGTAGAACTCTCCCCCCCCCCCCACAGACTTTTAAAAGTGGAGCTAAAAGAAGGTTAAGACTTGTCAAAATACATTTTATTTTTTTGTCAAACATTGCACTTTTCTCCCTACCTTTTCTCCTAAACTCTATAAGCTTTACATTTATGTATCATCTTGTGTTGCTCAGTTTGTGGCTTCATTGTTGAGGGCCCAGCTTTCTGGTTTCAATAGAGATGTTGTAACAGTTTTGCAAACTGCCATTTCTTTGTTGTGTGGCTTACTGGGCTTGTCTGCTTTCTTATATGTTTGTGCATTGTGGTTTTCCTAGAGATGGAAAACCTCCCAAATGTCAGTGGATCTGGGAAGTGGTGAGCCACAACCTTTGCATATGCCATGCCAAGAAGCACCATGAGAAATTTTTAGCTTTGTTTTTATGTTTACCCACTGCTGTATAGGTACAGACATTGTATTATGAACAGTTTGAAAATAATGGGTGAAGGTTTTCCCTTTCTCTCAAAATATTACCCTTTGGAGAAGTTAAGGACAGACAAAAGAAAATACTTCATTATACAAGAAATAACTAATTTGAAAAAAAGAGACAATGACATTTGCATTTGTATGATCTGTACATAGAACAGAATGAAGTGGGGAAATCATGAAGGTGAAAGAATGGAAGTATGGACTCACATTTTACATTTGTTTTCCTGTGTCAGAACAGCTTCCTGCAAGTGTACACTAACACAGCTGTGATTGTTTTCTTTTGTGTGCTAGTTTTCTAATTTGGCTGGAAAAGTGTAACTGCAGGTCTTGTGCTTGCAGGGATTTTTTTTTTATGAATAGAAGAGCAAATGTAAAAACATGTTCCTTAGTCATGGTTTCCATGTTTTATGCATAACCCTAAAAATATTATTCCACACCTGTGGTCTGAAGTGGTACAGCCCATTCCACCATCATGGGACACTTCTTCCTCATTCGCTTGCATGTATAAAATAGCCCAGGTCTTTTTAAAAAGGAAAACCAGATATTTCCCCATGAGGCAGGGCTGTCAAAGAGGGTCAGCATGGTGTAGTGGCTTGAGTATTGGACTATGACGCTGGAAACTGGGGCTCAAATTCCCACTCAGCCATGGAAGCCCACTAGGTGACCTTGGGCAAGTCTCACACTGAACAAATCTTGCCAGTGATAGGGTTACCTTAGGGTCAGCGTAAATTCAAATAACTTGAAAGCACATGACAACAAGGCCTCTTGATGTGACACTACTTATGCTAGCTGGGACGGAAACCTCCATGCCCTGAGAAAAGATATATCTGGTTATGGGAGCCAAACTGTTTCCAGCACAGGGGTTCTGTGACATCATATTCTGATGCTGTTTTTATTCATTTATTTTAGTTTTGAAACAGTAGTGATGCTGTAGCAGGAGTTGTTTAACCTCATACCATTTTATGGTGTGAACATATGTAGCCTTGTTAGTTCCTGCTAAGGGATCCATGTCATGATTGTAGTCTCCTTTCTCCTTTTTGCTGAACCAAGTTGAGAAGAGCTTAAAGGATAATCAGGAAAGCAAGCATTAAACACCCTCTCCTTCAGCATCTTTGTTCCAGTATCATATTTCCCATGAGGTCTATATTGTTTTTGTAAAGGCCAAAAGATCTCCTTACAGATTTATCATGTCCCTGAGATATTGGGTGCAATGTCTTTCATGTCCTTTTGCTGCTTCCAGGGGTATCTGGCTTAGTAGCTATGAAGGTAAGTGCCAGGTCAGAACTTTGAAAAAGATACTTTTTTGGACTATAACTGGAAGAATTCCCCCATCCAGCATTGACCATACTGGTTTGGGAGTCTAGTGTTCTAGTCCATAAAAGTATCTTTTAGGCCTCCCCAAGAAGGCAGTTTGAGATTTTACAACTAATCTTCTGTAGGAGGTTAGAGTCCTATATCTTTTCTCTTTTTTGCACATGAGAGTTTAAGAGAGGCATTGGCTTTGTTTTAGAGCTAACACCAGCTGGGAATGAGTAGAGCAATGTGCCTCTTCTCTTAGCTCTAACATTTTTGTCTATCTGCAGACTCAGGAAGACAGCACTGTGTTCCTTCACATTCGGAAGAATATCTCCAAAACCACATAGGTTAGATGTTTTATTTCTAAAAGACCTTTTAAAAAATTGTGAAACATATCAGAAATGCCCAGGATAACTTGACAGAACTTCCCTGCCCAGAAGTCCTGGCCAGCTCTGGCACTGAATACTCTATCTGCAATAAGTATACTGTTAACATTTTAAACATTAGACAGGTTCATTCATGAGCTTTCAGGTAAACCTGTCTATGGTATGAAGGGTTAGGCTGACTGTATTGGCTACAAGTTCTGATAGCTGCTACTGTCACCAATGAGTACTTCATTGCAGCTTTTTTTGTGAGAGCAAAGACAACTAGAAATTTGCTCTAGCTGCTTGTTCTTCTGGGCTTTTGCAAAGCAGCCACTACCAAATACTGCCAGAAAGTAGGCAAGTGTTTAGTGGCATGAGGCTGCATCTAGAAGAGATCTACCTGAAACTGACTGTAGCAGAACAGAAACTTGCAACAGTCACTTGGAGGGTTCTGACCATGTGCTTCAGAAGCTGCCCTGATGACTTTCCCTTAATCTTGGAGTGTTATTTGGAACTTGGAGGAAAATGAATGTGTAGCTGATTCCTGCTACATTTTCAAGAGTCTGTTGAGTTTAAGGTTTAGAGGAACCTGCAGTGTTGGTCTGTTGTTCCTTGGAGTATACCAGCAGACTTATTATTTGATGAAAAGCATGGCATCAGGGCTCATGTGCATACTCTTCTGACATCAAAGTTATTTTGAGTTTGTTGGTGCCTAGAATGTCAGTTTAAGAGACATTCATTTTTCCTTTCCTCCAGAAGAAAGTTACACTCTGTTGAAACAAGAGTGTACTTACATTCATTTAAATTTTACCCATATTTTATTTGGGTATTCAACTGAGGAGATAACTTTGTGGTGCAACCTTAATAAGTCCCCATTGACTTCTGTTTTATGCCCTCCCCTGGTTCCCTTTCCTTCTTTCAGTGAGTCACCGTGCCCAGCCCCACCAGCAGTCTTCCCAGCCCCAGCGGACTCTGCTGCAGCATGTGGCCCAGTCCCAGACAGCGACACAGACATCTGTTGTGGTGAAGTCCATCCCTGCATCCTCAACAGGAGCCATCACCCACATCATGCAGCAGGTTGGTCCCTGTCCTCTCCAAAGGCTCCTTGTTCTTACAATGGTTAGGGTGGAGGGTCTGCCATGCCTCCCAGTGTTTCCTGGGGGTGGAGTGAGGAGGATGACAGAATGCTAGACCTTAGGATCAGCCAGAGAAATTGGGAGTGCTCTTGATGATCAGGGGAACAGAATGCTAATGCATTCCTCATTATTTGGGTGGGTTCAACAGTCCAGCTGTTTCCCTGACCCATTGCAGCATCTGACCTTCTTACCAGTTAAAGGTGAATGTTAGCATTCTACTTAGTTATTACTGAATTTATACCCTGCCTTGCTCTGTGAATAGGATCGAAGTGTTAGCAAGGGTAAAATCTAGATGTTGTGTGTGTGTGTGTGTGTGTTTTGTGGATCCCTGGAAAATTTAATTTTGCCAGCTTGGTTTCTCTTAATTTGCTCAGTTCTGTGCAAAAATGGCAGTGCTGGAAACAGTATTTCCAAGCTACAGGTTCCTGTTGGTCATTTCAAGGTTTTTTTTCTTTTTAATGGTGGGGGTGAAGCCCCACCACTTCAGGGAATAAAAGTAGATTGGCCTAAAATCACATCCCTTGCTGCCTGCTGCTCTGGATGCAATTACCTATTTAGGTCAATAGTGCCCCCATGGTGGGAGTACAAGGTGGGCAGCAATACACTTTGCACCGGTAAGGGGACCATGTAGCCTTTGTCATATTGAGCTGCAATTCCCATCATCCCTCATAGTCCCTCAATACCTGGAGGTACTCACGTTCTCCCTCCTTGCTCTATGCAGGCTCTTGGGTTTGATCTTTGCTCTTTGGATGTTTAATTCCCCTCCACTAAAGCTTTCTTGCCTTCATCTTGCCTATTTTTAGGCTCTGAGCAGCCACACAGCCTTCACCAAGCACAGTGAACATCTCGGCACAGAAGAAGGTGAGGTGGAAGAGATGGACACACTGGATCCTCAGACGGGCCTCTTCTACCGCTCTGCCCTGACGCATGTGCAGAAGCAGCAGAAGTTGAACCAGCCCCAGCTGGAGCAGACTCAGCTCCAAGTCAAGACCCTGCAGTGCTTCCAGGCAAAACAGAAGCAGACCATCCACCTCCAAGCTGACCAGCTCCCACACAAACTTCCCCAGATGCCCCAGCTCTCCATCCGTCACCAGAAACTTGCTCCATTGCAACAAGACTCGACACAGTCTAAGCTGGACCCCCATTCGGCCACCCACCACTCGATAGTCCGCGAGAGGCAGCTGCCCACCTTAGTGGCCCAGCCCCAGCAGACTGTGGTCCAGGTGCTTGCTGTCAAAACCACCCAGCAGCTGCCGAAACTTCAACAGGCACCGACAGCACAAAAAATTTACGTCCAGCCCCAGAGCCAAATGCAACTCCCTGCCGCTCCTGAGAAGCAACCGGCAAGCCAGGTAACGGGCTCTTGGAGGTTAGGTGGAAAATGAGCTATCCATCTTAGCATCCCTGAAGAAGGAAGGGATTATCAGGTTAGGCGGGGTGTTTTTTTTGTTTTTGTTTTTTTGTTTGTTTGTTTGTTTGTTTGTTTTTACAAAGGCCACATTGATTTTCCATCAGGAAACTGAAGCATGACAAAGGCAGACAGTACAGTTGTTCCTATGGATTTGCGAATTTGAATTCTGAAGATCTCTGAGTCCTCCATCTTCCAGATGGTGACCATAAAGTCACAATAGAGGACCTAGAGATTCCTAGAGAAAACATTTCTCTAGGCATTTGCAGGTTTTCCTGCATGATTCTGTGGTCACCTCCCAGCAGATGTTGACCATAGAGTAGCATTTGAGGACCTAGAGATTCCTAGAGAGGTGTTCTCTCAGGTATTTAAAAAAATACTAGCTTTTTATTTATGGGTTTTCAACTTTCTTGGGGGTCTTGCACTCCTAACCCCAGAGAATGCAACTGGCAAGCATCAGGCTTCTTTTCTGTCCTTTGTGTTATCTCCTGTTCTCCAAACCCCTCCATTTTGCTACTAGGTTTTTCAGATGATTCTATATGATCTAGGATGCGAGGAAATAACTCTTTTTCCACTGATGAGGGTTTTATCCTCTGCCACAGCTGTTTGCTGTTACATGCCAGTCAAGGACTAAAAATATGTTATATTTTACCAAGGTCCCTTTCACACTGTACAGTTAGCATTTTGATCCCACTTTAACTACCTTGGCTTTTTCCTATGGAATTCTGGGGTTTGTAGTTTCATGAGGTATTTAGAATTCTCTGGCAGACTGCTCTGGTGCTTTCCCAAATTACAAATCCTCAGATCTCATAAGATGAAGTTATGATGCTTAAAGTAGAACCAAAGTTCTATAATTGTGAAAGGGGCACACATGGAGGAATTGCAGCTCCCAGTGTTTCACCACTATTGGCTATGTTATCAAGGGCCACTGTGGAGAGCAACCTAATTCCTACCCCAACATTAAACATGTTGACATGAGCATGTCCAGAGGAGGACAAGCAAAATGGTGAAAGGTCTGAAGCCATGCCCTATTAGGAGCCTAGAGAAGAGAAGGTTAAGAGTTGAACACAGAACAGCGGATGCAAGCTACAGGAAAAGAGATTCCACTTAAACATTAGGAGGAACTTCCTGTCAGTAAGAGCTATTCGACAGTGGAACACACTCCCTCAGAGTGTGGTGGAGTCTCCTTCTGAGGTTTTTAAACATAAGTTTGATGGCCATCAATCAGGGATGATTTGGTTGTAACTTTGCATAGAGGGGGTTTGGACTGGATGGCCTTTATGGTCTCTTCCAGCTCTACAGTTCTATGATTTCATGTGTCTAGGTGAGCTAGCCCCTTCTATTTTGAAGTCTTGTTTTAAAGCCAAATAATGCTTCCAGGTGCACAGTTCAGTAGTAGGCATATACTCCCTGCACACCTTGTTTTAAGAAGAAATGGTTGGATTCTTTATCCTTGCCCACAGCAAATCCAGCATCAGTGTTTGGAGTGGGAAGCACACATGTCATTTCATCTGCCTTGATACACAATTTGCTAAACCAGCATGTCAACATTTTATACAGATACTCCTCTTTAGTCCACCAGTTGATCTGGTGTGTGTATGCGTGTGCCTTCAAGTCACCTGCTGACATCTGGCAACCCCATAGGGTTTTCTTAAGCAAGGAATCCCCAGAGGTGGTTTTGCCAGTTCTTTCTTCTGAAATATAGCCTACAGCACCTGTTATTCATTGGCAATCTCCAAGCACTAATTAGGGCTGACCCTGCTTCACTTTCAAGATCAGACAGGATCTGGTACCTTTAGGCTGTTGTAGGCCCTCACATGACCCTGGTGGTCAGATCAAAGTTGGGGAAGACACAAACCCAGGATCATGTCTTGATAAAGTGGAGTACTCTGAAATGTGGTTGGTTGGAAGGAATTTCCCACAATGACCTGAAACAACACTTGGTTGCAAGTCTCAGTCAGCAGTTTAAATGCAATTCTCCCTATAGCCAGTCCTGATCAAAGTGTAATCTGTATTTATTAATACCTAGTCTTTATATGCAAAGGGATCTTGTAGCACCTTTGAAACTAACTGTGCAAAAGAAGTTGTGGCATAAGCTTTCATACACTTGGTCTATTTCCTCAGACCCCATCTAAGAAAGCTTATGCTATAACTTCGTTCACATAGTTAGTCTCCAAGGTGCTACACGATCCCTTTGCATACTGATATTTCAGGCTAACACAGCTATGTCTTTGAATTCTGCCCTATGGTTAACATTTATATGTTACTACAGGTGTTAATTGTTCTTCACATGCATTAGCTTGTTGTAATACTTAGAACAAGGGAGTTCAGTATTAATATCTCTCCTCCCATACTGTAGAACATAAGATAGTAGGTTGCTTAAGGCCTAGTGAGTTCATATCATGGCAGAGTTGACATTCAGACTTGTTGATTTGTAGCCTCCTTCTTAGGCCTTAAGCTGCAGCAGCTGCATTTCAGTGATATAATTGTCACTGGATACGAGAAAAGGATGGCTGCTGTTGCTGAGGCACTGAGAAGATCAGCCCTGTCAAATCTGCAGCTCTATTAGCTGAGCCCTTTCTAAATACAAATCATTGTGACTGCCATTGATTGCATGGATCAACTCCTAATTTTGTTCCCTTTCTTTGTTTTCTTTTGTTTGTTCTTTTTTTTAGGTATAAAGTTATTGATTTCCGTCCCCGTAAATACCTTTTTTTAATTTCTATGGAAAAAAAGACGAACTCCGAGCGGCAGTCTAAGGATCTCCATTGTACGTCTTCCTTTGTAGTTTACATCACCCTCAGCTTAGTAACTCTTTGTCCTAGAGGAGCGATCTCATTTTCCTTGGGAGGGCCAAAACCAGATGGGAATGAAGGAAAATGAAATAGCCAAAAAAGGTGTACATTGACCATCATACAATCCCCTAAAAAGGTGTTGGCATTAGGTGCTTCAGACAGGGGAAATGACCAAGGCGTTACTTTGGGGGTGTAAATCCCAAAGGAAAACGGGACTGCTGTGGCGTAATTGCCAAAACAGACTTCTGGCAGTCAGGAAATCTATCTTGGCATCCCCTTATTAGTTGCCCCCTCCCTTCCCTTTTTGGCTGCTAATCATTCTGTTTTAAAATCCCAAGTTTCCAATTCTTTTCCCCATGGAAAGTGTTGCTGGTGTGTTTCTATTATATTATTATTTAGCTCTTAAAACAAATGGAACCAAACCAAACCAATCTGTCTGTAACATGCACAACCCAAATTTGATTTTCAGGTGCACCAGCCTATAATAACCCAAGGATCTTCTGTTACAAAGATAACTTTTGAAGGACATCAGCCACCTACTGTGTCCAAGGTAGCCACTGTCAGTTCAGTGCCCAAGCTGGCACCACCGCTTCCGAACCTATTTCCTGGCCAGGTGCCTGTGAAGACTGCAGTAGCAGACATTTTGAAAATGTCCATGATGGAGGCGCAGATTGACCCAAGTGTTGACCGTGTGATAGTGGAGCCTGCTGGCAACAAGGCCTCTCCTGGGAGCCTACCAAGTGAAGCAGAACCATCATCCACTTCGGTGCTGAGAGTTGCCACCGTAGGGACGGCCACAGGTGTGTCGGCATCTGTCCTCCAGCAGCCCAAACGCTTGGACTCAGCTTCAAGCCCTCTAGGTGTTGGGCTACCCTTGCAGGAGAGGAAGCAAGTTGTCCAGCCCCCACCTGCAGCCAGCCAGTTCATTCGAATCCAGAACATTGCCCCAAAGAAAACTGAGGAGATCCCTGCGGAGATCCTAATCCAGGTAAGTCATGCACAGACCCATTGGATTGGCACACACACTCAGGGTCTCTGTCCATTTGATCTGGGCTAATGCTTGCCACCAGTCCACTGAAGTACTGCCCAGGAGCTAATTTCCAACCGCCAGAGTGCACCAAAATAATTTCTTTTCCTTCTGTTCTGGATATGAATTTTGGCAATCGTGCCAAAAAAATTAAAATGGAATTTGAAGAGTTTTGGGGACTCGGTGGACACATATCTGGTGTCCACGTTTTTTCCCAACTCAATTCTCTGTCATCCTTCTACCCCATGAGTTTTTTGTTTTGCCGGTGCTTTGAAGACAACAAGTCTTCTAATGTCAGTGAAAAGGGACCATGCCTTTCTTTAGGTTCAAGGGGAGGGTGGGAATCTATCCCTTATGTTCATTTATGTTTAATGCAGAAACATAGCTATGTTGGTTTGGAATATCAGTATGCAAAGGGATCTTCCAGGACTTTTTTTGAGACTAGATGTGCAAAAGAAGTTGTATCATGAACTTTTGTAGACTTGAGGGTTCTACAGTAGGTGTGGTGAGGGCTGATATCCAGACGCTCCAAGCCTTCACCATGCCACCCGGGCGCCATCTTGGTACGCGCCTGTCCACACGACATGTGCCATGATGATGCTCATTGTACACAGCACCTAAACAGGGTCTTTTGGGGGCTTCTTTTTGCTCCTTCCAGAAGCTGCAGTGTGCATCTGGACGCCGCAGCCTCCATCTGGGGCGAAAAAGGGGTGGCTTCAGACCACCACAAAGGAATCACTGTCTTAGAGAATGTTTTGGAATCGCTGTCTTAGAGAATGTGGGATTCTTGTGACCTGGGAACTTGGAGGAAAAGGTGGAAGTCTTCGTTACTACTTTGTAGGTCAAGTCTTCTTGCCCATCTTAGTTGCTTATTTAATAACAAAAAGATGGGAAATCAGATTGGCCATCATTCTTGTAACTTCTGAAGTCCATTAGTCTTTTCTTTTTCAGCTTTGCAGTCAGTGCTGCTGCTTGTAGATGCCTCCCCTTTCCCCATTATTAGACTGGCTTCTGCCTTGTTCTTGCTACCTTCCTTCACTAACGCGTGGTGTTCCCCTCTTCTCTTCCAGACGATCCCTCAGTATTCTGTGGCCTGTCATTCCACCTCCAATGTGGTCGTGGAACCCAGCGGTCTTTTGGAGCTCAACAATTTCACCAGCCAACGCCTTGATGACGAGGAGACGGTGATGGAGCAGGACATTGACAGCAGCAACGAGGAAGGAATGGAGCTCAGCCCAACACAGAATTTGGAACAGTCGTAGCATACCTGGAATACCCAGGTGCACTTTAAGAACACATACAGACAACAGTAGCAAAGTCTTGGCTTGTTTGTACCCAAGACGCAACCTTGTATTATTTTTGAAAAGCACTTTGCTAATCGGAGGTGTTCGGACACGCCCAGTGCCAACGCGTTGACAAAACAGGGATCCCAAGATGGTTTCTGACTGAGGTGACCTTGCCATTCTAGAGTATGCGTATGACAGGAGAATGTATATTTTTAAGCCGAGAAGACAAGGAACGTGCAGTGATTTTTTTTTTCTTGAAGGTATATTGAAGTTTTGTTACACCATTCTGAACCAGCTACTGAAGCTTTCATGGTGTAACCCACCCTCCTTCCAAAAAACCCATACACACAACCTCCCACAAACTTAAATTTCTCTGCGGTTGAAGAAATCACCTTCCCAAAGAGATGTTTCTAAGTGTAAGTCTCTTTAAAACACACACACACCTGCCTTTCTGTGCTGGGGAAGTACCTTAAATTTTAGGAGGGAGCTTTCCTTTATTGATGCACCACTTTTTTTATCCAGCAAGATTTGAAAAAGTTGGCCTTAAAAACATAAAATAAAAAAAAGAATGGTGTTGCCCAGGAATAGTCCAGAATGAGGGGGAAATACACTGTGAAGTTCAAGAAATATTTGTCTGTCACACATGCACCCATTTGGTCATCAGCAGGTGAAATTGTCTACCTACCCCCACACTGACAAAGTTTTATTTATTAAAATGTAAAGACCTAAAGGGAGAGTTTCAGTTTCTGTGACAGAAGTCCAGTAATCTTAAAAACAGGTATCTAAAGAGTTTCAGGATGGAAGCAACAAATCTCTACAGAAAACACCACTGTTCAAAATGCGGGCATTGAAATCCAAGAGGCAAAAACACAGATGTGGTTTGACAAACAGAGATGTCTTTTATTTTTAACACGCTTTGCTTTTGTTTTTAAATAAACTTTAATTATGACTGTTTGGGAGGACTTTTAAAAACATAAAAGCTGCCCTTTTTATAGTTTTCTTCTGTTTTTGAAGTGATCTTTCTCAGCCTTATTGTTTTGGTTTGCACAAGTAATATGGTGGGATTTTTGCGATGGCTGGAGCAACCAGATTTAAAAACAGTCTCTTGTACATCTTGGTAACAAAGACTTTGGGGTTCTTTTTATAAAAGAAAAGAATACTGTACATAGGAACACATTTTTAACTTTTTTTGTATAGATTTAATTATACATAAACCTTTTAAGATTTTTGATGTATCCTGTATATACACATATCTGTTGAACTGGCTGTGTTTGTTTCTTGATTTATTTTTTTTTTGGAGGGCGGGTGGTTTGGTGCTGAAATACTACTATTAAGTAGAACTCTGAAGGCTCTAATACATTTTGTGTCAATATTTTTTACATTGTGATTTTAGAGTTTTGTAATTAAAACAACCACTAGAGAACATGCCAGGAGCTGAAATACAACACCAAAAATACTTTGTTGTCCTTTAAATATTGTGTGTGTAACATTTGGCTGTCCTACAGATGGCAGTGTTAGCCATTCTTTAGCATCTGTTGGTTGTTAACTCTTTTATAAAAGTCTTACGACTTCTATTCCTGTTTCCCCAGCTGTTGTGATAATCCTGCTTGGTTTTCTACAGTCCAAAGTGAGGCTGTTCAGTGGGCCTTGCCTATGCACTGAATGTGTGATGTGTTTCTTTAAATGAGGAGCATCAATGCCTGTTCAGATGCCTGGCAGAACTTGCTCCTGTGGAAGTGAAAATGAGATTGAAGTCACATGCTTATAACAATCCAAAGTAGAATTTACATGGAAGTCTAAAACTTTCATACAGCCTGCTGTATGAAAGTTTTAGGTGTCCATGTTAGGAGCCTGTGAATTCAATCTCATTTCCCCTTCCACGGTAGGTGGTTCCAGTCCAACACCAGGTTGGGAGGCCAAGCTCATTTTTGGTGCAACCTGAAAGACTATTGTAATGTCTATTGGCGTGAAAGCTGGTCAGAAGATAGACCACTAGACTAGATGTTCTGCAGCAGATCCACAGGAGTCTTGCCATTGTTCACCAGTAGCAACTTTTAGACCAGCATTAAACTAATAGAGTTCATGCTGTGTAGTAAGATTTAGATTTGTGTTTGTTCAAGCAGGCCATCTCAGTATATGCACAACTTGTAGGATGCAACAGGTAATTGACTTGATTGCTTCTGATGCCATCATTTTGAATTTCCAGCTAGTACAATGTAAGGTTTTAGTAAAACGGAAGGTAGATCCTGAAAGCCTGAAAACTGCTTTCACCAAAGATACCTACTTGTTTGGACAGTACCAGCTCTACTGTACTGATTCAACCCATTGGTTCATCTAGGCCAGTGGTTCACAACCTTTGGTCCTCAGTTCCCATAAATCCTGACTGTTGGCCAAGTTGGCTGGTGCTTCAGGAATCTGAAGTCCTAAAGAAATGGAGGACCAAAGGTTAGAAGCCACTAACTGATGAAGGCCTAGTGCTGTGTATGTGGATTAGTAGTAGACCTAAAGGTCCCTAGCAAAGTTCTTTCCTATCACTTCACATTTGATCATTGTACCTGTTATTTCTCAGGATTGTATTTAGGACCTTGGAACATATGAAGCTGGTTAGGCGTTCTGGGAGCTGTTGTCCAACAAGGGTTAACTTGCCCAAGCTCTGCCTCCAGCAAATGCCTTTGGGTTAGTTAATAAATCACCCCTGCCCACAACAGACTAGTTATGGATCTCCACAAACATGTGGTGTGGCTCTAAGACTAACTGAAGAGTAGTGGGGCTACTTTGATATGTTTACCATACTGTATATACTTGACTATAAGTCGATCTCCTGTATAAGTCGGCATATTTTTGGGGCCAAAATTATAGATTTTGATATGACCCGTGGATAAGTGGAGGGTAAAACTTAGCAACATGTAACAAAGGATAGAGCAAAGGAAAACGATGGTAAAGATACTTTAAAATTTTGACAGGCGTAACTGGTTGTGCTCACCCTAAAGGCTGGATGGATGAGGGGTTGATGCTTCTTTTAGGTGCTCTGAGAAGAGATTAAGCTCTCACCTTTCACCAGGGCATGCTTCCCTTGTTGATAAGAGTTAAAGTACTGTACTTACATTGGATAAGTTGACCTTGGTTTTTTGAGTATAATTTCTAGACTTATACATAAGTATATACAGTTTGTTCTGCCTTCCAGTGAGTTCAAAGGGTGTGTATGTGACTCTCCTCATCCCTACTTGGCACTCACAACAACTACTTTGTGAGATAGGTGCAGCCAAGAGAATTGGCCTGTGATTTTTCCTCGCAATCACAATTCACACTGTTTTTCAAGAGAACACATCATCAGAGAATGAACCCATGCAAAAATTCATTATGCCAGGGAATATGACTTCAATTCACTCCATCCCATGCTGAAAGTAAGGTGGCCACGTGGTCTTCTTTGCAGAAGGCAGGCTTTGGTCTAAGGTGGTGATTCCCAAACTTTGGTCCTCCAGATGTTTTGGGAACTGAATTCCAAAATACTTGGAGGACCAAAGTTTAGGAACCGCTGGTCTAAGGCCTGTTAGAACAAGCAATGCTTGGAAACTTCAATAAATGACAGTTCCCAGAATCTCGCTGCCAATTCACAATGCTCATGGGTTTGGAAACCTTGTCTTCTCAGGGTTACAGACCATGGGTGATCCTTTAGTGTGTTCAGTAGAACATGCTTGTGGAACCCTTGGCAGAGTTTTACATGTCTTAAAAAGTTTAGAAAGTTGGTTTTAAAAAGGTTTCATGTGTCATTATGGGTGTTTGAAGAGTGGTTCATTGTCTTTGACTGTATCCACACCACACAGTTATGACACTTTGACTGCCATGGCTCCATGCTATGAAATGTTGGCCCTGTAATTGCCTGGAGTATTTTGAAGTTTTCATGCTGTAGCTTAACAGAGAATTGAAAGCCCTTTCCCAACTGCAAACCTTATTCTCTGGGGTGGACCCATGCCAGTTAAAGTGATATTAAACTGATACAATTCTTTAGTGTGGATGCACCTTTAATTTCTTAAGGTATGCTTAAAATATTAATAAAAAGAATGGCACAGAATTTGAAAGATTTCTCTCAAAATGTCCCTGAAAATATCCCTATAAAAAGAAATGTGGCTCATTACACAAGCAAAGTAATTTTCCACTCTCTTGTGCTTGAAATGTTACTTCATTGCCCCTTTGTTACCAAGAAGGTAAGTTGTTACCAATAGCAACGTGTATAGCAACACTACATAGTTATAGCACAATAAATTTTATCAATACACCCTGTGGCATAATGGGATTTGTAGTTGGCTGAGAACCAGCATGGTATAGGGTTTGAGTGTTGGACTAGGGACTCTGGGAGAACAAGGTTTGAATCCCATTTTACTATGGGTACCTGTTGGGGGACCTGGTTGGAAAAAAGGCCTCCCCTGGGTCTAAAACAGCCTGCAAGATGGCAAAACAACATGGTAAAATTGCCCCCATCTTAGTCTGAGCTTTGGAGAAACTGGAGTGAAGAGAAAGATTTGGAGGGGGGAATTAGGGAACCACAAAAATGGCCCTGGGGCCACATGTGGCCCATAGGGCTTGCTTTGCAAACCTTAATCTTAGATTTATGAAGTCTGAGAAAGTGGGCTCTCAGTCCTCAGACACTTGCGCTAAAATAGCATAAAGGGTGCCTCACAACTTCTAAACATCTTAAAGGATGGCCATGAATCTTAATTCTTTCGCTTTTTCGTAAGAATGAACAAGGGCAGGTGCAGAGAAATTCAGTTTTATTTCATACTGAAATGGTTTTGCGAGGAGCCTGGTTCGTTCTGTGTTGCTTTATGGAAAAAAACAACACCCTGTTGACCAAAGGTCTCACATTGTGAGGCGATCTATCTATGCAGATATTGATTAAATGGGAGAATGAGGTGGATCCCCACAAACCCAAATGGCGCTGGAACCTACGATAAAAGTGTCGAGACATAAAGCAATGAGTGGAAATGAGAGTTCGGTGAACTTACAAATTACCTCAACATGGATGAGGTGGTTTAGGAAAGGCTGGGGGAAGAGGAACCAACCCACACGGTAAGCCAATATTTGCCACCACAAAGGAGTTACGTCACAGAGGAAATCACAAGAGGTTGCTATAATTAGACACTACAGCGTGGATCTACTTTTCAAATTAGTAACAACCGGCTCCAGTATTTTTCGGGGGAAAGCAAGATGGGAGTCTGCCTCTCAAAGGTTGACCCCTGGCAGGAGAAGAAATCAGGAAAAAAGCAAGAGGTTGGGGCATCCCCTCCACACACGACATTTCACAGGTGAAAAGTGGAACACATGTCGCCAAGGGACATCGGAGAGTGGTCTGAATGGCAAAAGTGATACATGTGGCAGGACACATAAGCAATTCATTTTACTTTATTTGTATGCTGCCTTTCTCCTAGGCCTAAACCCAAGGCGGCTTCCATATGAAAACACATAAAAGGTTTATGCAGTCAGCCCTCCATATCTGTAGATTCTTTATCCATGGATTCAAGAAGCCACAGCTTGAATATATATATAGTGTGATGCAGCAACTACAAAGGCCAATGCGATTTTAGGCTCCATCAATAGAAGTATAGTGTCTAGATCAAGGGAAGTAATAGTCCCACTCTCTTCTGCTCTGGAATACTGTGTCCAGTTCTGGGCAACACAATTAAAAAAGGACATTGAGAAACTGGAGCATGTCCAAAGGAGGGTGACTAAAATGGTGAAGGGTCTGAAACCATGTCCTATGAGGAAGGACTTAGGAAGCTGGGGATGTTTAGCCTGGAGAAAAGACGGTTAAGAGGTGATATGATAGCCCTGTTTAAGTAATTGAAGGGGTGTCACACTGAGGATCCTGGAACCAAACCCCAACAGATACCAAGAGCCCACTGTATATGATTCTGAAATATAACAAAAGGGTTCCATAGTTTAATATACCGAGGGCCCACTGTAAAAAGTTTAAAAACCAATTTTAAAAATGTCACCTTGAAAAGACTGTACAACTGATTAAACATCATACCAAAGTTGAAAACAGGTTAAACAAAGCAGCCTCTCCTAGCTTTATTTATTTTATATATATAAATAAAGCTAGGAGAGGCTGCAGCAGTTTGCTTTTGCCTTGAGCCTACTGGGAAGGACAAGATTGTGCCCCCTCTTCTCCTCTCTCTCCTGCTTTCATTCAGATTTAACTCCTTTTGTGCATTTAACTCAGTTTGCAGTGATTGAAGTAAACTTAGGGCAAAGAAGGGATATGGGAAGTGGAGAAAGAAACGGGCATTGTAAAAGGAACTGATAAAGTAGGAGGACAGAGGCTTAATCAGGACTCTGGCTGCAACTGCATGGTAAAAATAATGCTCCTTGACACCGCTTTAACTGCCATGGCTCAGGGCTATGGAATCCTTGGATTTGTAGTTTGCTTTGACATCAGAGCTCTCACAAAACTACAGAACCTACAATTCCATATCATTTGACCCATGGAAGTTAAAGTGGTGTCAAACTATATTATTTCTGCAATGCAGATGCAGCCTGTCTCTGCCAAATGGGGGAAGTTGGAGGATATATGAAGTGCGATAGTATTTACATGTCTATATTGCTTAATAGTGAACTCAGTACTCTAAGCGGTTTACAATCTGTACGTCAGTTGCACCCAACAAGCTGGGTACTCATTTTACCGACATCAGAATTTATCACGTGGAGATCGGGAGTTTTTCCCAGGAATATCCTGGAAAAATCACATAATTATGTGAAACGATTTCGCTTGACATTGCACAAAACCCACCATTAAAGTGGTCACAAAGAAACATTAATGTGCATCTTTTTACTTTCGGCATGTCAGCAGCAGTGCATTTCCAATATCACTTTATTTGTGCAATTGCATGTGATAATCATCTGTACAATTACAGTGGGTCCTCGCCTTACGCGGGGGATCTGTTCCGGATCCCTCCGTGTAAGGCGAATTCCGCCTATGCTCAAGCCCCATTGGAAACAATGGGGCTTGTGCGAGGTGGCACGGCGGCGCGGGCGCGGGCGCCCATTCAATTGAATGGGACGCGCCGCCCCTTCCACCCCGCACACGCCGGCAGATTTGAGCGCCTATGCTCAAAGCCACCTATAAAAAGGCAGCGTATGGCGAGGCGCGACTGTACTTGCCATTTTCTCTTTATTTGTGCTTTAATCTCTCTTTAATGCTGAAATTAGCCCCAATGTGATAAACTCTTTACAAAAGGATGGAAGGCTGGCTCAACTTTGGAGCCCTGGGATTGAACTCGCAACCTCACAAAACATTGGCTAACCCAAATGTTCCTTCCCTGTTGCTTTAGCCAAAATGTCAACCTTTCAAAATTCTCAGCAAGGCAAAGCCATTACTGCTTGCAGCTGTGCCAAAACATTAGTTAAATAGGGCACAAATGCATCTCTTCTAGCCTCCATGCATACACAAAGTGCTAAGCAGTTGCAGAGCCAGAATCACCATTCCATAAAATTGCTGTAAGGCAAACACAGATCCTGATACTTATGGTAATACCCTTCTTTTTCCCACCCCTTCTTCTCTTTCAGTTTTTCAACAAAGGGTTTATCTCTTTGTAATCACAGATGGGATTTTTTGGCTGCCCTTATTGCAGAAACAATCTAGTTTGACACCACTTGAACTGCCATGGCTCAATGCTGTGACACCAGGGCACTCTGATAGAGAATGTATGCCCTCACCAGACTACAGTTCCCAGAATTCCATAGCAATGCACCATGGCAGTTCAAGTGGTGTCAAACCAGATTATTTCTGTAGTGTCACCGCAGCTCTTGTCATGCTCAAACTGGAGGACATTTTGGAATGCCTCCAGGACAGAAGGTTGAAATATAGGACATGTCCTGGAAAAGCAGGACCTTTGGTCCTCCTGCCTGGCTGTAAAAGCAGTGTCAAACAGCATTAATTCTGCAGTGCAGATGCAGCCTAGGAGTTACGATCAAAGTGTGAAAGCATTTTAGCAATATTACACCGATATTAGGATCCTAAAGTCCTAATATTGGGATCATTTTCTTTTATTGCTACCAGTCCTCCTCCTCCCGCTTGATCTCACACAATAGCTGTGTTACTTGGGGGTAGCCATCGTGGCTAGTTATGGTATAACCCAGACCACCATGGAGAGGTACATTTCATTTTGGGGAAATAGTGGGTTAATTTAAGATGATCTAGGGATTGAGAAGGATCTGGCTCCCCCTCTCCATGTGACTCTGGAGATCAGGGTTCGATTCTCTGCTCAGCCATGGAAACCCAGTGGGTGACCCTGGGCAAGTCACACGCTCTCAGCCCTGGAAAACCCTATGACAGGTTCACCTTTGGGTTGCCATAAATCAGAAATGACTTGAAAGCCCACAACCACAAGAGATTGGGAATGAAAAATCCTTAGCCAGGCGTTCCCTGGAATTCCTTATAGGTAGGGAAAACATCATGGAGATCACCAAAAAAAATGACCAAAAAGGTTTGTACAGAAGTAAAACCTGGGGCTTTCAGAGCCTTTTTGATTCTCTGAAGAGGCTCAGAGAGAGAGAGAGAGAAAGAGAGATAGAAAATGTGATGCTTTGGCCTGCACTTTAAATGCATCTCCCCCATTTCCAAATAATAGATGAGTTGCATCATTTTCTGTTTGGGAACTATAAAAGGAAAGATAAACAATCATGGCATTGTCTAAGCAAAGACTTTGGTCACGAACTTCCTCAAAATATTCCCTCAGGTTTTTTTAAATGATGCCTTCTACATCCATTTCTTCCATTTTTAAAAAAGCATATGGCCCACTTAAATACTCTTTTGCTATCCCTCTCACATTTATTCACACAGGTCAGTGGAATTCCCCACCTTCTTGATCTTCAACAATAAAACTTCAACCTTTATAAATCCTAAAAAGCAAACTGTGATTTTGCCATTTCATAGAAGGGACACATTTTTACTCTGCCACTGTATTTAATGGGACTTGAGCATCCATGGATCTTGGTATGCATGAGGGGTCTGGGAGAACCAAACCACAAGGGTCCACTTGTATTTGTCCAGAGGAGAGTGACCAGTATAGTAAAAGCTCTGGAAACTACAGTTGGCTGTACACATTTGCAGCTTTGACTTTTGTGGATTTGATTATTCACAGATTTGATTATTCTCTAGAAATAGGTTAACCATAAAGTCACACTGGAGGACTTAGAGATTCCTAGAAATTCTTAGAGATTCCTATTTCTCTAGGTATTTGTATGTCCTTCAGCACAATTCTATGGTCAACCTCTACTGTTCAAATCTTTGCTCAGGTATGGACACCCACTGGGTGACCGTGGGCAAATCACACACCCTCAGCTTCAGAGGAAGGTAAAGGAAAACCCGGATAGATTTGCCTTAGGGTCACCATAAGCCGGAAACAACTTGAAGACACACAACAACAAAACATTTTGACCATGCTCTCGTGTTACTTGGCCCCAGTTTTCAACTGTGAAATGTTGGGCAGCATGAAGAAGTGGGTTTATATCCACACAAGGTCATGCAAAAATAAAAATTGGTTAGTCCTAAAGGTAAGCCTTGGTGGTGTAGTGGTTTGAGCGTTGCATTGGGACTCTGGAGACCAGGATTCGAATACCAGCTTTGCCATGTAAACCCACTGGGTGAAACTTGCCAGTCCACCGTGGTAGGGCCACTTTGCGTGGAGATGATGGAAAATGCTAACCGAAGAAAGAGTAAAAAGGCCCAGAATCAGCAATTACTCAAAACTTTCTTGCTCTTCTCAGAAAAGGCAAGGGTGCTCAACTGCGTATAATGCGAGACCAGGTAAAACAGGGAATTTCAAGCACAGAATTAGTAAAGAGATAGTAGAGTAAAACCTTGTTAATTAATGAATTTCATCCGGGCACCAGATGAAACTCCATACCAAAAGGTATTAAAAGAACTGGCAATGTAATATCGGAGCCTATTGGCACTAATCTTTTCAAACTCCTGGAAAATACATGAGAGATCCCAGCAGCCTGCAGCGGGCAAACTTGTCCCATCTTCAAACAAGGGGAACAAAAGAGGATCCCAACAATTATTCGTCCCGTTAGTCTGACATTCAATCCCAGGAAAGATTCTGGCGCAGCGTATTAAACAGAGAGTCTGTGAACATCTAGAAGGCATGCCATACTCACAAACAGTAAACATGGGTTTCAGAGAAACAAGTCATGCCAGCACAAAACTTAATCTCTTTCTTGATTAAATCTACCAGCTTGGTAGAATTGAAGGGAATGCTGTGGATATAGTATATTGATTTCACTAAGGCTCTTGACAAGTTTCCCATGACATTCTTCACAACAAGCTTGTAAAATGTGGCTCGACAAAGGACCTGTTTACATGGAATTTGTAATTGGTTTGACCGGACGAACAAATGTTGCTCAACAATTGGTCCTTTTCATCCTGGAGCGACAGTGACCAGTGGTGTCCCACAGGGCTCTGTCCTGGGCCCCCCGTGCTATTTCAACATCTTTAATCAATGACCTGGATGACAGAATTGGGAGCATCAATTATAAAATTTGCAGATGATACCAAATTAGGGGGAATAGCTTAATACCCCGCGGACTAGGATCAAGATTCAAAATGACTCCTCTAGACTAGCAAGCTGGTCCAAAGTCTAACAAATGAATATTTCAACACGGAGAATGTATGGTATTCATTTAGGGCAAGGAAAAATAAAATGCCCACAGATATAGGTATGGGTTGACACCTGTGTCTGAATGTGAAACTACGTTTGTGAAAGGGATATCTAGGCGTCCAAGTAGACCACAAGTTGAACATTGAGTCACAGTTGTGATGCAGCCGCTTAAAAAGGCCAATCGAATTTTCGGTGCATCAATTAGAATATTATAGTGTCTAGATCAAAGGGAAGTAATAGTGCCACTATATTCTGCTCTGGTCAGCCCACCTGGAATATTGTGTCCAGTTCTTGGCGCCACAATTCCAAAACGGACATTGAGAAAACTGGAGTGTGTCCAAAGGAGGGCAACTAAAAATGTGTGAAAGGTTCTGGAAACCTTCGCCCTATGAGAAACGAATTAGGGAGCTGGGATTTGTTTAGCCTGGAGAAGAGAAGGTTAGAGGTTGATATGATAGCCCTTATTTCCAATACTTGAAGGATGTTCATATTGAGGTAGGGAGCGAGCTTGTTTTTCTGCTGCTCCAGAAGAACAAAGGACCCGGAGCATGGATTCAAGCTGCAGGAAAGCGATTCCACCTCAACCATTAGGAGGAATTTCCTGACAGTAAGGCTAGTTCGACAATGAAAACACATCCCTCCAGTGTTAGTGGAGTCTTCTCCTTGGAGTGTCTTTAAAACAGATGCTGTGATGGCCATCTTTTTTGGGTGTTTGATGCTTTGATTTGGATTTCCTTGCATTGGAAGGGGGTTGGACTGGATGCCCTTGCGGTCTCTTACAACTCTATGATTCTATGATTCTCCTCAGCCTCAGGGATGGCAATGGGCAAAGCCCCCTCTGGAGAACTTGACGAGAAATCCCCATGATAAGCCGGGAAACAACTGAATGACACACACGCATCAACTTAAAGATTGTTACTATTGTTCTCTCTTTTTCTCTTCTCCCTAACTTCCTCTTTTTATGTTTGCAAAGAGGCTTAGAAAGAGATAGACAGAATAGTATCATATCTTATCTTGGTTTTTTCCGCAGGGGAGTGGTTATTAGACTTCGGAAAGACACCTTGGAAGAAAAAGCTTGCATCTTAACTTGTGTCTGCAATTCCCTGTCTTCAAATGTTTCCATCTGGCTGTTAAACTGTCAAATAAAATATGAGCACCGTACCAGATTACTAATCTAGGGTCTCCTATGTCATTCCCTTTCCTTTGCCCTTTTCTCTTGAATAAGCTTGTAGACTCAGTCATTCATATTGAAGAGGAGGGGGAAAAAATGTCTGTGTTTTATTCTTGCCCTTGAAAAGGCTTAATTTTTCCAGCTGATTTATTATCCTTTTTGAGGCTCTTGCCCACCTACACTTCGTTTGCTTATTGGCAAAGCATTTACATCTGGGAGACTTTTGCCCTCCGCCCCCTGTTCTGTTTGGAAAAAGTGATGCAAACCATGCTTCTTTTTTAAAAAATAAAACAAATAAAAACCTTTAAAATAGCTGTGAGTGTTGGGTTGGAGAAGTAGATTTGGGGGTTGGGTTGATCCAGATAATGGGAAACTCCCGAGGAAACCTTTTGCAGGTAAGTGTATGAATATCTGACATGACACTTGGCTGGTGCCATGCAAAGTTGGCAATGAAAGCCACAGCCACTGAAGGGGGCATTTTATGCTGGATGGTGAAAAGGGAGGCTCACGTGGGAGAAACAAATGGCTTGCATTTAGAGGGAGTCTAAACAACCCTATTGGGTTGATTGGTTCTTTTTTTCTAGGTTTTGCAGCCTGCAAGCTTCAAATGGGATTGGAAAAGAAAGCAGTTCAATGTGAAGTCGAAGGCTTTCATGGCCGGTATCAATAGTTTTTTTTTGTGGTTTTTTTGGGCTATGTGGTCATGTTCAGGAAGAGTTTATTCCTGATGTTTCACAGCGTCTGTGGCTGACATCTTCTCTGGCAAAATGTTAGGAATAAACTCTTCCAGAATATGGCCACATAGCCTGAAAAACTGACAAAAAACTAAGAAAGCAGTTCCTTTAATGGGGTGGCCATGTGTCCTTATTTTACAGAGGAAGGCCCTCTGTTTGGAGGGTTACCAGATGAGAGTTCATTTTGTGAAGGTCTCCCCTATTTGAAGAGCTCATTTCCAGTCGTGATTGGAATTGATGTGAAAGTATCCCAAGGATGGAGATCAGAGACAGTGGGGTGAAATACACGGGCTGAATGAAACGGCTTCTGGCTGCTTTGGAGGCCTGGCAATCAGATGACGCATACCCCAAAGTGTCTGGAAGCCACACTGAAGCAATGCTAGGACCAGAGCAAAAAAGGATCCAAGATAAACCAACTCCTGCATGCATGGCCTGCCTTGAGAGTGGGCCATGCGGTCAACAGGGTTCTGACCCACTTCCAGCCGGAATGGACTCAGGCTGCTCTTTCGTGCCTATCTGTTCTGGCTCTACAGGCCAAAACATACTGCAGAAATAATCCAGTTTGAGACTGCTTTAACTGCCCTGGCTCAGTGCTAAAGAATCCTGGAAACTATACTTTGTTGTGGCCACAGAACTCTCTGACAGAGAAGGCTGCATGTCTCACAAAACTAGCAGACCACATTTCAAATGGGCATCACTAAGAGGATGCAGGGAGTGACACCCTAAATGGGGGGGGGGGAGGAGAGATTGACACCATTGCTCCCCAAACATCTGCCTTTTGCAGCATTGGAATGTGGGAGTATGACCATCATTCCCATTTGAAACCAGTTCTGATCCTACTTTGATCAATTTCTGTCGTGATGACAGACACTAGCCGTGCTTTTGAAAAGAATAGATTCCGAAGCGTGTTCAACAAGTGGGAATGACAGATCTGAATCGCATCATTCTGGAGGGGAGGGACTAATGACAGAAGGGTATCCCTCCTCAGTTTTTGGTAGATCCACCATTTTCTCCCCCTCTCAGCGCTGCCTTTGTGCTTCTGGTGTGACCTACGGGCGTATGATCTTTTTAAAAAGATAAAATTGATAGAAGATTCGATTCATTGATTTTGCAACTATTTGCACTTACCGAGGTGATCTGACAGCAGCTCATAGTGAGGCAAGTAGTTTCAAAACCACTGAATCAAATCTTCTATCAATTATATATATATATATATATATATATATATATAAAGAAACACAGATTATTGACATGCATTTTGAAGCAGTGCAAACTAGTGGGGATGACAGTCGTGCCAAAAAAAGAAGTGATTACAAGGGGATAATGAAAAGATCCGTTTTCATAGTAGGAATGACAGACCTTTTGGAATTGATTTACCAAGACAGAGCAAAGGCAAATCAGAAACCAGTTTAAATGTAAGTGAGAATGAGCCCTCAGTTTGATGGGACTTGTCCTTCTGGTTGAAGAATACAGTCAACATAGATTGTATAAATAACTCCAGGAACCCAGCCATGATCATAAATCTGAAACCAAGAATAAATGTGACTTCATGGCTTCAAAACGGATGGCAAACATCACCCTAGGAAGCCAAATTCCTGTTCCGATGTCTTGTTTCCCAGGCTTATTGTGTTTATTTTGAGAAATGTTTGCTTTGCTCAGATCTTGCATTTCCAAAAGGGAAGATTTCCTCCTGCTTTTCCACACATACAAATATATACTGGATACAATCCATGCCGTTTTTGAAATGATAACTCTTGCTTAATCTTTTCAAGAAGGTGTCAAGATAGTACCATCCCAGGCCCTGAGATTTCAGCAGCAAAGCCTGAGACCAAGGGACGTTCCCTGTTGAGTTTCCAGATTTCAGTGCCTCAGGATGAGGGGAGGAATCTCAGGGTGAGAGCACTGTCTTGGGAAGTGGAAATAATTGTACATATTATATTCCTTTTTTAAAACACTTAGTGTTATTTCTTTGAACTGCATACTTTGTGCAATTGTGTTAGATGCTTAAGGTATTATTCTTAATTATAGGTGCCCCCTGTAATATCCCTGAGGCCTGTTCCATGTAACACCACAAGAGCTATGAAACAGTCCTGAAGTGGTAACCCTAGATGTCATTTAACATAAGCATCAACTTAAGAGTGTGTCATTCATTTTTGTTTTTAAAAAAGAGTCTAACATAGGACAACAGACACACACAAAGGACAACACACATACCTTTCAAGGCAGTGATCTTACCCTGAGATTCATCCTCATGCCCTTGAAGACCAAAGAAGACATTAGTGGTGCTGAGATCTGGGGACCCTAGTTGTGATGATGGCCTTTTAAAAAATTTCTTAAAATGTAATATTAATACACAATTATTGCAAATGCAACCCCACAAACTGTATAAACTCAGCACAGAAAGAAAGGCACAGAACAGAACATCCATCAGCATCCTCCAGATTAATTATAGCATTATGTGGATGAAGTATGATAGCATTTAGTCATTGGCTTCTTGGGAGATTTCTGGCTTGATCTGCTCTTGGACCCATTTGTTTGTCTTTTCGGGTATCCATGATGTCCTCAGCACCACTCTTCTCCAGCACCACATCTGAAATGAATTATTTTTTCCCTATCTACTTTCTTCACTTTCCAGCTCTCAGAGCTGTACATGGTAATAAGGAATACAACATCTTGAACTAACTTTAGTATTCAGCTGTATATCTTTATACCTTACAATTCTGTGTAGCTCTTTCATAGCTGCTCTTCCTATTCCTAATTTTCTGATTTCTTGACAGCAGACTCCATTCTGATCAGTGTTTAATTATTTCAATTTCCTCGTTATCTACTGATTGCTATTATATAGTTACAGTAATTAATAAATGCAGCCCATACTATATAAAACTAAATGATAGTTGGTCCTTACTTTCTGTTTATATCACTCAGTTTTTGCAAACTGTCTCACCGTCGGCGTTTTGCTCTGTCTGCTGGTGATATCAGTGGCATGATGCAGGCTGAGTCAATCTGTACATATGCGCATTTGCTGGGGAAATCTGACACAGCTGGATTTTAATTCTGGATTTAACAGTTCCAGATATATTTTTTTTCCAGACCTGACTCAGGGATTGTATTGAGATCATTAAAACTTCCTAAATGTGGCTTAAAACATAAAAAAGGACTGGGATACTCCCAAAGGCTTTTTGCAGTGTAATCTTTTTTTTTTATCCTTGAGTGTTTAAAAATATAAATGCTAAGAAAAGGGGAAGAGGAAAGAAAGAAAGAAAGAAAAATATAATATGATATGATATGATATATGCAGTCCAACGACATTAATTCCATCACTGCTATAGATACAATCAGCTGTAGAAATCCATCTGCTGACTTTGGGAAAGTCACATCCTCTCAGCCTTGCAAAGGCAACCCCTTCTCTGAACAAATCTTGCCGAGAAAACCCAATGATAGGTTCACCTTGGAGTCACCATAAGTAAGAAAGGATTTGAAGGCACACAGTAACAGCATCAAAATTTTCTATAACACTAAAAACATCCACTAGGAAAAAAATAATTTTAAAATGGTACAACAATCTGTTAAAAGTCCTTCATTTGGAAACAGACAGTTGCTCAAAGCCTTTCTTTTGTCACAACGTGGGACAATAAATACTTTAAACAGTAATTCCCAGTGGGCTGGCTGGAGGATTCTAGATGGTATAAGTGCAAACAAAAGCAACTTTCCCAAACTCTGGCCAGTCTGCAGTTCTTATCATCAATCCCCACTGGCTAAGACTCATGCTTTATTAATACTTGAGCAAGGAATCAAACCCTGATCTCCAGAATCATCGTCCAACATTCAGACGACACTACCGAATTATAGAGCTATGATTCCACTTGAACCGTCCTATGAAATCCTGGGATCTGTAGTCTGGTGAGGCATGAGAATTCTTTAGCTAAGAACTCCAAATAGCCGTTGAAACTACAAACTCCAGAATTCGATAGGATGGAACCATGACAGCTGAAGTGGAATCATAGCTCTATAATTGCTCACTAGGAAAGTCTTATATGGCTCATGTCCGTTCTTTGGAAATGCCCTGGGCCAGATCAATGGTCTTCCAAACCCAAGGCAACCAGATGCCCTCACCGCAAAGGGGTACAAGGTGCTGCAAAATGGAGGACATTCAAGAAAAATGGAGGGCATGATCATATGTTGATGTTTCCCACCAAGAGCTGGAGACACATAGCAACTTCATCAGCTGATCTTTTACATTTTCCCTTTTTTTTCAGATTGAGAGGAGAGTTCCTACTTCATTGCAAGAGTTCAGATGGAATCCAGGGAATGATATAAAGATGTTTATGAGCGGACAAGCTCAAAACACTCATGCAAATAGAGAGTCCTGCTTCTTAGTCCTGCTCAAAATGGAGGACCTTTTGGAATTCCTCCTGGACAGAAGGCTGAAATGTAGGACATGTCTGG
Source organism: Sceloporus undulatus (assembly GCF_019175285.1). Classification (NCBI taxonomy): domain Eukaryota; kingdom Metazoa; phylum Chordata; class Lepidosauria; order Squamata; family Phrynosomatidae; genus Sceloporus; species Sceloporus undulatus. Next base: position 6,888,124 of record NC_056524.1, read on the forward strand.
GGAAAGGAGGATGAGTGGTCACCCTTTCGAAGCCTGGAGCAGCCTTGCTCTGTCTCCAGCTTCTCCCCATGTATAGTAGGCTGCTGACTCAATGGGCCATCCTTCTGAGTAGCCTTTCTTTCCATGACTAGAGCCTGATGTGGCCCCACAGGATGTGAACACTGTCTCCCCCAAACCCCTCCTGCTCTGATGATGAGTTTCAGCACTACAGAGGCACGACCTCTGCTTGCTCCAGGGCTGCTGAAAGTCTGGAAAGTGCAAAGGATCATGTTGTCGGACTGTTTGTTTTAACAACACATCCCCGGGGAGTAGAAGAACACATCTGTGAAAGGGAGGGATGCAGCCTGGTCACTGAGCACACATTTCCTACAGACTCATGTGCAGCCCTTGGGGAAAAGATTAAAAAGCAGAGAAAGAGAAAGAAATAGAACCTTTTTTTCTGTTTTAAAAAATCTGACCAGGCCAGGGTGGGTGGATCCTGGACTTGGCAATGGTTGCCCACGTTTCCTGACCCGTTGCCTTTGGAGATGGATGGGAGCCCAAGCCATGTGTTTATTGCTCTTCTGAGAGTGTGGACTGTTCTCTCCTGTGAGTTAAAGCTGGAAAGGGGCAGAAGAATTCCCAGTCATTTCCATGGAACTAAGGGACTTGACAGACAGTGCCAAAGGAGTGGCACCCCTTTTCTTACTGGATCAGAGCCACGGCAACCACATGCTTTGCTGGCATTAAAAAGAACAGCAAAATACCACACCTTTAAGGGCTGATTATATCTCACAAAACTATAAGCACCACAGTTCCATAGCAATTAAAACAACGCCAAACTGCAGTGTAGACACAGCCTTAGCCTCACTGGTTTCCTTTATGTAAAATAGTAGGAAAGGTAGATCCATTTTGCTAGTGAATGACTTTCTATCAGGTTCTGGGGAGTGTTGGGGGAGGTCAGGCCAGGAGAGGCAATTGATACATAGTACTGGCCCATATTTTTCAAACCCATTGAATCAAAGACATTTACCTAAGTGTAGATCAGTGGTTCTCAAATTATTATTATTATTATTATTATTATTAACCTTTATTTATGAAGCGCTGTAAATTTACACAGCGCTGTACATGCAATCTTTTTAGTTAGACGGTTCCCTGCCCTCAGGCTTACAATCTAAAAAAGACATGATACAGAAGGAGAAGGGAGTGGTGACGAGAAAGGGTAAGAGGTCCAGCAGTTCCTCTCAACCTCCGAGGCCTGGACCAAGGCAGATGGACTGGAGGGAGGGCAAGGCTTCATAATGGATGGTTAATCATTATCCAGGGAAAATACATAATCACAAGTAGGATAATACATATACAGTACATAGGAATACAGGAAATGGATCGATAAACAGCCAACAACAGAACATCAGATAGTAAGCGACAATTATGCGATGCCTGGGAAGGCTTCTCTGAATAGGATGGTTTTCAGCTCCGTTTTGAAGCTGGTTAAAGAAGTGATGGCTCTTGCTTGTGGAGGAAGAAGGTTCCAGGAGTGAGGGGCAGCAAGTGAAAAGGGGCGAATCCGGGATGGGGCAGAGGAAATCCTGGGCTGAGACAGGAACCCTTGACTACCAGAACGGAGGGCCCTGGTGGGAAGGTGAGGAGAAAGAAGGTCTGATAAGTAAGGAGGGGCCAGTCCATGGAGGGCTTTGAATGTCGACAGCAGGAGCTTATACTGAATGCGGAAAGGGAGAGGGAGCCAGTGAAGGGATGCCAACACAGGAGAGATGTGGTCAGAGCAGTGGGTGGAAGTGATAATGCGTGCAGCTGAATGCTGGACAGAGATTAAAGGACGGAGGTGAGAAAGAGGAAGCCCAGCCAGGAGGACGTTACAGTAATCAAGTCGTGAGATCACTAGGGCATGGACCAGGATCTTGGCAGTAGAGGCGGAGAGATATGGTCAAATGTTAGTCCTCCAGGCATTTTGGACTTCAACTCCCAGAATTCCTGACCATTGACAAGTTGTTTGGGGTTTCTGGGAGCTGACTTCCAAAAATAGTTGGAGGACCAAAGTTTGGGAACGACTAGGGTGGACTGAATATTGAACAGTTGATTCAATAGGTCTACTTCAGTTGAGCTAATACTAGAGATCAGCCCTTTGGATTCCTTCAAGGATATGTTGTTAATGAGAGCTAGTGTGTCATAGTGGTTTGAGTGTTGGACTACAACTTTGGAGACCAGGGTTCAATTTCATACTCAACCATGAAACCCACTGGGTGACCTTGGGCAAGTCACATTCTCTCAGCCTCAGGGAAAGGCAATGGCAAAACTCCTCTGAACTAATCTTGCCAAGAAAACCCCATATAGGCTCACCTTAGGGTAACCATAAGTCAGAAACAACTTGAAACCATGATTTCCAAAAATGACTTGAAGGCACAATAACAACAATAAAGGATGAACCAAACCAAAGGTACAGAAACCCTAAGACTACATGCCAAAGTGTATCAGAGATTGAGTCATGAATATTGGGTTAGTGTCAATAAATTTCTTGTTCATTTTTCCAAGCAAATCCTCATGTTGGATGTGTACAGGAATACTTCAGATTCTAGCTGGCTTAAAGGTGAAAAGGAATGGCATAGTTGTTAGACCACCGCTCAGCTCATAAACATCTTTATATAATTCACTGGATTCCACCTAAACACCTTCAATGAAGTAGGAACTCTCTTCCCAATCTGAAAAAAAGGAAAAATGTAAAAGATTGGCCAATGTTAATGCTATGTGTCTCCAGTTCTTAGAGAGAAACATCCACTTGTATGTAACTCATGGAGAAACCCAGCAGCCTTATCCAATCTAATGCCTCCCAGTTCTTTTTAATTTGCAACTCCCATTATCCCTAGCCAGTAAGGCCTGTGCTTAGGGATGATGGGACTAGACACCCACAAGATCCCAGGATGCAACGCTGAGAGAAGACAACACAACTCTCCATAGCTAACAGTAGCTTTGGACATATGATTTTTGTAGCAGAACTCCACAATGTCAAAACCTATGCTCCAAGCTGAACAGACCTCCATAACTTGATGCAGACCTCCATAACTTGTTGCAGCTGCTGCCTATTGAGATGAGGTGGACAGGATATGATCAAGACTACACTGCAGAAACAATGCAGTTTGATGCCACTAACTGCCATTGTTCAATGCTATGGTATTATGGAGTTTGTAGTTTCACAAAGTCTTTAGGCTCTAATGCTACAACAAACTACAAAACCCAGGATTACATAGCACTGAGCCATGGCAGTAAAAGTTGTATCAAACTACTTTATTTCTGCAGTGCAGACTGAGCCTAAGTTACACATTCATAGCTAAATGATGCAGGATATCAGTGAGCATATTTATTTATATCCTACATTTCCCCCAGTTTGGAGCTCAAGACTACTTACAACAGTTGAAACAAGCAGCTGGCTTTGGGAGAAGGTTGGCAGCCATGATCACTTCTCTGACCTTCCTCCCAGAAGATGGCATTTTGGCAGTGCCAAAAACAGATCATGCAACCATGGATCACCAAAGTGTTGTCATGGGGAAAAGACTGAAATGATGCCAAACTGGTATGCTTCCATTTTAAAACTAGAACAATTGTACTGAGACAGCAAGCTGGTGTAATAAAATCCTAGGATTCCAGAAGATCAGGGTTTAGATCCCCATTCAGCCACGAAAATCCATTAGATGATCCTAGTCAAGTTACACTCAGCATTAGAGAAAGGCGAAGACAAACTCCTCTGAACAAATCTGGCCCCAAAAAACCTTAGATAGTTGGAGTCAGCCTCTAGCACAAAGCAACCATTTGAATTTGAACCTCAGCAGCTTGAATGACTCCCTGTGCAGCAAAGAGGTCTCAGGGTTCAAGTGACTGTCTCTTGCGACAGAGTCATGAAATCATAAAACAAATAGCAATAGCAAACCTAAACCCAAGGAACTTATAAACTTTCCTGGAAGTTAGCATCCCGCTCTCCACTCTTGTCTCATTCAGGGCAGCCTTGTCATTACTTTTGATATATATGCATATACAGTATACATTTAATCACTGAACCTCTAGAGATCAAAATACATGCATAGCTGCCTTGACCACAGGATTGTTTGCCTACACACACGACCAGACCACAATTCTAGCCCACACTGGTTTAATGAACGTACAAGGAGATAACCTCAGAACCTGGCTTTTAAACAGGCAAAAAAGGCTTTGTGCTGCAATTGTTTCAGGAGGGAGTATCATTTGGCCAGGACTATAAAATATCCCTTTCTTGTTAAACTGATCTGTCCTTTCATTTCCACACCGGGTGGGATGGGTCTAGACAGACCATATTTAGGGGAGGCATCCATGTTGGTGATGTGGTGGGAAGTGGTGACGAGGATCTGCTCTGAGGATGCATCTACACTGTAAAAATAAACAATAGGTGTGGTAGATCCATCCTATGGGATCCTGGGATTTGTACTTTTAGAAGGTCTTTTGACTTGTTTACCAAAGAGTGCTGGTGCTTCACCAAACTACAAATTCTAGGATTCTGTAGGATGGAAACATGGCAGTTAAAGTGGTGCCACACTGCATTATTCCTACAATGCAGATGCACTCTGAACTTTAAAGGAGCTGTCCAAAGTACTGAACCTATTTAGGAGATCTTTGCTGAACTGACCAAAAGAATGCATAGGACCTTATCACACTAGAATCCCACTCAGAAATGGGATTTAAAATAGATTTAAAGTAGAAAAAACCTGCAAATGCAAGAGGTTTTCCACATGACATTTCTGCAAAACAGAAATAATGAGAAAATAAAGTGAATGTAAAAGGGACAAAAACGACACCTTTTAGTTTCGGGAAGTTCCGAAAGCAAAAAGTTGTCATTTTTGTTCCCTTTACCTTTGCTTTATTTCTTCGTTATTTCTGTTTTGCAGAAACACTTGTGAAAAATCTCCCACATTTGCAGTTTTTTTCTACTTCTAAAATCCCGTTTATGAGCGGGGTTTATCTAATGTGATAAGGTCCATAGAAACATTGAGTTCGAAGGGTTACCTAGTCCAACCCCCTGCAATGCAAGAATACGTAATTAAAGAAGTTGTGAGAGCTGCCCATCCAAACTCTTTTTAAAGACCCAATTGAAATGAACGACTTCCAGCAGAAGCTGGCCATAGAGTCATGCTGGAAAACTTAGCGATTTCTAGAGAAAACATTTCTCTAGGTATTTCTAGGTCCTCCAGCACTACTCTATGATCAACCATAGCATGCTATGCAGGAAGCATACCATAGAATCACACTGGAGGACCTAAAAATGCCTAGAGAGAATTTTTCCCCCTAATGTGGGTAAGTGAAACTGCAGGCACCAGTCCCATGGATAGGAGGGTTGTACTGTCTTTGTAAAATCGGAGAATGGGCATTGAAGGGTATTTGCTGGAGACAGCTTCTCTAAATGTAGAGAGATCTGGTAGCACATTTGAGACTCACTGAAAGAAAGAAGTTGGCAGCTTGAGCTTTCATAGACTTTCTGTATATACTCATGTATAAGTCTAGAAATTTGGGTAAAAACATTGACCAAACAAAACCTTAGTTTACTTATCCACAGGTCAATGTAAGTACTGTATCTTAACTCTTATTTAAAAGAAGGAACCATCTCCTGGTGAAAAGCAAGAGTATAATCTGTCCTGGAAGCACCGACCCCTCTAGTCTCTCATCCATCCAGTCTTAAGAGTAAGCACAAAGTTATGGCTGCTGGGAATTTGTAAGTTCTTTGCCATTGTTTTGCTTTGCTTCATCCTTTAGATTCTTTGCTATACGCTCCTAGGTTTTACCCTTGACTTATCTGTGCATCATATCAAAATCCATATTTTTGGCCCCAAAACTTGCCCTTGATTTGTACATGAGGTCAATTTATAGTTGAGTTTATATGGTAAGTTTACTTCTTCAGAAGCTTTTGGTGGTGTGGAAAGCCAGGGACAGATCTATATATGCCCTTGGTATGTGAGAATGTCTGCCCAGATATCTGTTGCTGTAAGCCAGCCTTCCCCAAGCAAATGTACCTCAGATGTTCCCAATGTTTCCCAGATGTTTTAGAATGCAACACTCATCATCCTCATCCAGCATAGATGCTGGTAGACCAACATATCTGGAGAATGCCAGCTTGGAGAAAGCTATGGGCTGTGGGCAGAAGAAACAGAGGTATTTCCCCTCTGGACTTGCTACCAGCAAAGCAGTCTGGAAAAAAACCTCAGTGAAACAGAAAGGAGAACCAGAAGCACATGAAATGCCTTGAATGCACACACCTGAGTCACAGAGGGCAGGAGAGGCATGACAGGAAACGGAATATGGGACTGGCTGGAGGAGGAGGAGAGAAACCACATCAACCACTTCAGTTTCACAAGGAAATGTGAAGCGCAGCGTATCAGAAAGAGGATCGTCAGAAAAGGCAGAAACTTCTAAAATGCTTGTGTGCATGAGGAGGGTGGGTGGAGAAACCAGACAGTGAAAGAGTGACTTTCTGGACTATAAAGTCCCCAAATCCCTAGCTAGCATAGTCATTGAAAATCAAGGCATCTACCCAGATCCCTCCCGGGGGTGGTAGACCGATTAGAATGGTCCACCCTCGAAGGCTGATGGAACCCAAAAGGTTCCAAGAAGCCCTAGAGGGGTTTATGGTTGGAAATGACGGCGATTCTGTTGATGCCCTGACTAACACCTGGGACATTGATCTCTCCAGGGCTATACACAGTATCGCTCCCAAGCGCCCTCTCAGGCCTGCTTCCAAAAAGAAGCCCTGGTATACGGAAGATCTCCGGGCAAGGAAGCGGGTGCTGCGACAGCTAGAGTGTGCCTGGCGGAGATACCAGTGCTTATCCGACAAGGCTCTCCTAGACCGACTTTTGGAGGACTATGGAGAGGTGATAGATGCAGCAAAGAACTTGTTCTTTGCTGCACGTATCGCGTCCGCGGTGTCGCGTCCAGCAGAGCTGTTCAGGGTGGTGAGGGAGCTAACTCAGCTCCCTCCTGCTCTGAACCCTATCCTTGAACCATCTAAGGCCTGCTGTGACCAATTTAACAACTTCTTCGCGGATAAAACCTCTCGGATAAGGGAAGGTCTTGACGCTAGCATTGGTGCAGAACCCGGAGTAGAGGCATCCAGAGCTTACGTGGACTCGGTTATACTGGATCACTTTGAGTCTGTAAGTACCGAGGATGTGGACAAGATCCTTAGAAGTGTTAGGAAGACAACTTGCTCCCTCGATCCCTGTCCCTCATGGCTAGCGGCTCAGGGGGGACCGGTAGTAACATCTATGTTACACCGTATAATTAATACATCATTGAGGGATGGGCAATTTCCAGCTAGCTTAAAATTGGCCATTGTAAAACCATTGCTAAAAAAGCTCTCCCTCAACCCCCTGATGCATAATAATAATCAGCCAGTATCGCTATTGCCATTTTTGGGTAAGGTGATTGAGAGGGCGGTTGCAATCCAGCTTCAATCGATCTTGGATGAAACGGATTATCTGGACCCATTTCAAACCGGCTTTCGGGCAGGTTATGGGGTTGAGCCTGCTATGGTCTCCCTGGTTGATGATCTCTGTCTGGGCATGGACAGGGGTAGCGTGTCCCTGTTGGTGCTCTTGGACATCTCAGCGGCTTTCGATACCATAGACCATGGTATCCTTCTGGAGCGCCTGGCAGAGTTGGGAATTGGGAGCACTGCGCTCCATTGGTTCCGATCCTACCTCTCCGGGAGGTTCCAGATGGTGCAGCTGGGGGATGTGTGCTCCGACAAGAGGGCCCTGACATCTGGAGTCCCTCAAGGAGCCATTTTGTCCCCCATGCTTTTTAACATTTACATGAAACCGCTGGGAGAGATCATCCAGAGGCATGGGGCGCGGGGTTATCAGTACGCTGATGACACCCAAATAGTCTTCTCTATGTCTCCAACTGATTCAGTGACCAAGGATGGCATCTCTCCTCTTGTTGTCTGTCTGGAGTCGGTAATGGGCTGGATGAGGGAAAACAGACTCAGCCTGAATTCAGAGAAAACGGAAGTGCTCGTGATAGGTTCTCCTGGCCCAGGGATGGCGGTATTTCCACCTGTCCTGAATGGGATCACGCTTCCTGTGAAGGACTCTGTACGCAGTCTGGGGGTGCTTCTTGATTCGTCACTCCACCTTATTTCACAGGTGGATGCGACGGTCAGGAGCACCTGTTATCAGCTTCGGCTGATACGCCAGCTGCGTCCCTACCTGAGTCAGGGGGACCTTGAAACAGTAGTACATGCTCTGGAAACCTCTCGTTTGGATTTCTGCAATGCGCTCTACATGGGGCAACCCTTGTACCATACCTGGAAGCTGCAATTGGTGCAGAATATGGCGGATAGACTGGTCACTAATACATCTAGGACCAGTCACATAACACAGG